>NW_026067937.1:13873784-13876593 GCF_014885135.2 Alexandromys fortis | reverse complement strand
CCTCTCTCTCTCTCTCTCTCTCTCTCTCTCTCTCTCTCTCTCTGGTTTTTCGAGACAGGGTTTCTCTGTAGCTTTGGAGCCTGTCCTGAAACTAGCTCTTGTAGACCAGGCTGGCCTCGAACTCACAGAGATCCTCCTGCCTCTTCCTCTCGAGTGCTGGGATTAAAGGCGTGCGCCACCACCGCCCGGCTAGATCTCTTGACAGAAGGAATCAGCTTCTAAAAGTTGTCCTCAGCCCTCTACATGCACATTGTGACATGAGTTACCAACAATCAGAAGCACAAGATAGCAAAATAAATAAGTAAAAAAACTATATCAGTAATTTTAACTTGTTTATGTTTATTAAATTCTCCTATCGAAATCTCTCTATGTGTCCCAATTTATGTATGTTTTTACCAAAGATAGGTATAAGTATTCACATATGGGTTCTGTATTTTTTTTTGCCAGCCAGAAAAACTCTAGCGCCACCTGTCACTGTTATTCTTCAGTTGGAAGTATTAAATTAAGCACCTGCAAAAAGCAGGAGGCTTATTATGCAAATATGTGTCATTAGAATGTGGATTATGGAGCCTAGATTCAGGGAGTATCCATGAATAACAGCCCCAGTGACACATATAAAAAGTTTTTAATTATTAAGTATGTCTCAATAAAAAGTTTACCATATCTGATATAATTATTGTTAACCACATAGTTATTAGACAACATATATGAGTACCAACCATTAGTTAGGAATTGTGTCCAGTAAGTATTATGAGCTGACTAATTTATTTCTTTCACTGTAACATAAGGCAGAGTTGTGGTTGTGGAATAAGTGAAATCTTCAATTAAAATCTTCCTTTGATTTTGATGCATTTGAGAACATGTTCTGTTTTAGTTATATATGTATCTGCCTTGCCCACCAAAAGTTGACAGGCTAAGAGGGTTAATTTATTTTCCTATCACTAGATAATACAATGGTAGTATGGTTCAAATTATTTTATTTCAAAAATTTTAAAATAAAAGACATGAAAGTAGGATGTGGTTCACAACTACCTATAGTTCTACTCTAAGGGGATCTTCTGATGTTTTCTTCCTGTGTTCTCTCTCTCTGTCTCTTACTTTCTCTCTCTCTCTCTCTCTCTCTCTCTCTCTCTCTCTCTCTCACACACACACACACACACACACACACACACACACACAAAATGTAGGAAATTTGGGACACACATAGTACAAAGCCATTTTCCAACCTACCTTACGACCCCTGCAACTTTTCTTACACATGACCTGCATATCGTTGGTATCTCATGGCCCTTTCGTGTTATCCAAACTTTGTTTTAGGACAACACAAATAGTAATTTACAAAGCATGATGATCCTCACCCATTTCTCACTTTTGATTGCAAACTTTATATATATTTGATCTTTGCTTTATATATGTATGTAGATATAAACATCACAGTAAAAACCATTGTTTTCGGGGGCTGAAGAGATGGCTCAGTGGTTTAGAGCACTGTCTGCTCTTCCAGAGGTCCTGAGTTCAATTTCCAGCAACCACATGGTGGCTCACAGCCATCTGTAATAAGATCTGGTGCCCTCCTCTGGCGTGTGGGCATACATGGAGGCAGAATGTTGCACACATAATAAATAAATAAATAAATCTTAAAAAAAAAGATTAAAAAAATTCCATCAAAAAAAAAACCCTCACTGTTTTCTATGTTAATGAAACAAGCAATAAATAAACAAGAACAATCAAACCAAACCAACATTTCCCACATACCTTGGATACAAATGGTAACACTAAGTACTGTCCCAGAGCACTGTGACACAATCAGTTTCATCCTATTAAAAGTAACAACAACAACAACAATGACAAAAGTCGAATTACAATAAGAAAGTGTTTGGTCTTTTCTTGATTTCCTCTGGTAATCTGGAGCATTCCTTAAGTGGCAGCCATCAACAAGGCTCATGATTTAACACTTGATTTATGGTACACATCAAAATAAATTCCTTGCTGAGATCCTTGCTACAAGATGGTTGAGTGTACTTTGTGACTTAGAATACCTCTTCTAAAATGAAAAGCCAACTCAAGGACTTTACAACTCTTCTCTGACTCCCCTTGATTCTTTCTTGACAAAACTAAAGAGAAATGCTTAAAAAGATTCATTCTGGATGTAGTGAGAGAATTGACTTTGTGAGGTAAATTCTTTTGTGTGCTTGCTCAACATAGAAAGAACAGCAGCACTTTTATAGATTCAGGAATAATACATGTGCCTTATATAGCTACTGAAACATGCACAGAGCATGCTTTCTGAGGAAAGACTTACTGAAGATAGTCTCTTCTGAATTTGTGGCTATATAAGGCCTCCATTTTATTTATCTTTTTTTTCTCCTATCTTCAGGATGACCTTGACTTATTTTATAAAAATTTTATAAAAAGTTGGGGGGGAGGGGGAGAAGAGTGGGGGGTGGGAGGCAGGGAGGAGGCAGAAATTTTTTCAATAAAAAATAAATAAATAAATACTGTGCTAGCTGGTGGTTGATTGGCAGTTGAAAGCTTGTCTTTTAACAGTCTTTGGATCTTGTCATAGGAGGAACTATTGACCACTAGTTTGGTAATTAATACTGGATTGCATTCCATTGAGAACCTTAACTGGTATAGATTTTTTTGTTATTATTTTCTCTTCTTAAAACCAATGGGAAGGGTATCTCCCATAATGCCCCTCACAGAAGCCATAGGCTGACAAATAAAAAAAAAAAAGCCCTATGTCGAGTGTGGGATAGATCCTCTCAAACTCTTTTTTTTTTCTTTTAACAATTATTTATTTATTTAT
>NW_026067937.1:13848641-13873388 GCF_014885135.2 Alexandromys fortis | reverse complement strand
GCTCCCAATGTCCCAAGGAGGAGCAGAAGGAGGGAAAATATGAGCAAAGAAGTCAGGACCACGAGGGGTGCACCCACCCACGGAGACAGTGGGGCTGATCTATTGTGAGCTCACCAAGGCCAGCTGGACTACGACTGAAAAAGCATGGGATAAAATCGGACTCTCTGAATATGGCGGACAATGAGGGCTGCTGAGAAGCCAAGGACAATGCCACTGGGTTTTGATCCTACCTCTCAAACTCTTAATCAGGCATGCTTCCGAGATTCTCTAAATCTCATGGTTTGGAAGTTTAGCGGCCTCTTGGATGATTATTATTTCCCAAAACATAGTATCAAACTGTTCTTTACATTCATATTTCTGTATTGGTATAGATTAACATAGTTCTCAGACCTCATCATCAAAGTTCCTTTATACAGTGGATAGTAGTTAGGTGATGCAGAATCACAACTGGTCAAAGGGTAGAAAATAAGTATCTGGGGAATACTCAGCCACAAATGTAATATCTACATTATATCCACACTCCTAAATATTTAGCATTATTGCTAAAGAGCTAGTGGGAAGATTTTAACAGACAGGTTAGAAAAGACAAGAAGGAAACAGTATGATCTAGATGTGACAAGACTGTTACACATAATGTTGAGCAACTGTGGCCACTTGTATAAGACATAAGCAAAATCAAGTCAATCCACGCTGTAACATTAAAACTGATGAAGGGTAAGAGCCTTATGAATCCCCACCCCTAGCTGAAGAGATATTTACAGTTGATGGCTTCTGTTACAGTGTCAAATTTCACTCTGGGCGAGGCACATGCTAAGGTTTCCATGCGCCAATGCATTGCCCCAGATATATGTTTATATGGACAATACAAACTAAACTGCATAGGTTATTTTTTAAAAAGGATAGGAAGTTAGGGGAGTATATTTGAGAACAATTAGGAGAAAGAGTGTGGAGCAAATGCCATTAAGTGCATTGGATGCATGTATGAAATGCTCTAAAAAACTAATAAAAATATTATGTTTACAAAACCTCTTGGGTAAGAATCTCATTCCAAATCATTATCTTTTGAAATTTTAGCCTGAAAGAGTAATGCATGCATATCTTTGGTCACAGAATTTTTTGTTCAATGTAATCTCAACCTTATAAAAAAGGGTAATTGGGTATATTCTTCTCAGATTCATCTGAAATGTAGACCTCGTAGAGTTAGCTCTCTATACAACCTAGAGGGATTGTGTTGAATTATTTTGTCTTTGCTGGTGTTCCTACCCTAATGAGAGTTCTGCGACTACTTTACTACCGCACATTTGGGTTTCATTAGAAAAATGAGTAATGTTTAATGCTGAAAGTGACCTGATTAAGGTTGGTCTCCTGTGAGATTTTTGTTCATTGTGGTAGTGACCATTAGTATCATAAACCTCAATGCTCATTACATTTTTAATCTCATTATAAGAGGACTTGTAAGAAGGTATTGCTAGAGTTTTACTGTTCTGCTAAATTTTGCAAGTTACAAGATGGTTGGAGATAGAATGATCATAGATGAATATTGAATTAGTTCAGTGAACAGAAGAAAAAATCTGAAGTTCAAATTGAAGACGGAAAATAAAAAAATGTAAACTCAGTAGAGAAGCAAAGTTGATCTCTCTTTTTATCTTAAAATGACTTTTCTCTTTGAAATATATTTCTGCCAAATCTCTTTGGCAAGGTTCCTTCTCTCCTCTTCTTTGTAATTGTCCTCCTTCTCTGTTTCATCCTTGTCATCCTCTTCCTTGTTCTCCTCCTTCCAGAGGATTTCAGAACAGGAATTCAAAGAAATAGGGGTGATATTACTCTTTCTTTTCTATATGCCCTTGTACTTAATATGTTAATCTGATTATAATCTTTTAAGAAAATTTGTGAGTATCACTCATTCAACATTTCTTATCTCACTTCTGCCATAGTAATATTTTTGTTTTGTGGGATACTTTACATCTGGGACTTTTTTTAAAAAAAAAAAATAAACTACCTTTTTTCATTATTTATACCAATCCAAGTTTCCACTTCCTTCTCTCCTCCCATTCCCTCTACATACTCTTCCTTCCCACCCACATTCAATCCTGAGGCACATTGCTTTGTGGAAGGTCCAAGGCCCTCCCTAATATATACAGGCTGAGCAAGGTATCATCTAAAAACAATAGGTTCTCAAAAAGCCAATACATGCACTAGGATTAAATCCTGGTGCCACTGCCAGTGGCCCCCACCCCCCTCTGCCTCAGCCATGCAACTGTCAATCAACCACATTCAGAGGAACTAGCTTGGCCCTATGCTTGTTCCTTTCCAGTCTGGCTGGAATTGTCGAGCTCCTATTCGCTTAGATAGACTCTTTCAGTGGGTATAGCTATCATGGTCTTGATCCCTTTGCTCGTATTCTTATTTCTCCCCTACTCTTCAACTAGAGTTTGGGAGCTCAATCTGGTGCTCTGTTGTGGGTCTCTGCTTCTCTTTTCATCAGTTGCTGGATTAAAGTTCTACGGTAATATTTAAGATATTAATCTTTAGCCATCAAGAAAATGCAAATCAAAATAACTCTGAGATACCATCTTATACCTGTCAGAACGACTAAGATAAAAAAAAAAAAAACACCAGTGATAGCTTATGCTGGAGAGTATGTGGAATAAGGGGAACACTCCTCCATTGCTTGTGGGAATGTAAACTTGTACAACCACTTTGTAAATCAGTATGGCAGTTTCTCAGAAAATTGGGAATCAATCTACCTCAGGATCCAGCAATATCACTCTTAGGCATATACCTAAAAGATGCTCAATCATACTACAAAGGCATTTGTTCAACTGTGTTCACAGCAGCATTATTTGTAATAACCAGAACCTGGAAACAACCTAGTTGCACCTCAACCGAAGAATGGATAAAGAAAACATGGCACATTTACACATTAGAGTATAACTCAGCAGTAAAAACAATGACATCTTGAATTATGTTTGCAAATGGATGGAAATAGAAAACACTATCCTGAGTGGGGTAAGCCAGACCCAAAAAGATGAATATGGTATGTACTCACTCATAAGTGGGTACGATATATAAACAAAAGACATTGAACCTATAGTTCATGATCCTAGAGAAGCTAAGTAATAAGGTGAACCCTAAGGAAAACATATGTAGATCCACCTGGAATGTTGAAATAGGCAAAATTGTCAGACAAAAAAATGGGAGCATGGGGGTTGGTGGAAAAGGGAGGGTGAAAAAAAAGAGGAGGGGAGAAGGGGAGGGGTGAAAAGAACTTGAAGTAATGGGATAGTTGAGAAGAAGGAAACAGAGTGATGAGAGCAAGGAGAGAGAAATCTTGATTGAGGGAGTCATCATAGGGTTAGCAAGAAACCTGACTCTAGAGAAATTCCCAGGAATCCAAAGGATCCTCAATTAAGACCCTAAGCAATAAAGGAAAAAGGGCCCAATCTTGACTTTTCCTCTGGGATTTTTATCATAGTATCTTACAAAAGACGTTCAGAAACACAGAGGGCATGGTAGCTATAATCTTTGAATGAACTACTTGAAGAGAAAGCCAACTGAATTACAGCTAGGAATCTTTAACTTTTTCACCTTTATCAGTTTAGGTTATATAACTAGGCAAATGGTACTTTAATTATGCTCTTAGATGATGCTAACTAAGTCAGCAGTCTTTCACTGCAAGATTGAAAAAGAACATATACCACAAGGACTGATAAGGTTTAATTATGTGGCAGAGGGGAAAATGAGAGGTCACAATTACCCCAGAAAAGGTTGTTTTGTAATTTTAACTGCCACATGACTACAGAAATATGTAAAAAAAATTAGTTTCTGTGTGCACTTTCTTGGTTGGGCTAAGTTAAGCACACATAATTCCATGGTTTAAATTTAAGCTAGTTTGATTACCATGAGAAATGTCCGTTATCTACTGCTTTCTCTGTGGATTTGTCCTTGGGAAATGATTGCAACAAATAATATATTTATGAATTTATTTATAAATTATGTTTTTATTTCTTCTTTTTTTGTTTTTTCCAACAAAATATTTTTACTTAAATTTTGAAGTCAAGGTATTATATAGATATATAGTATTATATATGTATCTTATTGTATTATATTAATCTGGCAGCATTTATAATTAAATATTTTTTAGAAGCTGTTACTCCTTCGGCAGCCATCAACAAATTCAAAGATAACACAATAACGTATAGTATCCATATTCACTGTGTATTTTACATCTTTATGTGGCTGTATTTTAACTCTATTTCTTTTATTTTTATTTTTAATTTTTTTCCTTATCATTAAAAATTTCCACCTCCTCCCATCCTCCCATTTCCCTCCCTCTTCCCCCTTTCCCCCTTCCCCCTTTCCCCCTCCCCCTCCCTCTCCAGTCCAATGAGCAGTCAGGGTTCCCTGCCCTGTGGGAAGTCCAAGGTCCTCCCCCCTTCATCCAGGTCTAGGAAGGTGAGCATCCAAACAGACTAGGTTCCCACAAAGCCAGTACATGCAGTAGAATCAAAACCCAGTGCCATTGTCCTTGGCTTCTCAGTCAGCCCTCATTGTCAGCCACATTCAGAGAGTCCGGTTTGATCACATGCTCCATCAGTCCCAGTCCAGCTGGCCTTGGTGAGCTCCCATTAGATCAGTCCCGCCATCTCAGTGGCTGGTCACACCCCTCTCGGTCCTGACTTCCTTGCTCATGTTCTCCCTCCTTCTGCTCCTCATTTGAACCTTAGGAGTTCAGTCCAAAGTTCCAATGTGGGTCTCTGTCTCTATCTCCATCCATCGCCAGATGAAGGTTCTATGCAAGATATTCATCAGTGTGGCTATAGTATAAAGTCAGTTCAGGCACCCTCTCCTCAGCTGCCCGAGGAACAAGCTGGGGGCATTTCCTTGGACACCTGGGAACCTCTCTACAGTCAAATCTCTTGCCAACCCTAAAATGGCTCCCTTAATTAAGATATCTACTTCCCTGATTCCATATCCACCCTTCCTCCATCCCAACCATCCCATTACCCAAAGCTCTCCCCAGCCTCCTCTTCTGACTTCTCTCTCCCCATCTCCCATTACCCCCACCCCAACCCCACCCCCAAGTTCCCAATTTTTGCCTAGCAATCTTGTCCACTTCCAATATCCAGGAGGATAACTATATATTATTTTTTCTTAAAATGAGTTGATTGCATAAGACCATAAAGTTCTGAAGCTTTTTAAAATACATAAAAATGCTGAGTTGTTGAAATAAGAGCGGCTGGGCTGCGTCCCCGGCACCCGGCCGCCCTTATTTCAACAGATGGCGCCCAGACGTGATGGGCTAAATCCACTTAAAAACCTGAGAGGGCTTAAAAAGGAGAGAGAGAGAATTTAAGACAGCTTTTTGCTGTTTCTGGGTTGCGTGCCGCAAAGAAATTGTCCTGACTCGGCAGCAGGAAAAAACTGGCTGTTTTAAAATGCCGGCTTTCTGGGCTGTGCCGCCATTGTGATCTCTGTCTGGCTCCAGCGGGAGACAGAGCTTATGAATGGAGCATTTGGATTAAAGTGCTACGATTTGTTTGATGGCAACTAGACTGCTGTGTGCCTAAAAGGGGGACATTGTGTGCTGCAGCTCAGAGGCACAAGCAGCTCCGCCATGCTAATGGTGCAATGTGCAAGGATCAGAGGCACGAGCGGCTCCGCCATGTTGGACTGGGCGGGGCCAGCATACAGTACCTGTTTTTGACCTAGGAATGTCACAGCTTAGATTCTTAAGCGCTTAGTGATTTAAAGGCGCAAAACAAAGTGCTCCTGGATAGTAAAAAAATTACAGATTCACAATAAAACAGATTCAGACACTGTTGGATGAATGTACGTAGGCTTGGGAGAGAGAAGAAAAAGAATATAAAAAATAAAGTTAATGTCTTAAAAAGAAAAAGGGTAAAGTCTTTAAAGAGACAGAGTACAGAAGTACAGATAGTTATAGATTAAGAGAAATAAAGAAAAATAAGCCACGTAAAAATGGAAAATTCACAGAGAGTCTGGATTATGTACATTGTGTTTTCTTTAAAATTTTTGACTGTGAAGGAGCTAAGTACAGAGAGACATTTCATTATATGGGCTGCCAAGCTAAACCAAAATGGATTTCATGAGGGTATTATGATTTCAGAATTTGGGTCTAAGGATATGATGCTTTGGAGAGGGTCTTCTTTTGTTTTTGCAGAGGATGAGACCCTGTGGATTGCATCTATTCCGATTTGGTATGATAGACCACGCCCTCCTGAAAGGTTGCTGTGAACACCCTCAAAAAATTGCTTCGCTCAATTGCCAACTGAGATGAAACTAGCACACAGGTTATATCATGAACAACCTAATTAACGACGCCCCTATTCAGCAGGAAGCAGTTTGGAGAGAAAAAACTACGCCCATGTTCCCAAATATTGTTTATAAATGTTCTTTTACATTTAAAGGGGGATATGATATAGATATGAATAATTTGCATTGGTATGGATTTTATGGTCAATTTTGTTATATGTATATGTATTTTTGATCTTGATTAAGGTATTGTGATTGTGTAGTTCATTTAAAAATGTAATGTATAATTAGGAAATATAGGTTGTTAATGGATAATCATCGCTAATAGTTAAGCTTGTAGTCATGTTAGTTAGATTTTCTAGATATATAGAGATATATTTTAGTTAGATAGGCATTCTTCATATCTTTCAAAGGCTGCAGAATATGGCATTTAAGATATTTTAATAACTTAGGGTTTTTCATGACAATGAGACACATTTGCTCCTGGCAGCACCAATCTATTTCAAGAGGAAGATGGGCATCGAAGAGAATCCTTATGGAGTTTGATAGCCATTTGGGCAAGAAACTGCTCTTGCCTGGACTGTTGCATAAACTGGACACAGAGAACCCGCAGAGAGAGGACTGCTGAACTTGCCTAAAGGTGAGATGACCTTTTGGGGTTCCTGCTTCATGAAAGAGTCTGTGAGACATTCTGCAGGACACAGCAAAAAGTGACTGAACTGTCTTTGGAATTTCTTGCTTGATGAGAATGTCTGCTGGATACTATGGGCCTGTAGGCCGAAGATGGATGCCCCAACGGTACAGAGGAACTTTGGGTGACTGTCCAGGCAGCGAGATGTCTCTGTCATTTCTAGAGTTTTCTTATTTCTTGTTTGATAGGTAATATTATATCCTTCTGGAGTCTTTGATGGAGTTGAAGAATGGTTAGTTATAGTTTTCCTTAGTTATGATAAGAGATAAAATAGATATAAATATTGTAACTGTAATTCTTACTTGATAACTGTTTTGTTATATGTAATTTTACTATGTTAAAGTTAAAGCCTTTCTTTTTTGTTTAAACAGAAAAAGGGGAAATGATGTGGGAGTGATTTCTTATTAATAAAGAAACTGCCTTGGCCCATTTTATTGGATAGAAAATTAGGTAGGCGGAGTAGACAGAGGAGAATGCTGGGAAAAAGAAGCTGTGTGAGGAGTCGCCATGGTTCTCCCGCTCCAGACAGACGCAGGTTAAGATCCTCCCTGGTAAGCCAGCTCGTGGGCTACACAGAATATTAGAAATGGGTTAGAACAATATGTAAGAGCTAGCCAATAAGAAGCTGGAACTAGCCGGGCCAGGCAGTGTTTGAAAGAATACAGTTTCCGTGTAATTATTTCGGGGCATAAGCTAGCCATGCGGGCGGCCAGGTGCCGGGGACGCAGCCCCGCCGCTCTTATTTCAACACTGAGTGAGGTGGCATGTGTTTTTAATACAAGTGTTTAGGAGGTAGGGACAGGAGGTCAAAGGTATGAGGTCAAAGCTACCCTTGGCTACCTAGAAAGACCCTATCTTGAAAACAAGTATGTGAATATGTTTAAAGAATGACTTCTATGAAAAATAGAATATAGAACCTATAGGAATTTGGAAACAAATAGAAAATTAACTGAATCATCTCTGCTAATATCTTTATCTCTTTAGCAAGTGTCCCTCATGAATTCTTTATGTCACCTTACTTTTCAAATGATTTTTTGTTTGTTTGTTTGTTTTTGGTCAGACATCACTAAATGACTTCAGCCAGTAGGACCTGTAAGGTCATCATACCTATGGATTGAGACAATATTGGAGTTTATATGGAGGAAACGAGTGCCAAAACCAGAGCTATAATTTGATCTATGTAATGGCAGTAAAGGTCATTGAGACCTAGAAACTTTGGTCTGTTAAAATCAGAGAAGTACTATGGGTGTCATTTTTGAAATTGATGGCAGCCAAGTGCTTATAAGTGAGCAAGTCTCTAGGACTGTAAGTTGGATGACTCACCTGCCCCAGGAGGTACTACCCACAGCATCCTCAATATTTTAGTTTCTGAGTCAGTGCGACAAGGTTAGTACAGATTTGTCTAAGAATCATAAGACTAGAGAGTTAGGGCCAACTCTAGGTTGCCTCACTCTTATAATTTCTTCTCTTCTGTTTCAGCCTCAACATCTAGACAAAGAAAGATTCTGCTTATGATAGGAGTTAACAATAATATCCAGTGGGTTAGCAGTTAGAAGAAAGGATCTTTGAATCCACTTTCAAATGAAGGTTTGTTCTTGGGTAAGGAGGAAAAGGTCTTGCCTATAGGCATAGGGAAATCAGAAGAAGGAATAAGATTCAGGACTGAATGGGCCTTTGGTAGAGGACAAAGTCATTAAGAAAATCTACCTGTTTTACATAAAGCAAAGAAAACCAGCCCACAAATCACAATCCTAGAGAACCTAGACAACAATGAGGACCCTAAGAGAGACATACATGGGAAGTAAAAAAGACAAGATATTCTGAGTAAATTGGGAGCATGGGGACCTTGAAAGAGGGTATAAGGGGAGGGGAGAGGCATGGAGGGGAGCATAGAAAAATGTAGAGCTCAATAAAAATCAATCAATTAAAAAAAAGAGCATCTACCTGTGTATTTAAGTTTACTCAATCATTTATGACTTCTTGTCCACAGGACAGTGATTTATTATCACTGTATTTCTGACTACAGCACGAGTGCTTTACATTAATTTCATTATAAAAATGTGATAGGAAAAGGACCTTTGGCTATCCAGGTGCTATGTCCCAGATATTGAGAACGATAAACAAAGAAAGGCCATTAGAATGGATGTTGTAGGTCACTGATGGCTTTCTCATATGGTTATTGTTCAGATGCCTTTAGAATCTCTGATGATTTTAATGTTAACTTATAGCTAACATATTATTATAATTTGCAATTTTATTTTCCTTTTTAATTGATAGGTTGTTTTTCAGAATCAATTGTAGGTTAGTTAAAAACGTAAGTTAAAAAAAAAACTCTAGTATAACAAATTTATCATCAAGTTCCTTTCTTCCTGGTATCCTTCCTCCTATTTAGTCAAGTGACTTAATTATGTCTCATGAAAATGAAGAGTGACTGAGTGTGAAATGAGGCGGCAGCAAGGACTGATGGCTCTTTAAGTCCGTTGAGGGCAATCATAAGGAAACAGAAGATGCCAGCCAGACAGAACAAGGCTTAGAACCAATTAGTTGTCTCTCTTCTACTTTCTCAGCAGATCTTGTTTTGAGAGATGTAACCACTTTCCTTTTGAGTTCTTTCATCATTTCCTCCATCTTCTTCTGTTCCTTAGTACATTGCAATGCAACCCTTCTTTTGCCTACAAGTAATACACAGAGATCAGAGGACAAACATCTTCATAGTTAGTCATATTTAAGATATGACAATGTGGTGATGGTGCTAATGATAATTGTTACTTTTCATTGGTTGCATGTTTTAGGTGAGAGACACAATCTCATTGATATAGTTCTCTTTTTGTTCCATTACATATATTAAAAATCTTGACTCACAGAAATTACTTATAATTTCTAAAGTTCTGTTTGTTCTTTGTTTTGTTTTCTTTTGCTATTTGTTTTCTTTTGTTATGTATATTTTTGCAACTAATAACACCCACCTTCAACTGACTCATGCAAGCAAGAGTGGATTGGCTCATATTATTTAAATACCTGTTTGTGGTTTTGTTTAGAGTACAAACACAGATTCAGAGGTTTAGACAATGTAATAAAAGTTAATTACTTCTCTTGGTTAGATTCCCTCTGATGTATTGGCTTCAACATAAAGTCGACTTCCCTAATATTTTACTGGTGATGCCAGTTAGTTGCAAGGTTTTTACTGCATGTTTAACATGCAACCACAGAAATATGACTACATTCCAAGCTTGGGAATAAACTTGGGAAGGATTCTGATTGATCAGTTTTAGAAAGAGGCCAATCATGTGATATAAGTGTTTCAGTACTTTTATTTTGTTAGGTCATAGGTATATAACTGTATTTGAAGTCCATCCCTGGAATTGGTAAGATTCACTTTAATATATGTATGTGTTTTAAGTTTACTAATGTATATACATAGCTACATATATTCTTATTTACATATATAGGAATGAATATAGGAAATATATGTTTAAAAAGCAATGAATTTTAATATTTTAATGCTGTATCATCTGTATGGAAGAAGATGTGGCCCCGTACCAATGATTCCACTTGGTTGATATAATATTATGGTGTTGATAGCATTACTTTAAGACTGGTTTTGGGTACCAGCTGCTCAAAATGATTCCAACTTGATTGGTTGAAATGGTGTTCCTTCTTACATTGTTCTGGCCTGATCTTCAAATAAGAATTTAAAAAAAATCCTACTGAATACTCAGAGACTATTGCTCCTGACAGCATCCATTTACTTCAGAGAAGATAATGGGGATCAAATAACTCCACATAGAGTTTACTTTCTTTGTGACAAAAGTAAGCCACTGGGTACGAAAGTGCCCTGTCTCAACTGCTGACATTATGATGTAGTAATTAGAAAAGCAGGACAGAAAATATCTTGCTTCACAGAAAAGTGTGTCAGATATGCTAGGCCTGTGGGCCAAAGATGGATGCCCAGTGTTGCAGAGGAACATGTTTTTTTCAAGAGAATTAAATCCATTTATTGATTACACATGATAATGGATGATACACAAGCTTCATTCCCATATGTTATTTTATCTGATACCATTATTCAATTTTGATGTTGCATAGGTTGTGCCAACAATCATTTTATAACCAAATTGTGACCTTGCTTTGCTGATGACCCTTTTAATGGTGAGACATTAGTTGGCAGTTTAACTACACACACCAAGGCTTTTAAAGGAGATAGTTCTACACCCAAACAATTATAAATAAATTCCAAATGGAACTTGGAAAAACCCTGAAGATTTCCATCTTTATGCTGTGGGGGAAGTTTACTAAGATAGCTTCAGAGTAAACTAACTTCATACAGCACTGTTTAAAATAATACAAAAAAAGAAGACATGTATTCAGTGTCAAGATCAGACTATTACATTTAGCAATCAACAGCATGGGTGAGAAGAGGTCTACAGTAAAACCCTTCATTGGAATGCTTTTTACTTTCCACAGAACAGAACTAAAATAACCTGTTATACAATTAGTCACAAATACAGTCCTGGAGGTTTTTTTTTTTTTTTTTTTTTTTTTTTTCCCGATACACATGAGTATTTTCTAACATGTCTTCCTTGTTGCAGCTAGGCCCTGCCTCCACTGTGCTTGGATCAGTTCACAAAGGTAGTTTCCCTGTAACTTCTCAGGCCCTCCTCTCCTATTAAGCTTTGTTTCCTGGCTGTAATTAGAACCTCCTGCCACTGGCATAGCTGCTGCTGCTGGAACCACTATAGTCACATTGGTTTTGTGGTTTAGCAAAATACTGACCTCTGCCACCATAAGGGACAAAGCTCCTGCCTCCAAAGTTTCCTCCCTTTATTGGTCCAAAATTTGAAGACTGTAACTGCCAAAATCATTGTAGCTTCCACGACCTCCAAAATTGTTTCCATCAAAGAGAAATTTTGGGTGACTGTCCAGGAAGCCAGCTGTTTGTGTCATTACTCATATCTTTTGCAAGTCACTTGCTTGCACTTCCTGCTTACTCCGTTAATATTATTTCCTTCTTGGGTCTCTGAGGAAGTTTAAGTTTAAATACCTGTAGTTAAAGTTTACCATAAACAGAAAGCAAGTTATGATAAAAAGCATAGATATGAAATATTTTCTCTGAATTTGTCAAATTCAAATGGACTAGACATTGTTGATATATTTATTACCTGTATATATTGTATACAGTTATTGTACTTATTGTATGTAGTTTTCTTATATTAATTATAGACTTCTTTTCTATTTTAGACAAAAAAGAGAAATGTAGAGGCATTTCAATTGTATTTTAATAAATAAAGACTGCATGAAGATCTTAGAGCAAAAGAGTCCCTTTGGTTGGCCTTACAGACTAGGTTATGGCAACATAACACCTTTAATTCAAGTAGCCATACTAGTTACCATAGAAACAAGGCAGTACTTGCCTTTAATCATGGTGGTGCATGCCTTTAATCCCAGCCCTAGAGAGGATTATAAAACAGTAGGAAACAGTTGTCAGCACACAGTCTCATTCTGAGATTCTGGGAGGTAGGCTAGCCATTTCAGACTGAGGTCAAGGTAAGAGCCAGTGGCTGGCTGTTTAGGTTTTCAGATCTTTAGGTTGAAGCCACATTTCTGACCCTGAGTTTTTATTAATCATGCTTCAATAACTGTACTACCAGAAAGATAATGTGAGAGCCTAGATTTGGACCCACACAATCTGTTCCTAGATTCTGTTGTAATCTGAGCAATACTTTTAGTAGTTGATCATTTATATACCACTATGATTGTAGAGGTTATATTGCCTCCATGATATATAAGAAACTAAAGCCTTACAAGGTTATAGTATTCCTAAGTCACTATCACAGAACTAAGCTAGTAATTACTTAACTTTGCATTAGATTTCTTTTCCCCAACTATGGACATAATAACAAACATCATATGAATTACTTTGACTTTCAGCAGGAGCCAGGGTATGTGATCAATTTTGCTATTTAGAAATAACCACAATATCTAATTGACTTAAAATGATTCTTGACTTTCATTATCATTTTTCTTTGGTCATCCAAGGAAGTACTCTTTTATGCTGTGACAAAATTGAGGTTTCCTTTACTTGTAACATCCTGAACCAAGACTGGAGTAGCAAGGTGCATCACTTGAATTTCCAAAGAGAATTCAAGTAGGGAAAATACATTTCAAGGTTCTGTCTGAGTTCTGTCCACTAGGATTCCATTGATTGGAACAAGTCAGTGTCCCAATTCTGGTTGAATGGGTGAGAGAGGCATATTCCATTCACAGTGATGGAAGTGGAGTGATGAGTTCTGTAATCTATGTTATCAGGAAATACTCCAAAGAATGCAGAACAAAGTTTTTTGATCCCAGTTTGCATTGCTTGTTGTTTTTCTTCTAAGACACAACTTACTGAAAGGGCATGATAAATACATAATTTGAAACAACAAGATCACTAGTCTAACATAACAGGTATGGATAGTGTTGTCCTTCATAAAAACACAAGCCTATGAAAACTTGAAATATGTATTATTATTATGACGTATTTATATGATAATAAAACATACTCAAGTATTGGGGGGATATGAATTACATTTTATGACTATATTTTAACCTGAAATTGAAAGAGACAGGGCAACTCCTATGTTAAAAATGATCATGATTATTTGACAGCTGGGAAGTTGAATGGAATCATTTGTTGAGAGTTGAAATATTACCCATCAGAGTTCTTATTTCAGCATGACTTCTGGTCTTTGGACGATCATAGACAAATTATGTTTTACTGGCTTTACTTATGACTAATTGAACGTATTCCATTCTAAATTTCTCTCTACTTATAAAGCACTGCAAATTTTCACAGCAGTAGTACTTCTTCCCAAGAAAGTGAAGGAGATAAGCAGGGTAATTCTGGCATAATTTATGTTGAAGAAAAGGCTACATTGTTCTCATAATTGAAGCAGCAGACATGAGAACTGAAACTATCTAGTTGGCTTCATTATTGAAAGTGAGATACGTTTAATATATTCGCTCATTTGTCCAGGAAAAGGTAAATTTTTTAGTGTTCCTAGATGGATACATTAAATAGGAAATAAAATGTGCCCACCAAAGAGGAAACAGTGGAGATACAAATTGAACAAAGGGAAGAGTTCTTTTTTTAATATTTATTTATTTATTTGTTATGTATACAATAGTCTATCTGTGTGTATGCCTGCAGGCCAGAAGAGGGCCCGAGACTTTATTACAGATGGTTGTGAGCCACCATGTGGTTGCTGGGAATTGAACTCAGGACCTTTGGAAGAGCAGCCAGTGCTCTTAACCACTGAGCCATCTCTCCGGCCCCAAAAAGGAAGAGTTCTAAACTCAGATTTTACTATTGACTAGTTACTGAATAGTGAAAGAATAACAATATTATAGAAGTTTCAATGCTTTCCTTGCATTGAAAAGAAAGGGGTTTACAGTTACTCCAAAAGCAAACCCGTCCTGTCCAGTGGGACACGAATGGGCGGTTCCCTGATAAACCTGGAAGAGAGAGGAATGAAAGAGGCAAGAGACAAGAGAAAGGACAGCAAGTCAGGTTTTCCTCAGAAGCTGTTATATAGCAAACAGGCAAGGGGGAGGGTAAGTAGGATACTGGAATGTCATTGACCTAAATGGAATTTCAGGTCTGGAGACTTCTGTAACTGAAGGAAATACTGAGGGTCTGTGACTGTTAACTAACAAAGGGAATGCTAATTGCTTATAAAGTCCGGAGCCTGAAGGTCTTGCAGGGAGACAAGATATTAGGTTAATTTCTTATGTCTGGAACTAGTCCTGCAGAGGTGACAGAGGTGAATATTTTACTTAATTGTGAACTTAAGAAAATAAAGGTCTCTGGCACAAACCCAAATAGAAATTACAGAATGCTAGAGAGACACCAAATATGTGGCAAATTCACTCACATGGTAAGTTTATATTGAGTACTTAATACTTATAATGAGTTTTAATCTTAGTGTCTGCAAAGTAGACAAAAGGCAAGTCCCCTGCTTTACAGAAGCTTCTCAGTCTCAGGAGGTCCCATTTATTCAATGAGGCCCTTAGTGTCTGTGCTGCTGGGGTTTTACATAGGAAGTGGTCTCCTGTGCCCACGTGTTGTAGAGTACTTCCCACTTTCTCTTCAATCAGGTTCAGTGTGTTTGGACTGATATTGAGGTCTTTAATCCACTTGGACTTGAGTTTTGTGCATGGTGATAGATATGGGTCTATTTTCATTCTTCTACAGATTGACATCCAGTTTTGCCAGCACAATTTGTTGAAGATGCTCTCTTTTTTCCATTTTATACTTTTAGCTCCTTTATCGAAAATCAGGTGTTCATAGGTTTGTGGGTTAAAGTCAGGTTCTTCTATTCGATTCCATTGGTCGACTTCTCTGTTTTTATGCCAATACCAAGCTGTTTTCAATACTGTAGCTCTGTAATAGAGTTCGAAGTCAGGGATGGTAATGCCTCCGGACACTGTTGCTAAGACAGAAAGGCAACCCACTGACTGGGAGAAGATCTTCACCAACCCCGCAACTGACAAAGGTCTGATCTCCAAAATATATAAAGAACTCAAGAAACTAGACCGTAAAAGGCTAATCAACCCAATTATAAAATGGGGCACTGAGTTGAACAGAGATCTCTCAACAGAAGAAGTTCAAATGGCCAAAAGACACTTAAGGTCATGTTCAACTTCCTTAGTGATCAGGGAAATGCAAATCAAGACAACTTTAAGATACCTTCTTACACCTGTCAGAATGGCGAAAATCAAAAACACCAATGATAGCCTTTGCTGGAGAGGTTGTGGAGAAAGGGGTACACTCATCCATTGCTGGTGGGAATGCAAACTTGTGAAACCACTCTGGAAAGCAGTGTGGAGGTTTCTCAGGAAATTCGGGATCAACCTACCCATGGACCCAGCAATACCACTCTTGGGAATATATCCAAGAGAGGCCTTATCACACAACAAAAGTATATGCTCTACTATGTTTATAGCAACATTGTTTGTAATAGCCAGAACCTGGAAACAACCTAGATGCCCTTCAATTGAAGAATGGATGAAGAAAGTATGGAATATATACATATTAGAGTACTACTCAGCAGTAAAAAACAAGGACTTCTTGAAGTTTGCAGGCAAATGGATGGAAATAGAAAACACCATCCTGAGTGAGGTAAGCCAGACCCAAAAAGAGGAACATGGGATGTACTCACTCATATTTGGTTTCTAGCCATAAATAAAGGACATTGAGCCTATAATTCGGGTTCTTAGAGAAGCTAAATAAGAAGGAGAACCCAAAGAAAATCATATAGGCTTCCTCCTGAATATTAACCTTCATCAGGCGACGAAAGGAGACAGAGACAGAGACCCACAATGGAGCACCGGACTGAAATCTCAAGGTTCAAATCAGAAGCAGAAGGAGAGAGAGCACAAGCAAGGAACTCAGGACCGCGAGGGGTGCACCCATACACTGAGACAAGGGGGATGTTCTATCGGGAACTCACCAAGGCCAGCTGGCCTGGGTCTGAAAAAGCCTAGGTTAAAACCGGTCTCACTGAACATAGTGGACAATGAGGACTACTGAGACCTCAAGAACAAGGGCAATGGGTTTTTGATCCTACTGTACCTATTGGTTTTGTGGGAGCCTAGGCAGTTTGGATGCTCACCTTACTAGACCTGGATGGAGGTGGTTGGTCCGTGGACTTCCCACAGGGCAGGGAACCCTGATTGCTCTTTGGGCTGACAAGGGAGGGGGACTTGATTGGGGGAGGGGGAGGGAAAGGAGAGGCAGCGGTGGGGAAGAGACAGAAATCTTAAATAAATAAATAAATAAATAAATAAATAAATAAATAAATAAATAAGGCAAGTCCCCAATCCTAAAGATTTTACATGCTGGTAAAGAACAGTCATCAAATGGGTGAAAAATTGATTCTATGGTTTAACTTCAGGAGAAATAATGTAGTAGACAAAAAAGATTGCGGTTGAGTAAGTGACTGGGTACTAGCATCTATTTGATGAGATAGTAATAGGGATACCAATTAAACTATTGCATTGATCTCATGATGATTTTGGAAAATACTATCCCTCTAGCAAGGAAATGCATGTAGATAAGAGGGAAGACCTTGGACTTCCCACAGGGCAGGGAACCCTGACTGCTCTCTGAACTGGAGAGGGAGGAGGAAGGGGATGGGGGTGGGGGATGGGGGAGGAGGAGGGAAATGGGAGGAGGGGAGGAGGTGGAAATTTTTTAAATAAAAATAAATTTTAAAAAAATCAAAATAAAAAAAAAATAATGTGCAACTGCTGATTGTTCAACCACATTGTAGGCCATGCTCAACACCCAGACATTTTTGGGACTTTCAGATTGAACTCTGTGAATGTTAAAAAAGAAATGGAAAAAACCAAAGATGTCTGAAGGAAGTGGAACTTGGGAAGAGTGGAGAGTTGAATTTGGTCAAATGATAATGCAAGGTATCCTTAAATCACCAATAAAAGAATTAAAAGTTAAAAAAATGTAATGTATAATTAGGAAATATAGGTTGTTAATGGCTAATCATTGATAATAGTCAAGCTTGTAGTCATGTTAATTAGATTTTCTGGATATATGGAGATATATTTCAGTTAGATAGGCATTCTTCATATCTTTCAAAGACTACAGAATATGGTATTTAAGATGTTTTAATAACTTAGGGCTTTTCATGACAATGAGACACATTTGCTCCTGGCACCACCAATCACTTCAAGAGGAAGATGAACATCAAAGAGGCTCCTTAGGGAGTTGGTATAAACTGTTGTATAAACTGGACACAAAGAACCCTCAGAGAGAAGACTGCTGAACCTGCCTAAAGGTGAGATGGTCCTTCGGGGTTCCTGTTTCAAGAAAGAATCTACAAGACATTCTGCGGGACACAAAAGAAAGTGACTGAATTGTCTTTGGAATTTCCTGCTTCATGGAAATGTCTTCTGGATACTTTGGGCCTGAAGGCCGAAGATAGATGTCCCAACCCCAACGGTACAGAAGAACTTTGAGTGACTGTGCAGGCAGTGAGATGTCTCTGTCAATTCTAGAGAATTGGAAGTTGCTTACTTCTTATTTACTTAGCTAATATTATATCCTTCTGGAGTTTTTGATGGAGTTGAAAATTTGATAGATAATTAGAGTTTCCCTTTCTTATGATAAAACATAAAATAGATATAAATATTGTAGACTGTAATTCTTGCTTGATAACTGTTTTGTTATATATAATTTTACTATATTAGAGTGAAAGCCTTTCTTTTTTGTTTAAAGAGAAAAAGTGGAAATGGTGTAGGAAGGCCTTCTGTGTTTGTATTGCTTTCATTGGTTGAATAAAGAAACTGCCTTGGCCTTTTTTAATAGAGCAGCCCTTAGGTGGGTGGAGTAGACAGAACAGATTGCTGGGAAGAAGGGAAGTATGGCAGACACCATGAAGCTCCAGCCTGAGATGGACATAGATTAGAATGTTTCCCAGTAAGTCAAGATCTCGTGGTAACATACAGATTATTAGAAATGAGTAAAATCAAGATGTAAGAATTAGCCAATAAGAGGCCAAGCAGTGCTTAAATGAATACAGTTTCTGTGTGATTATTTTGGGTGCAAGCTAACCATGGGGCTTGGACAAAAAAGGGATTCCATTCTCCCCTACAACACTTTTATACATCTTTTACTGAAGAATATTGATGACAACATAATTTTGTGCCTATCAGTTTCAAGGATATAGGAATCTACAAATACTTAACATTAGAACCCTTCTATGATTTGTCTCTGCTGACTTCAGCCTTCTTTGTTTCCAACATCTCTCCTTCCCTTCATTCTATAGCATGTGAAGTTGATTGTTATTTGCTAGAATGTCTATTCTCTGAGTATTCTGTGTTGTTGTGTATTCTGGTTTTCAGCCTTGGAATGCTGATATGGTTTGTCTCTGCCAATGGCCTGCTCTCCACCTCACTTGTTAGCAAACTATGGTTTGATAGTCTTTTTGATTAGTGATGTTGATTTCATTTTTGACCGTAAGATCCCCATAGATTGGGAACATGTGTTAATTTTTGCATGTCAGTATCTAACTCCATGCCCAAAAGTAAGTTCAATACATACTTTAAAAAATGAGTAAGTGGTTTGGAAGATTGCTTAGCATTTAAAGACACTTGCCACTAAATGTGATTATCAGAATATGATACTTGGACCCTACAGCATAGAGAGACAGAACTGACTCCTGTAAGTTATCTTCTAAGTTCCACATGTTTGCCATGGACATATGCACCATTTTTCACACACACACACACAACACACACACACACACACATATCAAATAATTAAGTAAATAAATAAATAAATAACTGTGAGACAATAAGTATGACATGACTATGGCATATAGTATAGAAGTTTCTTAAGAGCTAGACTGTTTAAATTTGTTGATTGCTTTGCCCCATTTACTTTTTTTTTTCTGAATTCAAAATCCAGGTTTACATATACATAGAATTCAAGTGAAATGTATACCTATGGTGTCCGGAAAACCAATGATACCAAAATGCTTGTGAGGATTAAGAGAAATGAGGACTCTTGGACACTGTTAATGAGACTTGTACATGTATATAGTTGGTATGAAAAAGAATATAGAAATTCATCAAAATTTTAAAAAAGAAACTACCATATTATCCAAGAACACTATTAATTTTCCCCATATTTGATTTTATGGGTTAGGAATTCCCCTAGAAATATCAGGTTTTGAAGGTTTGGTTCCTAGAGGGTGGTTGTGATCCTTGAGAACTCATTGCAACAGGATCACCATGACCTAGTCAATGAATAAATTTGTTGATAAATTTATGTAGTGGCCCTGGGATCAGAAGTGATAGACACTATTGATGTGGGATATACTCAATAGAAGTTACTAGGGGACATATCTTGGTTTCAACAAAATCTTTGAAACCATTGGTGATGGGCATCCATGGAGGTAAACTTCTGAAACCATGAGGCAAAATAAACCTTTATCTTCAGGTATTTTGGCAGAACTGTGGTTAAAAAATATATATACATGGAAGCTGTAAATAGAAGACCCCTTAGAAGTAGAGAGGAAAATAGTTGTTTACCTATTTTCTGGACTGATAAAAGAGGGGGGCTATGGTTACTTATTTAGAACAAAGATGCAGAGAGAAGAAATACATTTTAGTGAACTGTGACACCTAAGCATGGATATAGTTAATAGTGTTACATCACATTTGACAAAAAAAAAAAAAAACTAGGAGAGATGCTTTGAATGCTTTCATAACAAAGAAAGGATGCATGTTCAAGATGATAGATAAGCGAGATGCCCTGAATTGGTCACCAGGCAATGTATACATCCCCTGAAATAATGCATGGTGCTATGCAAATGTTCACACTCACAAATGTTAATTAAAATAAAAAAGTTCCAATTCACCCCCAACAACACACTAGTATTATACAGTAATGAGAAAAAACAGAGTTATGTACTAAGATATTCTTATGTTTGAAAAATTGGAAACTGTCTGCATAGACACCAGCAGAGTTACTATCATGGCAGCAGCATTTCTTAGTCTTGTTCACATCATGTTTGTCCCTGACAACAGTGAGTACTTTGCCTTAGCATTTTCTGTCTCATGAAATTTGCCAGGGATATTTCCTCTCTCAAGAATAAATAATAATGAATCAAAAAGATGTAATCCATTTCTGGTACTGGGAGCTTTTTTCGGTAGGTTATGGTAAGGGCATAGTCTCCCTCATTGTATAGTGACTCCATTTAAAGTTTTTTTCATGTATGTATACATTCTGGAAACTTCTGCAGTAGTAGGTTTTCATGTAGATTTTTAAAAGTCTTTGGTTCCAGATTTTCTTCCCCTTATTTCCTCCTCTATCATGTCCTTCCATCTTCCAACTCATTTAATCCTCCTGTTCCAATTTCCTTTTAAACAATTTATAACACTCTATTCTTTATCTACTTCTAGGAAGAACCCCTCCTGCCTATAGTCCCTTAGTAGCTACCTAAATTCTGTCTATTCTAAATGAAACACACATAGGTAAAACTTAAAGCTAATGCCCATGTATAAAAGAAAACATGTAATGGCTGCTACCCCTTCAGAGTGATTATTTCCAGATCCATCATTTTAAATTTCATTTTTCTGAACAACTGAATTGTATTCCATTGTTTAAATGTACCACATTTTTTTATTATTCTTTCATCAGCTAATGGACATCTAGGCTGCTTCAAATTTCTAGTTATCAAAAATAGAATATCACTGGATATACATGAGCAAGGATCTTTGTAGTAAGATGTAGAATCTTTTGAGTATATGATCAAGAGTGGTTTAGATGGATCTATGGAAGATTTATTTTCAGTTTTGTTAGGAAGCTTCACACTGATTTCTATAGTAGCTATACAGGTTTGGACTTTTACCAGCAATGGTGTTCATCTTACTTTAATTGCCACCAAAATCAGATGTCATTTTTTTCTAATAATCTTGGCTATTTGGTTTCGGGTAAGATGAAATCCCAAATTAGTTTCAATTCAAATATGTTTCTCAGATGTTTGTGTTTTATCTCTTGATGTCTTTCTGTTTAGTTTTGCACTCTATTTTTAAAATTGAGTTGTTTTGATGATGTTCGGGTTTTTAGTTCTTTGCATATTGTAGATACAATACTAAGTTAGATGTGTGACTGATAAAATTTTTTTCATTCTGCAAGCTGCCTCTTTGTTCAAATGATGGTGCCATTTTCTGTTTCATTTTCTCGTTTCTTTTCTGCTTCCTGAGGTCCCATTTATTAACTATTGATCATAATTCCTATGTTCTTGAAGTCCTGATCAAATAGACTATCTATATATTCCTGGCTATCAGACGTCCCCTGGGCCAAATATTTCAAAACTATTTCTCCCTTTCTATTCTATCAGATTCAAAGTGTCACGTCTTATGTGGAGGTCCTTGATCCACTTGGCTTTGAGTTTTTTGTAGGGTGACAGATATGGATCACGTTTTGTTCTTCTGCATGCCAATATCCAAGTAGACAAGCACTATTTGCTGAAGATACTGTCTTTTCTCCACTGTGCCTGTTAAACTTATTCATGAAATCAGTTATCTACATGTATATGGAGTTAGGTCTAGATCTTTAATTTGATCCGACCAATCTACATGTCTGCTTTTATGCCAATGCCATTTTGTTTTCAATTACTGTAGCTCTGTAATGCAATTTGAATTTGAGATTGTGATTTCTCCAACATTTCTTTAACTGTTCAAGACCGTTTTATTGATTCTGTTTTTTTTCCCTCATTTGTTTTTTTGTTTTAGGTGTGTTTTATATTTGAAGGTTAAGATTTCTTTTTTAATTTCCTTAAAGAATTGTGTTGGGATTTTAATGAGAACTTCATTGAATCTATAGATAGCCTTTAAGAGGAAGGTCATTTTCACAATATTAATCCTAAAAATATGACCATGAGCAGTCTTATCCTTGCCTTATTTCTTTTTAAACTACTTTCTTCAATGCATTAAAGTTTTTTATTATACAAGTCTTTCACTTGGTTGGCTAGAATTATTGTAAAATATTTTCAAGGCTGTGTGAAAATTTGTTTTCCAATTTCTTTTTCAGTATGTTTGGAATTTGTATGGAGGATGGCTACTGACTTTTTTGAGCTAACTTTGTATCCTACTATTTAGCTGAAAGTAAACCCCTGCAAACACGCCAGGGTATTACTTTTATTATTGGTTAATCTTTACAACTTGAGGGCAAACCTATTGCTGAAGATATCACATACTTATGGCACAGAACATGGAGAAATTTTATTGCTACTCAACTGGAAACTTCACCACTACTGGCTAGCATTCATATTGCTAGTAGGTGCTATGCAAACTATTGGGGGAGAAAAGTAATCAACAGTCTCACCCAGCTACGAATTCTGCAAATTATATATTATGATTTCAAAATATGAACATAAAATGGCACATTTTATTATTATATTATATTAGTCAAAGGAATAACCAATCACTTTAGAAAATTGTATTGAAATTAACTTCATAAGATAAAAACATACCTGATGTTGTTAATGAACCCAAGAGACAGATACTAGATAAATCATTGGCCCAGGAGGAATATCTATTACAATTATCTGCTAAGTGAGCAAAGCTGCATGACTCTAAGTGATGTATTGCTAAATTCATAAGTCATTGCATTATTAACCCTTATCAGAGAAGCTTCTACTTGCCACACATGGTGACTAACACGGATTCCCACCACTGAAAAATGTGACATGATATACCCTGAAAGTGATGTCCTTTTTCATACAATTACTCAAGGCTTAGGCATCTATAAAGACGAGATGGTAAAAAAAAAATGTAATAGTCATTGGTGGTAAATAATTTTATTTTCCATACACAGAAGAGAAGATACTCATATAAACTCACCAGGTCTGTGACAAGTTCTGTGTAAGCTTAAGCCTAAACAAAAGAGGGGAGGTGGGAACAATCACCCCTAATCAAGAAGCTATTCTTAAATGATAGCTGCTGAAAGAAGGAAAATCAATTTTCTTTAAAGAGTAACATAGGTATATCAACCACACTCCAGCAAAGGCCTTGTGTTCACTAGCAATTGGCCACCAAAAATCATGCTTAAAGATTTCAGTGACTTTTTTGTTATTATTCATCTTTAAGAGAGAAAGAATATGCTGTTGAGTGGAAGTTAGAAGGACAGGGCAGAGTGTGATACAAATTTACTCTATGAAATTCTCAGGAAATAAAACAAATAATAATGAAATGGTGGGTTGAATGAACTTTCATCATGAGCCAGTGGCTATTTTAAGACTTGTTTTCTCTTCTTTGATCTTTGAATGATTTGATTTTTCATATTTGAAAATGAATGAAAAAGACAGAATTAAGAAACAACTGTGGGTCTTTTCCATTGCTATTTACAATTTGTAAAGTAGGTATTATCTCCAATGTAGTCATGGCGAAATGAGATTAAAAGAGAGTAAGCTATGTGTGCATGTAATCAGTTGAAGATAGAGATATGTCAAGTTCAAATTTTATATAAAAAAACAATTATTTTTAATTTTATACCTCCCAGTATATGTTCTGCTATATAATGATAACTCATGAGTGGGGGAAGTAAATACATTTTCTGAGTGTTAGTTACAACTTATTCAGATAATATATCAAATGATAAAGCAGAATACATTGTAGGCAGAGTCTTAGAGAATCCTCACTGGAAATTCCTAGTTTCTTTGACCTATGTACAAACTCATGTTTACAATACAAATAACATTCAGAAGCTTGGTGTAAGCAATATTACTGAGGAACTGAAATTAATAACTTTGTTTGAACTGACCTTTTTCTCCATATTTAACATATATAAGACAAACCACATGACTGTACATTCTCCTGAGTCAGTCAGAGTAGTCAGTGGCATCATTCTAGTCCCAAATTCGATTTTGGATATAAAATTGTTACTGAATATTCTAGTAATTAGCTATGTTGGACTCTTCCACATATTCTGAATATTGCTTCTCTTTGTTTAGATTCAATAATTTATTTTAGTGTAGTATATTTCTTTGAAATAGATGCTTTTATAATCATTTTCTAACAAAATAGCTAATAAATAGCTAATAATTTAAAATGTTGAGAAATAACTCCAGATTTTATCTGCTTGATAGAATCTTGGGATCCTCATCAAAATGTATGAGTGCATTTGAGTTTGTATGTACATAATGCTGTGTGAGAGTGCAGTCCTCTGTGCAGTGTGGGGTGTGTGTGTGTGTGTGTGGTGTGGTGATTATATA
>NW_026067937.1:13845477-13848634 GCF_014885135.2 Alexandromys fortis | reverse complement strand
GAGATATATATTATATATCTCCCCGAATAAGAGTGAAGTCTTGTGTGCTTGGCAGTGTGTGGTGTGTGTGGGGGGGGGGTGTATGTACATATCACTGTGTGAGAGTGCAGTCCTGTGTGCATGGCAGTGGTGTGTGTGTTTGTGTGTGTGTGTAGAATGTTGACTATAGGTCTTTGTTAGTATCTCTCATTAATTTTTTTGGAGAATTTCATATATTGTATTTTGATTATGTTTGCCCATCCCCCAACTTCTCCCAGGCCCACTCACCATTCCAAACCCATTCAACTTTGTGCCCTCATTTAATTGTTTTGAAAAGCACATTGTATCTAATTAGTATTACCTATAGTTAGGTGTGTAGCCATCCTCTCAACCCTAGAATCTAAAGCATGGTCTTGCTATCAGGGAGACCTTATACTTAGAGAAAACTGACACTCTCTCTCTCTAGGGAGCTATCACTTATCAATAGTTACTAAGGTAAGGAATGGGGCAACACAAAATAGATAAAACCCCAGCAAGAACAAAACATGGGAATCTCTTGCCACTGCTGTGAATGTCGGACTGCCTGACCTGTGAGCTCCCAGGGGTTCTCCTTTTTTCACTTCACCTCCTATGCTGTGCTGAAATTGCATACAGAATCTGCTATATCTGGCTTTCTATGAGTGCTGGGCATTCAGACTCAGGTAGTGACTGGCACAGCAAACACTTTACACATTAAATTATCTTCCTACCCCTGGCATTTCCATTTTTTGTTGGAATTCTTTCAAAAGCACCTGGCCTGAGTCAAGGAGCCTTGTTGTGGTCCTCGAGAACCCTAGTGTGGTTCTGACAATCTTCCTGAGCTCAGGCAAGTTTTATACTTGCTCTGAACCTGCTTCCTGTGTTTTGAGGAGATAAATCATGAGAATAATGATTTCTGAAGTGTATTGCAACTGAGAAATTAAATGATTGAAATGCTAGAAATGGAAGCTCATTATCTCACAGTAGGATGCTGCAGTTTCCCAAGATCATCCTGGCAGAAATATCAGTACTTGCTGCGCTACAAGACTATCAAATTAAATTTTATTTTCACTTAATATTTTGCCTGTGCCCGTTATCACATTCTATAGGATTTGGTCAGAATTTAGATAAGATTTTATGAACCCCAAGCTATGGACAGCTTAGAGTGTGAAATTTATTTATGGAAGCCATAGGGCATCAAGTTTAAGTTATAAGTGTCCTTTAGAAGCAGGTATTCAATCCCAAAATTTGCCATCCCTGAGGGTATGAGGGATATTATGTGAAATTTATAAATGAATGAATTTAAGCACTTATGTTGATTTATCAAGGGTTGTACTTGCCGTGTACTAGAAGTAACGTATTTAGTTTGAGAGGGTCTCTAATACCTTAGCTCTTGCCTTTTTGTCTTAGAAGAATGGTGGTTATCATAGTGTGAGATTTTGTCAGTCCAACTTGGAGCTGGCAGTGATGTGTTATAGTAGTATTGAAGACCCTCTGGAGGAAAGTTGTTACCTCCTCACCAAATGAATGAAATTTATCTCTGAATAGAAGTGTGCTGTTGTCTCTTCCTTAGGAGATAATCAAGTTGGGCCAGCAATCACCTTGCCAGTGGACCACTCTTGAGAAAGGTGGAGCTACCTTAAGTTATATTAAAGAGATGGGCAGAATAATTGTCTCTTTAATGGGATAATAAACTTTTCCTTTCTGCTCCTACTGTAGTCACTTACAGAGCTGTAGACACAAAGCTTCCTATGTCCCCTTGGCTTTTCTGGATTACACAGGAAAGAACAATCTTTCCCTTTCTTTTCCCTTTTCTAAATGTACTTTGCAGGACACTGGGCTTTATTATTTCTGTCCATGGTTGCATGGCTGCTTTGAAGCTGAGCTTCGTGCCCACTTAAGTGACATGGTTCTCTTCCTTTTCTTCTACATTCTCCTCCAGACGGCTTCTGAGAGTTACAATTTCCTTGCAATGGTGTTTTTATTTTAAACACTAATAAAGTTGTGCTGAAGCTTCTTTGTTAGACAATTTTTAAATTCTTTTATTAATGGGAATAAAAGCTCCAAGGGCACCCTGCTTTCTCTGGTAACACATGGCAGTATTTTTGATGGTGCTGGTCAAGAAGGTGTTTTTAATATCAAAATTCCTTCTAAAAATTCATTTGTTTAACATTAGTTTCCTCAATTTTCATCACTTATGTTAATTCTGTTGTGCTTTTATTACCTACAAAAGTATTTTGTTTCCAATTATGTCAAAATAAAAAATAATAAAAGATACTTTGAAAGGAGGTATTTAGATACGTTTCTCCGGTACTCTGAATTCCTTTCTTTCCCTTTTCTTTTGTCCTTGCTTCCTGCTCTCTCCTTCTGTCTCGTCTCCACTTCTCCCTCATTCCTTTTCCCGTTTCTTCTTTTTCTTTTTGATCACTATTTCTCTTCCCCTCTTCTTTACTCCTTACTTGTAATTATCCTGGCATCATCCTCCTGGATGGTAGGACAACAGACATAAACTATTATGCCCTCTTCTGCATAGTTTATGCATGATAAGCAAAAACTCTACTAGCTGAGCTATGTCCCCAGCCTCCTAAATCCTATTGTATACAAATTGAAATACTCTTAGTAACTAGCTCTTATTTTTCCTGTTTTTTCATCATCTTAAGCTCAATAATAATGACAATTACATAAAGCAAAGTATTTATTAATATTTGAATCTCTCCGTTTATGTGATTTCTCTGCTTGCTCCATAGAACTAAAATGCAAAGACCCTTCCCTCTTATTTAGCAGAGGGAAGACTCTTTTTTTGGGGGGGTTATGGATATTTATTATTATTTAAGTGGATTGGTTACAAGTTGTTATTGGTAAACGTCAAAGGAAAGCTGAACAAAGGAGATTGGGTTCAAGGATCTCATTCTGAAAAGAAAAAAAGGGAGATATAGAAATGATGGGATAAAAGGGTAGACTAGCAACAACTAGTCTTATATATTTTACATTTATATGGATTTTGACTTATTGATACAAATTTAAACTTAATTTTGTTATGCTGTATACATATTTCTTTTTTGGGGGTCTCACTTTTTTTAATTTTTTTTTATTTTTTGAGTAAAAGGAAAAGAAAAAAAAAGTTTCCGCCTCCTCCCAGCCTCCCATTTCCCTCCCCCTC
>NW_026067937.1:13769539-13841808 GCF_014885135.2 Alexandromys fortis | reverse complement strand
GCTTTCTCTGTTTTCTTTAAGTGGGCACTTAGTGCTATGAACTTTCCTCTCAGGACTGCTTTCATAGTGTCCCATAAGTTTGAGTAGGTTGTTTCTTTATTTTCATTGAATTCAAGGAAGACTTTAATTTTTTTTCTTTTTTTCTTCCTTAATCCAGGTATGGTTCAGTAGTTGACTGTTCAGTTTCCATGAGTTTGTAGGCTTTCTGGGGGTAGCATTGTTGTTGAATTCTAACTTTAATCCACGGTGATTTGATAAGACACAGGTGGTTACTAATATTTTTTTGTAACTGTGTTGCTTTGTTACCGAGTATGTGGTCAATTTTCGAGAAGGTTCCATGGGCTGCAGAGAAGAAGGTATATTCTTTCCTAATTGGGTGGAATATTCTATAGATGTCTGTTAAGTCCAATTGATTCATTACCTCCACTAATTCTCTAATTTCTCTGTTAGGTTTCTGTCTTATTGACTTGTCCATTGGTGAGAGAGGAGTGTTGAAGTCTCCTTCTATTAGTGTGTGTGATTTGATGGCTGCCTTGAGTTTTAGTAATGTTTCTTTTACATAAGTGGGTGCTTTTATACTAGGGGCATAGATATTCAGGATTAAGACTTCATCCTGATGAATTGTTCCTGTTATGAGTATAAAATGTCCCTCTCCATCTCTTCTGATTGATTTAAGTTTGAAGTCAAGTTTGTTAGAAATTAGTATGGCCACACCTGCTTGTTTCTTAGGTCCATTTGCTTGATAAGCCTTTTCCCAGCCCTTTACTCTGAGTAGGTGCCTGTCTCTGTGTTTGAGGTGTGTTTCTTGTAAACAGCAGAATGTTGGATCCTGATTTCGTATCCAATCTCTTAGCCTGTGCCTTTTTATAGGTGAGTTGAGCCCATTGACATTAAGTGATATTAATGACCAGGGGATGTTAACTCCGGTCACTTCTTTAGTAGTAGAGTTCGTGTGCGTCCCTTCTTTGAGTTGCGCTGGTGACGGGTCTCTAGATGTCTGAGTTATTGTGGTCATTGTTGGACTCCTTGGTTAGAGATTTTCCTTCTATTACTTTCTGTAAGGCTGGGTTTGTGGCTACGTATTGTTTAAATTTGTTTTTATCCTGGAAAATTTTGTTTTCTCCATTTATGGTGAATGAAAGCTTGGCTGGGTATAGTAGTCTGGGCTTGCATCCATGGTCTCTTAGTTTTTGCAGTACATCTATCCAGGACCTTCTGGCTTTCATGGTTTCCATAGAGAAGTCAGGTGTAAGTCTGATAGGTTTACCTTTGTAAGTAACTTGGCCTTTTTCCTTTGCGGCTCTTAATATTCTTTCTTTATTCTGTATGTTTTGTGTTTTGATTATTATATGGCGAGGGGATGGTTTTTTTTTTTTTTTGATCCAGCCTATTCGGTGTTCTGTATGCTTCTTGAACCTTCATAGGTACATCTTTCTTTAGGTTGGGAAAGTTTTCTTCTATAATTTTATTAAATATATTTTCTGGGCCGTTGAGTTGCACCTCTTCTCCTTCTTCTACTCCAATTATTCTTAGGTTTGGTCTTTTTATTGTGTCCCATATTTCCTGAATGTTTTGTGATGAGAATTTGTTGGTTTTGCTGTTTTCTTTGATCAGTGTGTTTATTTTCTCTATGGTATCTTCAGTATCTGATATTCTTTCTTCTATCTCTTGTATTCTGTTGGTAGTACTTGTCTCTGTAGTTCCTGTTCGTTTACCCAGATTTTCCATCTCCAATCTTCCCTCGGTTTGTGTTTTCTTCATTACTTCCATTTCATTCTTCAAGTCTTGAACTGCTTCCCGTACCTGTCTGATTGCTTTTTCATGTTTCTCTTGATTTTCTTGGGTATCTTTAAGCGATTTATTCATTTCCTCTACCTTTTTGTTTGTAATCTCTAATTGTTTATGGCAGTTTTCACCTCCTGTTTAAGGTCTTCTATTATTTTCATATAATTCACTTTTGAGTTGATTTCTTCTAATTCTTCTGGAGTAGGGTGTACAATTCTTCTTATTTCGGGATCCCTTGATTCTGGTGAAGTCATGTTGCCTTTCAGGTTCTTGGAGGAAGTCTTGCATTGGCGCCTTCCCATCTCCTCATTCAAATGGAGCCAGGGGAGGCCTGATGTCTTGGTCCAGTCTTTGCTGTGACTGAGACTCTGGGTGTATCTCTTCAGTGTTGAAGCAGGGACTGTCCCGTCGAGCTGGAACTCCTCAGCACCCAAATACAGGACGACTGTCCAGATGGGACTCCTCAGCACCGCTCTGGGTGGGTTGTGGATGCAAGTCCGATGTCTCTCCTGGTGCCCTGATCGGATCTCCTTGCTGCTTGGGTGGCTTGTAAACAAAGGGCCTACCTTGCTTGCTGCAGGAAGGCTATTGGGACAAAGGAGCTACCACCCTCCCATTTGTCCTCCAGATTCGAATTTGGTCCCAGCCCCCGAGCATGCTGAGCTGGGAGATGTTATGTGGTCAAAGAGGGGAGGGAGTCAGACGGAAGGGGGGTGTTGTGGATGCAAGCTGGGTGGGATAGGAAGAGAGAGGAGCTATTGCCTGCAGTATAGCCCCTGAGGATGACCAGGAAGTGTAGGAGGGATGAGGAAATCTGAGTTCCCTGTCCTGGGCTGCTGCTGCAGTCAGAAACTCACTCACCCCAATGATGTCTCTCCTGGTGCCTGGACTGGATCTCCTTGCTGCTTGGGTGGCTTGTAAACAAAGGGCCTACCTTGCTTGCTGCAGGCAGGCTATTGGGACAAAGGAGCTACCACCCACCCGTTTGCCCTCCCGATTTGGATTCGGTACCAGCCCCCGGACAGGCTGAGCTGGGAGATGTTATGTGGTCAAAGAGGGGAGGGAATCAGACGGAGGGGGGAGAGGGTTGTGAATGCAAGCTGGGTGGGATAGGAAGAGAGAGGAGGTATTGGGCAGTATAGCCCCTGAGGATCAGAGGGAAGACTCTTAAGAGAAATGAATGAAGTCTGTTTTTAGAGCATAACGTTAGATGACTAATAAAGATTAGGCTAAGTTCCTTTGGGCTTACAAAATTTATGATCTTGATATTACATGTTTTATTCCAGAATTAGAAAGTTTATCAGCAAAGTACAGTGTTTTTTTTTTTTAAGTTAAACTTTGTAGGAGGAGGGTCCACTTGTTGGTTCCCATCAGCACAGCTTGCTTAGTGATGGAGGAAGGACATTGGTTAATTATAATAAAGAAACTGCCTTGGCCCATTTTATTGGTTAGAACATAGGTGGGTGGAGTAAACAGAAGAGAATGCTGGGAAAAAGAAGCTGAGTCAGAGAGTCGCCATGTTTCTCCCACTCCAAACAGACGCAGGTTAAGATCCTCCCTGGTAAGCCACCTTGTGGGCTACACAGAATATTAGAAATGGGTTAGAACAATATGTAAGAGCTAGCCAATAAGAGGCTGGAACTAGCTGGGCCAGGCAGTGTTTAAAAGAATACAGTTTCCGTGTAATTATTTCAGGCATAAGCTAGCCATGCGGGCGGCTGGGTGCCAGGGACACAGCCCCTCCACTCCTATCTCAACAGCTTAGAGCTGAAATAATCACACAGAAATTGTATTAATTAAATCACTGCTTGGCTCATTAGCTCTAGCTTCTCATTGGCTAACTCTTATATTAATTTAACCCATTTCTATTAATCTGTGTATTACCACGTGGCAGTGGCTTACCAGCAAAGTTTTGCCATGTCTGTCTCTGGCAGCAGATTCATGGCATCTCTAGGACTCAACCTTCCTTCTCCTATGCTAGAAGTCAAGCCAGTTCTTTTATTCATTAACCAATTTAAAGTAACACATAGACAAAAGGACCTCCCACACCATTTCCCCTTTTATGTTTAAACAAAAAGGAAGGCTTTAACATAGTAAAATTACATATAACGTGGCACACCAAAATTTCTTCACAGATGACTACCCACAATTATGTGTGTAAGATGCTATATGCTGCTTTTATCAGGGGTAGATCAAATCCAAGGCCTTTTCTATTCTATGCAAATGCTATAATACACATGTCCAGATATTTTCCAAAATTTTATTTAAATAATTACTTACTTATCATCTATTTATCTGTCTCTATCTTCTATGATCTGTCAATCCATTATCTATCTACCTTACTATCTTTTATCAATTACCTATTTCTCATACAGCTGCCATAATACACATCTATATAAATTTTATCAAACAAATTCATGCATTTAAGCAACAGTCAAAGTACCACATTGAAAATGATCATCTTTCCTCGTAGCTTCTACTTTCTTGAGGGCAATAACAATCTCACTCCTACTATCAGAGTTTGGTGTTACCTCTTTTCATACTTGGAATCATTGGAAGTATATGGTGTGCATGTGGATCTATGACTTCTTAATTTCTTAGTCCCTTACCAATCTATTGCAGAATGCATACATATAAAAGTATACACATAGACACATACCCACATATGTTTATAAAACAAATATGCCAAAGTTCTGAGTCCATATTTAGGTATCCTTCCTTAATGAAAGAACTCACATAGCTCAGAAACTTATACTCATGGTTGTAGTTTATTGAAATGAAAAGATGTATCAGCAAAAATGGACAGCATGTGGCATGAAATGTAAGAGGGACCAGTAACATATTTCTTGAAGTCCTCTCTCTGGAGAAAGATATGGACATAATTAATATCCACAGGAACTGTGTCAGTATATATATGATGTGGAGACCTATATGTATATACACACATATATGATAATTTACCATATATATGATATTATATATATATACATACACACTTATAAGTCCCATTTCTAGCTCATAGCTTATATTATGCTTTGAGTCTTCATTTATTATATTTTAATCATATTGTACATATGAATATTCTGGCATGAATAAAGGCTTCAAAGGGATTCTAAATATATGGGGAAATTTATTGCTAAACTTTGTGTTGTTTTGTTCTTAATGTTTAACCAGATTGGGATTTTCTGGGTTTCCTGAAACCATATAAGTCATATGAAGGATTTTAAGCTTTCGTACTCTAATTTTATACATTTTTAATCCTTCTTGCTTTTTATGTCTACTTCTCTTATGCCACTGTTCAGACATTTTCACAGTGCTCCCCAGTTCACTGAGACTCATCTTTATTTTTGGAGATCTTTACAATATCCTCTAGCTTGAATATATTTCAATTGCTTGTTGGATTGCTAAGCTAGTCTTTCGTAGAAATGAATCTGCCACAAAGTTTATACAGTTAACTTTCAGTTTCAGATGATAGCATACCTGTGATGGTTCGAATGAGAAATGATGTCCATAGACTTGAATAGCTGAGCAATTAATTCAAAGTGTGGCACTATTTGGGAGAGACTGTGGGAACTTTAGCGAGTGGAGTGGAGTGGAGTGGGGTGGAGAAAGGGCATCCCTGGAGGTGGACTTTGAGAATTTAGAGCTTTACTCCACTTCCAGTTACTGTTCTGTGTTTCCTGTGTGTGGTAGTGGTGACGCAATGTCTCACTCAGCTTTCTGCCCTAGTGCCCTGCTGCCGTACCTCCTCTGTCTTTGTGGGCCCTTGCTCTGCTACGAAAGCCAAAAGAAATTCTGTCTCATAGTTACTTTGGTCATGGTGTTTTATCACAGGACTAAAAAGTTAGCGAAACAGTACCATTTAGCGTGGAACTTTAGTCTTTCTGAGTTTGGGTCAGATATATTTATAAACAAAATACATATTTAATGTTGTTTGTGGCTTTTTATTTATTTTATTTTATCTTGCGCTTTTGAGAAAGTGTTGCCTTGTGTAGCCCAGAATGGCCTTGAACTCTTGATTCTTCTAACCTGACAGTTTGTAGAAGTGCCACCACCAGCTTCACCTTAATTTAAAATTCCAGAACTCATGAGCTGCTTTACAACCCTTGTTTGCTGGTTCCACAGTTTACATTACTTGATGTTATATTTCTATGAGCTAACTTTTTTGCTGTTTAGTTATTGTGACACTTAGCTTTAACTGTCAGCTTGACACAACTTGGAACCATCTGGGAAGAGAGTCCCGATGATGGATTGTTTATTGTGGGTTGGCTTGTGGGAAGATCTGAGCTGATTGTGTTAATGATGTAGCCCTTTTCTCAAGGAACAAACTGCTAGAGAGAGGAGAAATTGAGCTTAGCACAAATAACCAAGCTGGTGGACATACTTGAGTTCCTTTCCCTATGATCTTGACTGTAGATACATGGCAGTTGGTTGTTTTAAGTTGCTGCCATGAATCTATCCCACAGTGATGCACCGTGAACTACAACTGCAAGCTGAATAAACCCTTTCTTGCCTAAATGACTTTTTGTCAGGATATTTTATCACAGAAATTGAAATAAAACTAGAACAATTGTGTTTTCCTGGCTCACTGCTTATTTTGTTATTTTCTAGTGAATAATGGATTTTATGCATGTGGTGATGTTGATAGTTCTTGAGTATTTTTGAGTTTTCATGTAAAATGTGTAAATTTCCCTTGACAAACCAGTGGATATAATTGCTGCTGCCTAGGCTCAGGCTTGCGAATGTTCCTCTTTAGCTCTCTTTAAAGTCAGGAATGAAGCTTCCTTCCTACGTGGTCTATGAGATCACTCATGGTCTGGCTTGTCACTGGTTTTTTTTTTTTTTTTTTTTTTTTTTTTTTTTTTGTGTGTGTGTGTCCCCTATATTCATTGGCTCTTTCTTCATTGCTTCAGCTGTATCTGTATTTATGCCATCCATATAACCTATGCAAATTGCTTGGGGTCTGGGTTATTTTTCTTCCTTAGCCTCGAAAGGTTTTGCTCGATTTGCTCAACACACTTCTTAGCCCACTTCAAGACATCTTTGGTTGTTTTCTCATATATTATATCTCCTTTTAAAAGCAGATGCCCTTCACTTCTTAGAATCCATAGCTTTTCTTACCCTCCTCTGCTTTTGTCCATATTAAATGTGACTGTGTGACATGATCAATTTATTTGCCCAATGTAACCCGACTGCAGTATAAAATCCCAAATTTTGTCGTTTTCATGGGAATCCTAAGTGACTTAGAAAATGCTTAGTACACTAAAAATATACATACTGGATTTTTCTTTCCTGAGTTATGAAACGTATCATTTCTATTCTATTTGTCATATCTCAGTCTCCTAAAATGAAATAATTTCTGTCTGGTGTGACTAAGCCTAAGAGGTTTCTGAGATGTGGGGTTTTAGTGACAAATTATAGCACTACCATCAAAACTGTGGCAATTGAGATGCAGCAATGGGAGAATAAGGACATGGACCTTGTTTGGCCAATGATACGTTACCACTTGTGATGACTAGTCTTTATGTTGATGTGATTGGATTGTGAATTACTGAGAAGGAAGAACATCTCTGCATGAGTTTGTGAGGCGTTTCTAGATAATTAACAGAAGAGAAAAGACTCACCTTGAGTATGATTCACACATCCATAATCTGGGAACCCAGAACGAATAAAAAATAGAAGATGAGAGCGCTAAAGGCTATTTTATTTAAGGGGATATTTCCAGAAAGATTTGTGTATACTTCCTTGAGTCCTCCTTGTTACTTAGCTTCTCTGGGTCTGTAATGCTAACTGTCTACTTACAAGTGTTTCATACTATGTTTGTCTCTCTGGGTCTGGATTATCTCACTCAGGATGACTTTTTTGTAGTTTTATCCATTTGTCTGCAAATATTATGACTTTTCTTTTTTGATAGTTGATTAATATTCCATTGGACAAATGTACCACATTTTCTTTATCTATTCTTTGGTTGATAGACATATGGATTGTTTCCCTTTTCTGGCTTTTATGAATACAGCTGATAAGAACATAGTTGAAAACTGTCCTCATGTATGAAAGAACATCCTTTAGGCAGATGCCCAGAAGTGGTATAGCTGGGTCTTGATGTAGATCGATTTTCAATTTTGTGAGAAATGTGGATGGGTGGGATGGGGGGTGAGAATGGAAAAAGGAAGGACAGGTTAGGGAAGAATGAAGGGAGAAAGTACTGTGAGAAATAACTGGAATTGGGGGGGGGGCATCTCAGGGTGTGCTAGAAATCTTGTGCAATGGAAACTTTCAGGAATCTATGTGGGTGACCCTAGTTAAGACTTTTAGCCATAGGGTTTATGAAACCTGAATTGTCCATTTACTGTAACTTGACAATACTTGCAATGAAGGGTCTGGGACACCAACCCAGCCACAAAATCTTCAGTTTGATCTGCTTACAAGATGTGCTGGGGTAAAGGTGGCACAGAAATTGTACAGGATCATTGATACCTATACCATGAGAGACAGCCCACCATGACACTGCTTGGAGGGCCAGTACCCAGAGACTAGATAGCCTAGGGTCTAAAGGTAGAAGCAAACACAACTGGAAAAAATAATAAAAAGAAAGAAAAATTAAAAAAATCAGTGATATCTAATGATATTCTGCTATACTCAGATTGGTACTTAGCCCAGTTGTCATCAGAGAGGTTTCATTCAGCAATTGATGGAAACAGATAGAGACCCACATCCAAACATTAGGTGGAGCAGAGGGGCTGCAGAAGAGGGAGGAGAAAGATTTTAAAAAGTCAGAAGGGACAATGACACCACCAGAAAACCCATAGAATCAACTAACCAGAGCTCATAGAAACTGCATTAACAAGCGTACCTGCATGGGACTGGCCTAGGGTTTCTGCATATATGTCACAGTCTGGTAGCTTGGTTTTCTTGTAGAACTCCTAACAGTAGGAGTAGAACCTATCTCTCTATCTACTCTTATAGACTATAGTAGGATTCTGTAGTCTGCTTTTGGGACCTCCTCCTGGGTGGTCTTTTCCAGCATTAATATGAGGGAAGGTGCCTAGTCTTACTGCAACTTGATGCCATGTTTGGATGAAATCTCTTTTCTGTAGAGAAATGGAGGAGGAGGAATGGATGGAGTAGAGTGGGAAGACAGGAGAGAGGGAAAACTGAGGATGGGATGTTGAAAACAAAATTAAAAAAATGCTACAGGCTCCTGTATTCATATTCCATCTACTTCCTGTCGGCTGTGATGGGAATTGGTGCTTTCTGCCACATGCTTCTAGATCTAGGGCTTTGCTTACATTCATGAGACCAAATGAACATGGGTTGAACCTTCTAGAACTATCAACCAAAGTAAATGCCCCTTATTTGGTGTTCCCTCGGGTATTTTATTAGAGAAAAACAAAAGTAACTCATACACCACCCTATGGTATAACTGTGTGGTGAGTGGGATAAATTCTAGAAATAGTACCAGCTATAGCAGAGAAACTTAAGGTTCAGGTGCCTCAGGGGAAGAAGTAGCATTCCCCAACTCCCACTTTGCAATGAATTAAGCTGACCAGTTCTCCAGTTTTCTTCAAAGAATCTTCATTTGCATTAAAGTAGTAGCATGACATTTCTGATTTTTATGGATAAGATCAGACTTACATTCTGCCTTTGAAATAATTTTGAAGAGGATAAATTAGTTTTGAATATAAAATTATTCCCACTTTTTCTTTACTAGTAGAGTATAGAGCTCAGCTGACCACAGGGGTATACAGCAGGAAATACTTGTGAATGCAAAAGATTTTCCTGAAGTGAGTATTGTATATGATTCAAGGAGTTTGATTATAGCAAGCTTCAGACTGTGTTGAAAATCACTTCATATTCTAGTTGCTACACCTGTTGTTTTCTATTCAAATGTTTTTCCATAGTAAATAGATAGGGATAAATTTGGTTTTCTCGAAACATGAAGAAAGTAATAAATGATTGGGCATAAGTCAGTTTGAAGAAAATGAAACATACTGTAAATAGTAAAGGAGCCAGAAATCTGACAGTGAGAATTGGCTAATGAGGTGTTTGTGTCTGTAGGGAGAAAACCAAGCTTAACATGGAATTCTTTGTAGGTTGAAGGAAGGAAACTTTTTATTGTGCAAAACTTTGTTCTTTTAGGGACCATTTGAAAGAACATGCTTATCAATAAGCAGTTGATGTACAATGACAGACTATATGTCCTCAGTTACATATAGTAAAAATTGCACTGATGTTCACAGGTATGTATTTATAAGTGCATGTGTTTGTCTTGAATTGAACAGATGAATTTGGGCTATGAATATTAGGTAATCCTTACTAATAATTCTAGCCTGTTCATGTGTCTCTCTTTTCCCCACATCCAGCCCAGGGGCACTGTCATGGTAAGGGCAGAAAGGTAGGAGAATAACAGCAAACGTCATGTTTGGATGAAACCCAAGATAAGAACTGACACAAAGTCAGTTCTATCTCATCTCTATGTTTAAGCAAATTTCAGAGCAACCCAAGCTTTCTGGGTACAGAAGATAACACTGAGCATTAACTAGCAGATGTTGGATGTTAGGAGACATTGTTACAATTTGCAGTGTTACCTTAGTTGTATAAAGTTGGATAATTCTAGAAATCATTTTAAGTGAGAAAATTAAGAGATTGTATTACCTATTTTTTTGAATGATCATACCAATTTGTGTGTCTTACATAAGTTTCCTCAAATTTATATTCCAGAAGCAAGATTATGGGGCTGGAAAACTCCTCAGTGGTTAAGAGCACTTGCTGTTATTCCTGAACACCAGAATTGAATTCCCAGACCCAATTGTGGCTCTCATCCACCTAGAACTCCAGATCCAGAAAGTCTGATACACTCTTCTGGTATCTAGGGGTATCCACACACAGTGATATATAGTTACACAGATACATATGCATAAACAAAACTAACTCTTTTAATAAGGAGTTAGAAACTTCATCCAACAATAGTGCTTTAAAATAGGATTCCAGGGTGTAGCCTTTCACAGTTGAGTCTTAGTAGCTTTGTTTATGCCCATGGAGCTCTGCCTCTTTCTGAATGTGGAGTATGGTGGAGGAGTGGAAGGTGAGGGGGTAGATGGGAGGTGTGAGTTATGGGATGAGAGGAGGGAGGGGAATCTGTGGTCAGTATGTAAAATAAATGAGAAAAATTAATTAATAAAACACAAAAAAGAAAAGAGAGAAGCAGAAGTTTTTAAACATAAACTCTCTCTCTCTCTCTCTCTCTCACACACACACACACATAAACACACACACACATAGAAAGAGAGAGATGTTGTGGGATAATGCTTTTGTACAGTGTAAAGATTTGACACTCATATTGGTTTAATAAAACACTGATTGGCCATTATCCAAGCAGGAAGTATAGGTGGGGTGACCAGACTAAAAGGATTCATGGAAGAGGAAAGGTAGAAGGATGCAGTCACCAACCAGACACAGAGAAAGCAAAATGAGAATGCCTCACTGGGAAAAGATACCAAGGTACCAAGCCACATGGCTAAACATAAACAATAACTATAGGTTAATTTAAGTTGTATTATTTAGCTAATAATAAGCCTGAGCTAACAGGCCAATAAGTTTATGAATATTATAAGCCTCTATGTATTTCTTGGAGGATTGGTTACAGAACAGGATGGGACAGAAACTTAAGAGAAAGAAATTGTCAAGAAGGAGGGAAACAATAGGAATAGGCTAGCAATACAGTATATTTAAGCAAGAAACTGTCAAAAATAAATTTTAATTATTTTTAAGAGAACATCTCTAATTTTCAATTCAGTCTCTGTGAACCTTATAAGTCCAGGTTTGTTGATTCTGTGAGTTTTCTTCTGGTGTCCTTGACCTCTCTGGCTCCTACAATCCTTTCCCCTCCTCTTCTACAGGATTTCCTGAGCTCTACCTAATGTTTGGCTATAGGTCTGCATCTGTTTCTAGCAGTTTCTGGATGGAGCCTTTCTGATGACAATTGGACTAGGAACCAGTCTAGTGTATAGCAAATATCATTAGGCATCATTACATTGACTTTTTTTTCTTCCAATCATTTTTGGTTTTATCCTAGGCCTCTGGGTCATTCAGCCTTTTGGTTCTGGAGGTCCAGGTAGTGTCAAGGTTGGGTTTACACTCCTGATACGGGTTTTAGGATAGACCAGTTATTGGTTGGCCATTCCTTCATTCTCTAGGCCACCCTTACTCCAGAATAGCTCATAGGCAGGCAGACTATAAGATGAAGGTTGTGTGGCTGGGTTGTTGTCCCACTCACTTCACTTGAAGTCTTGCCTGGTCACAGGAGATGGCAAGTTCAGGCTATGTATCTGCTACTGCTGGGAATCTTAACTGTGGTCACCCTTGTAGATTCCTGGAGGTTTCCTAGTGCCAGTTTTTTCCCCCTGAACCCGAAATGCCCCCTTCTTTCTAGTAGTCTCTTACAGTGCTTTCCCACCAGTCTCCCATCACTCATGTTCCCATCCCTACCTGCCTGAAGCCCATTCATGAAATCTTTTCTATTTCCCCTCCCTATGGAGATCCCAGCATCCCCCCTTGAATCCTCCTTGTTACCAAGTCTCTTTGGATTTGTGGACTATAGCACAGCTAGCCTTTATTTTCCAACTAATAACCCCTTATGAATGTGTACATACTGTGGAGTTTTTGCTCCTTCTTTCTGGAGGCCCTGTGGGTTACGGATGAGGGATGAGACACTATGAGTTTCTAGGACAAAGACTCGGGAGACCCGAACTGGCATATATTACCCAATCAGCAAAAGTCATTCAAGTTGATGTTCAATCAATTCAAATGACATGCAACCAGTGTTATGTGAGGCTGTGTATGTATGTGGGGAAGAGCGCAGGCAGTGTGTCTGTAGACAAAAGACTGGAATCTGGCAATACTCTGGGCTTTAGTGACAAATTAGAGGATCTTTAGTTATCTGGGACTCCATTATGAGTTTAATTTTCCAGAGACTCAGGTCTGCTCAAAAAGCTGGAGGTGGCATTGTTGCTTTTCATGTTCCCTGTCTTTTAATGACACTGTTTGAACACAAACTGATTCCTTAGCATACAATTTTTGTTATTCTTGGTCTGGGTTACCTCACTCAGGATGATTTTTATTCTAGTTCCATCCATTTGGAATTTCCTGGTGTCCTTGTTTTTAACAGCTGAGTCATACTTAAGGATGATTGTGTAAACATCCTTAACATATGGTTAGGTGCTTAGTCTCACTACCACTTGATATGCCATGCTTTGTTGATACTCATGGAACACCTGTCCTATTCTAAACAGAAATGGAGGAAGAGTGAATTCAGGGAGATAAGGATGGAGGGGGTTGAGGTTGGAGTGACTTAGAGGAGTGGAGTGAGGAGAAACTGAAACTGGGTTGTAAGATAGATAGATAGATAGATAGATAGATAGATAGATAGATAGATAGTTGATAGATAGATAGATGACAGATAGATAGACAGACAGACAGACAGACAGACAGATAGATAGATAGATAGACATCTCTATATGTGGTTCATTGCCATGGGCAAGCAAATCAAATTCTTGACTTCCTGAAGTGTCAGGAATACATTTTGATATGCCACAATCTATGGTAGGAAAGTAGTCAAAGAGGCCTTCCCTAATGACATGTCTAACATGACATGATTCAAGTCTCTCATTTCTCTAGTCCTAACTCAAGGCACTCTTCCAGGGAGTGTGTGTGTGTCTATTTGCATGTGTCCACTACTTTTCATCATGTCTTTGTTGCTTTTCTCTACCCTTCCCAGGAGATAAACCTGTGAGTGCAGTGGCTCAAGTGATAACACAGTGAAGAAGCCTGAAACATTGCCACTTAGTTAGGTTTTCTATTGCTGTGAAGAGACACTATGACCACAGCAGCTTTGTAAAGAAAATTGAGAATGGCTCACTTATAGATTCAGATGTTCAGTCCATTATCAGTGTGAGAGGGAGAATGATGAAGTTTCCCACACTGGGAAGTATCCTGAGTATAGGAAGCCTCAAAGCCTACTAACACTGGCATATCTTCTCCAACAAGGCTTAACCTACTCCAACAAAGCCACACCTCCTAAAAGTGCCACTTCCAATTACATTTTGGGGTCAATTACATTCAAACTACCACGTTACACTCCCTGGTCCACATTAGATTGTAACAATATAATACAAAAAGCTTTTAAAAAAAAACTTCTATACATTGCCTTGTAGAACTTACGTTTCAGCTATGAATGCATGTTCTTTCTTTTTTTATTTATTAATTTTTTTTTTCGAGACAGGGTTTCTCTGTAGCTTTGGTGCCTGTCCCGGAACTAGCTCTTGTAGACCAGGCTGGCCTCGAACTCCCAGAGATCCACCTGCCTCTGCCTCCCAAGTGCTGGGATTAAAGGCGTGAGCCACCACCGCCAGGCTTGAATGCATGTTTCTTGTTCTTATTTAATACTAGTGGCTACTGACTGTGTGATGTATTATCTTAATAATGATTCCTGTTCCCGAAGGTTTTATGAAATCAAATGGACTAAATAAGAACTAGGTTTCCACATGCTGATGCAGGACATTTGTCCTAAACTGACTTCTGTTACAATGTCTATAACTAATGGTATTGAAACGTAAAGAGAGACTACTGCTAAACATCAAATATGTATATCCTAGAAAGAGTCCTTTCTGATCTTAGACTTTTCAGCTTACCCTGAGTGGGGAAAGAGACTAGCTCATATTTTTCAAGCTTCTGAGATCTTAACGATAACCCAATGTTTCTGTTGCTTCACTGAAGTAATTTAACTCCCACAAAAGATTTGTGAATTAAACAGTGAGTGCACTTATAGATGAACAGATAAGAATTCTAGCCCCCAGTCTCTCACAGTTTAGAATTTACAATCAAGAAAAGAGAGTAAAGCCCCACCAAAGGTAGTTTTTTAATCGAAGAGCTTACTGGTGCTGTTGTGGAGGGCAAAGAAAATCATGTGACATTCAGATGGCTAAAGTTCACTATATGAACTTATAAAAAATAGTAAATACATATGCTTAGGGTTAGAGAATCAGTTAATCTTTCTGAGAAAAGACTCAATAAACTGAACTTCATGCAAAAGTTTTTGGCACTACCAACTGTGATTGCATGAAAAACCCAAGAACAAAGAAAATATTCAAAATTATCAAGAAATTTACTTAAAGAGTTTGTAGAGTTCTTAAAACTCAACAACACAAAGAACCTAATTCAAAACTGATTGGAGGACTTGAATAACCATGTCTTCAGAGAAGACAAGCAAGTAGTTAATAAACAGGACAAATGACTCAACATGATTAAACATGCAGGAATGCAAATCAGAACCTCAATGAAATGCCACCTCACACAAGACAAACACAAAAGAAAAGAGCAAACATCAAGAATGTAGGGAAATTGGGATCCTTTTGTACTGCAAGTTGGAATGTAAAACGATGCATCCAGCTGCTGTGGGAAACAACATAGCTAATTTTTTTACGATTTAAGAATATGATTACCATATGAGTCAGCAATTGCACTTCTGAATTTGTACCCAAAAGAATTGGAAATCTGTGTGCTTGAAGAGCGTTTTGAAGATCCAAGTTTATTGTAGTATTTTTTAAAATAGCTAAAAGGTGGATGCCATCTACTTCTCTAAAGATAGCTAAATCTACAAAAATTGGCATATATGTTATAGAATATATAATATGCACTATTACACATATAATATATACAAACTTATTCATAATATATAGAAAAGGGTATTATTTAACATTAAAAATGACGAAAATTTTGATATTGTTAAACAATGTACATGGTTACAAAAGTTGGTTTACAACTACAAATGACACAAATCTTATGATTTCACTCCCATGAGATTGTTGAAATATTTAAATCCAAAGTATTGACTATAGAATAGTTGTTTCCAAAGACTGGTGGTAAAGATGTGGATCAGTTGTCTAATGCTCATAATGTTTCTAATTTTGCACAATGAAATTGATTCTGCAGATAAATGGGAAACAATGATATATGTGATGTATAGTATACTTATACTATATATAGTAAATATGTATATATATGCAGTATATAATATATATATTTATGATCATGAAACCACATGTCCAAAAGTGGCCAAATGCATTTTAGTGTATTATAAAAAAGTCAAGGAATGTTTCAATAAAAGAAGAGTCTTAAAAAAATCAGAGAAAAATATTTACACAGCACATAAAAATGTGAAATGCTTCACTGTAGCTAATTTAGAACCCACCAAAATTATCCTCATTGCACATGGTAGAACTGGGAGGGTTGGAGTAAATTCTCACCTTGATGGAGTCTAGAATGCCTTGGAATATGATTGACTTGGGAACATCCTTCTATATTAAAGGAAGCATTACTCCATGGGAAAGGACTCTTGGATTATATAAGGAAAAGTGAGACAAGCATTCGTTTCTTCTGTTTTCTTATGTGAATGTGATATTCCTAGCTGTCCTTGCTGCCATCACTTCTCCATAACAACAGACTGTTGACTCAACTTTCTGATCCACCCAGTCCCACAGTTGTTCAGTCCCAAAGAAACATATGGAGGCTTACATTAATTATAAACAGGTTGGCCTAGTAGCTCAGGCTTTTTTATTAACTAACTCTTACATTTTACATTAACCCGTAATTTTTGTCTGTGTTAGCCGTGTGGCTTGGTACCTTTTATCAGTAAGGCATTCTCATCTTGCATCCTCTGTGTCTGGGTGATAACTGCATACTGAGCCTTTCTTCTTCCCAGACTTCTCCTGTTTTGACCATCTTGCCTGGCTACTGGCCAATCAGCATTTTATTAAACCAATACAGCTGACAAATCTTTACAGGGTACAAGACCGTTGTCCCACAGCAACAGACTGTGCATTCAATTAGGAGATAAAAATGAACCTTTACCCCTTACATTGCTTTTAGCAGGGAGCTTTATCACAACAGGAAAAATAAGTGGGACAGCAAGTGACTTCACCAGTCTTGAGAAACTATGAACCAAGTGGCAGAGGGCTTGTTCTTCAAGGTCCAGTGAATATTAAGAGTTGGTAATCCTTAATGGAAACTAAAGAAGCAACAAGTTATATTAGCTTAAAAGTATACACTTAACACATGAATTCTTAAAAATTAAAAGTGTTTTAAAACTGCAAATGCAATAAATGCACAATATAGAGTTTAGAAAAGTGTTACTTCTTCAGGTTAATGACAGTAGATCATGAGATCCCTGCAAGTTCTCCTGCTGAATGCAAACAACAGGGCTATGAGATTTGTACACCCAATACTCTTTGATTGCATGGGAAACCATGGTTCAATGCAATGAAGCTACCTGGCCATATTCACATTGCTAGAGAAACCTGATCCTTGGAGTTTACACTCAGGAAGCTAGGATCTCTGACACACTACCATAAACTTTAGATTTTGTGTCATTAGGGCAGAAGGGTATAGGTATTGTTAGTATCATTAGCATTATTCAGACTGTGTCTAAAGGGAAATGTCCAGGCAGAAGGATGGGGGATGCAGTAAACATGCATGCTATTCAAAGTCAAGCACTCAGCCCTCAGTCTGATTCTTTTATTGCCTTATTTTATGGACACTGTCGTTTAAGTTGTATGATCCTCATCTACATAATCAATAAAACAGATTTCCAAGTCCCTACCTGCCACTATTTTGGGTGAATTAAGCAAGACATTGAGCAAAATATTGCAAGTAAAAGTGGCTTGCATAATATAGTCACTGCTTGAATACTACTGTTCTTGTGACTTTAGTGAGCATCAATCCATTGTTATGCTGACACTGCCCAATATGATGTGCTGGACAAACTATTTTATTTGTCAGTCTTAATCTGCTATGCTACTCACTTCTCAGTAGGCTGAATCTCCTCCAGTGTTTGTTTCTCTATCTGCAATGTTCATTTACTGGCCTATATTATGCCTTACTTTCCTCTAATTAATATCTGTAGGTGAGAAGTGGGCAGATACAATTGTCTGAAGATGAGAAAACTATGATGAAGACAGACTGAGTTACTAATGTGGAGAAAGACATGGGGTCAACGTCAAAATATAGTCTTGAAATATGGTCCTACACTGAAAGACTGGAGTCAGAAACTGTGAGCGTTGGGGAAAACAGAAGATGATGGACAGTAGAACCTCAGTAATTCCAAAAGATGTAGAGTTCTAAGTAGTGAAAGGTGAAGAGAACAGGTTCATGGAGCACAAGGCTTTATGTAGCCATGTCTTAAAAAGAGGTTTAAGAAATATATTTAATGTGGCTTTAAGTTTTATTTAATGATACCAACCAGCCTTGTTTGAATGACATCTAAAAGATTAGTAAAGATGACCTCTGAGTGTCTACAGGAGTGTTTCCAAGCAACTAAACTTGGTGAGAGAAAGACACAACATAAAAATGTGGATGATAGCAGCCCATGTGCTGGGCACTTGAATGGAATAGAAGAGGAAGGAAGATAATTCACTATTACAGGCCTTCTGTCTTGCTCTGTCTGACTGCCAGGAGGTGAGCATCTTGCACACACTCCTAGCACAATGCCATCCAGTTTCACTGTAGCCCAGAAAAATATCTGGCTTGTTCCATTGCTGATAGATGTTTCACAAAGGAGCATTTGTATTATAAAGGAAAGACGACTCAAAGTAACAACAGCAGAGGTGTAGCTCTGAGTTTCCCAGGAGTGACAGAGAGTCATTGTAGGCCAGACTTCCTGAACCCACAGGCTTGTAGTGGTGCTGCTAGTAGGGGCCAGCTCCTAGACTGGAGAGCCTCTCTAACATTCTGAAGATGCACTGAGTGTCCTGAATCCTTAAGCATAAGCAGCAAGTTGGAATACCTTGGACCCTCATTAGAGTATTGCAGCTGCCTTACTTCTGTGGGGAACAGACTGAGGATCTCAGAGAATTTGCCCATCTGCTCAGCTATTATCAGGCTGAATGCTGTCAAAGCTGATTCCTAGCTAGCTAAGCACATCTGCCCACATCAACCAGAATGTAAGGTCTGAGAGCAGCCTGGAATGTGAATGGCATTCTCACTTTTAGTGTGTTCATTAGAAGGTTCTATGAATCACTGGGGCATCCAAATTAGTATTTTATGATTAACAGCAATAACAAAATGAAAAGGAGTGGGTGGAAGAGGAATGGGATGAAACCAGGGAGTCTTGACTGATAACTCCACATAGTTAATATTTATTACTCCTTGAAGAAGAGAGATCTATTCAAATGGAAGATGTATGGGTAATGGTTACACCCTACCTTGGGAGCATATACATGCAATCAGAAAGATTTAATTTGTATACGTGTGCACAAGCTATACAACCCTGGACAAATATTTAACTTTCTTTGACTCTGTATCTTTAGACAAAAGTACCAATTGTAATTTTGTAGCATTTTTGAAACAATCTCCATTATTTAATGCTTGCCGTAATGAACTTCACTTGTTTTCATTATTCCTGATTTATATGTTCTAAGCTTCTTTATTTTTCATTCTCACAAATTAATCTAGTTGATTTTCGCTTTCCCCTATTATCTCTCCTATCCCGAGCATTGTAGTATGGCAAGAAGGAGTTGGATTCTTCTCCATCATAAGATAACTTCAGTACAATAGGATAAATCACATTTTGATGTAAGTATAAATATTAACTAACTCCTCATGCTAATCACAGATCATGTTTTGGGATAATATATGAGGCCAGGAAATTGAGCTTGCATCCACAAGGGCAGAAATAATTTGTAAGTCTCATGCCAGGGACATATTCCTCATCCCTGGAGCTGAATGGATGCTTGATGATACCCTTTCTAGAGATTCCTTTCTCAGGAAAAGTAAGGCAAAAAAGAGGTTAATTAATTTTATATTCCTTTTCCTTTTATTTTATTTTTGAGATAGCAATATAATTAGAACATTTATCGCTGTCCTTTTCTTCATCTAAACCATCCCATATTCCCCTCCCCCATTTCCTTCTAAATTATGGCCTCTTCTTATTTTGCTGACTGTTACTGCATGCATATACGTATATATAAATTAATCTTCTTAAATATAAACTTTTCAGTCCATATAATGTCAATTGCATGTCCTTTTGCTATCATTTCTTACATTTTATTTTTTTAATTTTTCTTGAATCTCTGGATTTCACATCTTGCCTACTGATCCCCTTCATCTTTCTACCACTTTATTTCTGTGCTCTGACCGAGCAGACCCCCTCTCAGCAAACAAAACAAAATTTAAAGCTAAAACCAAAACCAAACAAATGAATTAGCAGACAAACAAAGAAGAATGTCTAGGTGTGGAAACTGTACTGTGGCCAAGAAAGTCCCACAGTCTACCCTTTAGTCCATACTTCCTTACTTATAAGTGTTCATGCTATGGGTCATTAGCCTGGTTTGAAGCCTCGGGCTTCTGCTACCCTATCAATATCCTCTCAGTGGATCTCCTCTTGAATTTTCTGTTGTCGTATAATTTGGATCTGCAGGTCTGGCCCTTCACATACTCTAGCAATCACAGTTGAGATAGACCATGGGCATCAGAATGGATGAGCTGGTCCAGTCCCCTATCAACTACAGCAATCAGGAGAGCAAGCCCTGAATCTCGTCTGGGCAAAATAGTAGAGCTGGACATAGTGGTATGAGTGTGGGTGACCTGAACCTGAAGACACAAGCAAAGTGCTGCCTGATTCATTGATTGGGTGAGCTAGACAGGACAGTACTGGAGAACTTGACTAGGTGACAATGAGGAGGGAAATCTGTGAGCTGACCAACTGAGCTACCATCTAGGCCCAGAATCAGGGCTAAGTGTTAGTTCACCCCATATCCTTTTATATGTTTTATTATTTTATTACCTTTTTGGTTTGTATGAGATTAAATGTAAAGAAGATGGAGGGAATTTAACATTCCCATATGGTGCAAACAATCTGCTCATCCTCCTTTTTCTTTTCTGTGCTGGTCACAGTGAGTCTTGCATGTAGATTCTGTTCTTTGAAGTTATAGGGAAATAAGTTCTGGTCTGACTACTTAGCTGCCATTGGTTCTGGAACAAACCATGTGAAATCTTATAGACATGGCTCTCATCTATCAAAATAGGTATGTTGAAAGAGAAGGACCTGGCATGGAGCACAATGATTTTCAATGTTATGTAGCTTAGAAAGCTCAAACAACTAGTTCTTTATTTACCCAGGGTTAGGGAGTCATTTTAGATAGAAGTGATAGTAGTTCATTTTATGTTTCTTACTTGTGAGGTAAATGAGACACTGCCATATTCCATTCTTTGTGAGTATTTTACATCTAGTCATACTATATTAATATGCCTTAAAAGTCATTGGTCATCCTTCTAGATACATGATTTATGATTATAACTTCCCAACAAGGGACAATTCGGCTTTTATTTAAATATGTTCAGTGATTACACATGTCCTGTCATGTTTAAATTATTTTCTATTTGTCTCTGCTTTGTAATTTGCTCAGAAATCCTCTGGGTTATGAGAATAAAGTTGAGTCTTATTTCATAGACTAAATTTTGTATATTTGAAAATGGAGATATGACTCCTTTGAGTTGTTTCTTTATTAAGTCAAAAGCAATTTCCAGACTGACTGATTGTCAGACCTTTGGGGAAATATGAGCTTCATAGAGCTCCCTACTCCAGTTGACTCAGAGTCACTGCAGGGAGTCTCGGGTGTCAGTATTTTCAAATTCTCCAGATGATTCTACTAATAGAGTAGACTGTTTTGCAGTGGTCTTCAGCGGGAGGATGTTTGCATTACAAGGAAAATTGAAGTGCCTCATTGTGTTTTTCATTGTTATTGCTATGGAAAGTACTGTTAGCTTCTACTCTGTGGAAGTCAGGATACTGTTAAACATTTAAAATATGTGCTTTACACTTTACAATAATACAGCAATTATTTAACCAAGAAGGTCAGAAAGGTGAAGGTGGAAGAAGTCAGGTTCCATTCTGTATGATGTTGCTTTGCATGCATTCACATTATATTTCATCATTTGACTGTGCAAACGCCTCCTCAATATTGCACATAGAAAGGATGGAACACAAAAATACCTGGCAGCTTTTATAATGTTGAGGAGCAGTGCAGAGCATTATAAGAAATTCCTTTATTTATAGTGTTTCAGGTGCTCTTAAGAATTATTTTGGGAGTCAGTATGCACTCAGGCTTTAAATACCACACCATGGCCTCTCAGCAAACATGCCATGACTTCAGGATGCTCAATGAAACTCGAATAGACCTTAGATCATTTTGGAAGAAAGTCCTCTCTTTTGCTTTTTCTTCTTCCTCCTTTTCCATATCCTCTTTCTCATCTTCTTTCTTCTCCTCTTCCTTCTTCTCCCTTTCCTCTTCTTTTTCCTCCTCCTCTGCTTCTCTTCCACTTCAGCCTCATTCCCCTGTTTCTCCTCCTTACTCTTGTCCTGCTTCTCCAGCTTCTCCGCTTCATCCTTGTTTTTCACCCTTTTCTTCCTCCTCCTGTTCCTCTCCTACCCCTTCACCGTCTCCTATTCTTCTTTATTTTTTCTTTCTTCTTTCCCACATGGAGAAATCACTGAAAAGATATTTCACACAAGGTCACTCTTAGAAGGGCAGGTGTAATGGATTGATGAAATCAGACCATGTCTGTCTACATGTCTGTTTAGGATAGAGTTAAGAAGCAGTCTATTCTCTGACTTGACAATTTTTACTTTATGATACCTAGCACTTCTGTGTGCTCTTTTAATATACAATATTTTAAACTAAATCACATGTTATGAAGCTTCCTGCTATCCCTTAAGACTCACACACAGTCTGATCTTTCTACTGGGGATTGCTCTGGGGATCCACTCTCAAGGTGCTTCTCTAGCTGTTCTTTTCTTTACTTTCATGATCTCTCTCTCTCTCTCTCTCTCTCTCTCTCTCTCTCTCTCTCTCTTATTTTCTCTTTCTTTTTCAATATCTGATAATTTACTTGTAAATACCTTTGTTTTTTCTTTTGGACTCAGGCTTAGAAGTAGATGATCTTAGCGGCCAAAGCCTATATCTCTTGGCAATCTGTTCCTGGATATTTTTTCTTTGACTACCTTCATTCTCGTGGCCAAAAGTTTAGCACATTTTTATCTCCCGTGCTCATTTTTCTTAGTGTGCTTTTCCTTCAGAGCAGTATAGCAGTATTTGTGTAACAGGACACATGAGGTAGCAAGACCCTGAATCTTTGGTCCCAGGTTTCTAACCTTTTTGTTTAAGGCTTTCTGACAACATATTGACTGACAATTCTTTAGAGAGATTGGAAAGTTTCGGGATTATTCTATCTTTTTGAGTCCCCAGACACCAAGACACAGTGGTATCAGTCATCCTCTCCTCCCATTTTAGGCCTGTGATGTTTGTATCTCAGATGTACACTGAGCCATTTTCAGTATTATGTTGTCTCTCCCACCCAGGGCTCTTCCATTCACCCCACTTTTCAGAGGTAATCATGCATTGGCGTGCTTTCCCACATTGACTATTGCTGTTTTACTAACTCCTCTTTTTCTGTTATTATATTTAATAAATTTGAGGATTTTTTCATCTGTGTAACTTGGGACTTCCTTCTGCTGGGAGAGGAGCTCTTGGGATTTAGACACCATCATTTTTTTCTCTCTCTCTGAAAAACTAACAGCCTGCACATTATTATCTCTCTGTGGGATTAAAGAATAATAAATTTAAAAACAAGTGTTCAGCAATTGTTTTCATTGTTATCCACTAGATCCATGTTCCTTTTGAAACACTGAAGCCCCTCTGAGAAATGAAAACCACAGGAGTAGGAGACCGAGTGTGTAAATTGATTATGCACAGAACTGTGCATAAAATAGAATCATGACCAATAATTATGGCCCATTTCTTACTTAGCACTAATCAGAGAAGGTTCAACATGCACCCCTAAGCCATGCTGCCAGCAGCCCCCCCCCCACCGCCCAGCGGTTTCCAATAAGATATTTCCATTCCACACAGCATTCTCACAGTTGACTGTCTGACATTGAGTGTCTGTTAAAGAAGAGACTTTTAAAAAAGCAAGCTTTGAAATGGATAGATTCTGAATCTCTTTTAGTTTGATTTTTCTCTGCTTTTATATGAATTTAATATTTTAAATGAAATTTTCCCATTTTTTGATTTATCCTTCATCATTTCAGAATTAGATAGTGCCATAATAAATTAAGGTATGGATGAGTTTAACCTTTATAGTCTCTGAGAGAACTACATAGAGTGTTATATATTTGCCTGAATTTGGACACAGAATTATTACCTTCTCAACTCCTCTTCTACCTGCCTCTCACATTTAATTTTTACTCCTAGCTTCTTTTTTGGTGCTATGTTTTGTTTCTACCTACTACTAATATTGAGGCTTTATGCGACTCCATTTCCAAATATCTTAGATGGTTTGTGTCTAAAGAATTCTCACTGTGCTCTTGTCATACTATAGCCCATGTTTACTTTTGGCAACATACTACAGGCACCTTAAGATCGCCTGTCTCCTAGAAAAGGTGGCATAGAGGTGTTCTTTTTAGATGCAAAGATGAATCCCCTTGAATACAAATAACTCTGTATTAGCATATTGTTTATACACACACAGGTCCACACACACATCAAGTGTGTGTGTGTGTGTGTGTGTGTGTGTGTGTGTGTGTGTGTGTTGTTTAGTTACTTAAAGCCATCTGGGATAAAAAGGCTTGCTCAGTGAAACTCATCCAGCTGTCTGACGTGATGGCATAAGCTATGCAGAGCACATACATCACAATTTTCCTTCAATCTTCCTCCACTCCCCACACTTTTGTTGAGCTCATTTTTCTGTCACATTAAAATTCCAAAATAAAATATGCAACTAGAAAGCTTGTGATGTGACAGGAAAGAAATAAAAAAAAATCAAATGTCAGAATGGAAAGATAGAGACCATGGCAGCCAACAGCCAGAGTGAATCAAAGTGGAAGTCAAAACTAAGCAGCATCCAGGAATCTCAGGGAAACGGGCAAAGGGCCACAGAAGGTGGAAGAGACTTAAAGAGAATGACTCCAAGCTGAAACTCTGAAGAGAACATTTTCTTTTATCCTCCATCATGATGTGAGTATATTCCTGCTGTGTAAAAGATGAGAAACTGAGAACTTCCTGAAAGAGCAGTTGTCCCTCAGCTGTCCAGGAACCTGAAGATGCTACCCAAACTCATTACAATGCAGCAATCTTGCCCTGTAAGATGTTTTCCAGTGCTGATGGCTAAACTTGACCTTTTATATAAGCGTATGGGACACTGCCAGAACTGTGCTTTGTTGACTAAAGAAACCACAGCGATGTGATTAAGAATAGATGTTTTTAATCATTTTGCATTTTACAAGCCCACACAATAAAACCTATGATCAGTCTTCAGTGAAAGCACACCCTGGAAAGAAGAACCGCATAAAGACTGAATATCACTGGTTTTATGGGGCTCAGCTCCTATTGCAGGCCAGTTCTTGATTCAGCCTGAAAAATGGGACATTGTAAAGTCCCAGCCAGTTAACATTTGCAAAAAAAAAAAAAAAAAAAAAACCTCAGTTGCTTGACAGAATCCAGATTCCATATTCTATGGTGCTGTCGGAGGGCAGAATCTGAAGAACTGTGATGGAAAGTCTGCTTCATGGCATTTAAAGAGAATTTCAAAAGACAGGAACTGCCCTCCTGCTGAAGGACCACTCTCTGACTTCAGCTTCATTTTTTACCCTTTAATAAATGAGTATGTCACTACTTTTATAGATAATATAGAAATATTATCTATCTGAAGTCTAACCTAGGAGAGCACTTTGAGATCAGTGAATGATCTGAACATTCCAAATACCTATCTTCAAATACAAGATTGAAAAGAATCATCTTCAGAATGATTGAAAGAATCATTTGCTATTTAGTACTGGCAAGAAATGCCAATTATCTAATAGTAAATGCCTTATTAACTTTTAAACTCATAACTTTGTGAGGTATTTGAGCAAATCAGCATTTAAGATCACATGTTTCTTGTTTAGATATTTTAGGTCATGAGCTGGGACATTTGCTGCGTTCTGCACTGCTGTGTTAGAATACTTCACACTGGGTAATTTATAGGGAATATAAATACTTTTTTTTTTTTAGATTTGAAGCTTCAGTTCAAGATAAAATCAGCAGTGTCTGGCCAGGTCCTCCCACACAGAAAGTTGAAGGAGCATGAACACAAAGTCACCTCCCTATGTGCTTTTACTACTGCCATGAATCCATTCATGAGAGCTCCACACTTATTATCTAAACACTTCCCATTAGGCCCAATCACCTAACACTGATGCACTGAGCATTAATTTCCAATGGGAACATTCAGACCATTAGTACAATACTTAAGATCAAAATAGACTCAATTCACACTAACCACAGGCCACTTAACTCACCAAATTTACTTTAGAAATTCGAAAGATTTAAAATGTATACATAGAAAATTACTTTGACATTTTACTTCATAATAAAACAATTACTTAGAACGTATAAGATCCTGCTTTCAATTCTTAGTACTAAAGAAAATGAATGAAAGAATGAGAGTAAGAAAGAAAGTAAATAAAAAGGAAACAAGAAAGGAAGAAAGCCAAAGAAAATTTTTAAAAAATTGAAAGCAAAAATCTAAAGGGGAATAGAAAAAAAAAGTGTTAGTACAGCTAGCCTTTATTTTCCAACTAATAGATATAAATTAGGATAATCTACACATTAACTTACTTCTTTTTCTTTTCATATCAATTACTGAGAGGTTTGTATTTCCAGATGTTTCCATTCATTCTTTTTATTCTTCAGTTTCTATCGGGTTTTTCTCAGTGTATTCTGAAAGTGTATTATTAGTACTTTCATGCTTTCCTAACTATTTTGAGCTTGTATTTATTGAACATGAATTCTAATGTTTATGGGTAACTCCATACTAACTCATATTTCTATTATTTTGCTTTTAAAAATATGCAACACAATAACGTATGTATAGTGGTAGTTGTGTTAAGTAGCAACAACAACAGAACCAAAAGATGAAAATGACAATTTCTAGGATCAAAGTTAAAGCTCTACATAGTTGTATATGAGTCATTTTGGAATAAAATTCCCTGGGGAGACTTAACGACAAAAGTTTTAAGGAAGACAGGAAGTGTAGGTACCAAAGTAGTTGTCATCTTCAGGTTAATCTTTGTAAGATCAGAAGATTTTCTTGTACTAGACTGAGTAAAAGATTTATTGATATAGCTTACTAACTTCATCATCATTACCAAAGAAAGTAAAGAGATTTTTATTGACTGCACCCAGAATGCCACATGCAAAAAGAAAATGGTAAAAAATTAAGGGAAAATGTTTCTTATTAGCTGAAGAACAAGAAATGGAAAAAGTCTCAATTTATAGAATGTTGTAACTCATAAACATAACTTACCTACCCCAATGATAATTTTACTTAATAAGTCATATGAAATTTATAGAAGTAGGGTTTGTGGAGGATAGTTGTGAAACTGCCTTCTAGACAGAACAGAGCCATTGTGCTTCGGAGCTGACAGGAGAACTGAATGAGATTGATCTGTCAACATTCTACACGGACCTGGACTGAGAGAAACTCTTGTTATCCACCTTATAGCTGAGATGCTAAGGTAGCTGGTAGCTTCTGTGAAGGGAATGATAGTTTTCTTTAGGAACTTGGAACTTGGTGGATTCACTGTGCTCCAATGAGTGCCCCAACAATCATCCATAAATGGGCAAAGGGGCAGTACTAAAGGGACTCAATACATTATCAAAAGAGGACATGAAGTTGAATGGGAAACGGTTTCTAAGAGTTGTAAGAGGAGACTTAGTGAGGCATATAATCAATACACTGCATACATGTATGAAATTCTCCAAGAATATGTAAAAAGATATTTAAGGTAATTCCAACTTCCCTTGAAAAAAATAGCAAGAGTACTAAGGAAGAATATTTTTAAATTTTCCATATCTATTTGCATTTAAAGTTACTTCATGCTATGTTTAGACTATGTATAAGACCTAAGCACAGTGGCAGATTAAATATGGATATAAATTCATGCCTGATTTTCCCCTTGAAGCTGAGTTACCATCCCCTTGGCACTTGTCTGTAAGACTAGGCTTGCCTAATCAATCTCCTTTTTCAATACTATTTCTAAAAAGGACATTAGGGAGCCTCTGAGGTCAGGGTTAGCCAACCTGTGGCTTTCAGTCACACAGAACACCTGCCATCTAAGAAGTTTGTCTTCAGCTGCTGCATCCTTTACAGTTTTAACATGGGAAGATGATTGGGTTGCAAGGAAATGAAGACAGACAGGAGTCAGAAAAGCTGGGATACAATGGAATGTGTATACTCTGATGGACGGGCACCAACTGTACAAAAACCCAGACTCTGTACAGCACATAACAGTTTATTCCAGGGTGGTGAGTTAGCTGGTCTCAGTAGGAGGTGTCTGTTGGTGAGTAGTCCCAGGTGAGTAACCCATTGGCAAGAGGGAAGCCGTGGTTGCTAGTTTCTGCACACACCAACATTTGTACTCAGGCCAGAGGAAGGCTTTGCCATCCATTTGAGTTTGATCCGTATGGAGTAACTTTGCTGCTCTGATGGGTCTGAGGCCTCAGGTCATATCAGCAATACACAATTACTAAGGACTCCACACATTCTATCAGGGCTTCCTCTGCTCCTCACTAAGGCCAACTACAAGAAGCCTAAAGAAAGCACATAGACCCTGAAGGTCAAGACTGACTCCCAGCAAGAGGCCAGGTGTGCTTAACCACAGACCTTCTCCTCCTCTTGGAACTGGTGCTCCTGGCATCTAGGACACCCCCAGCTAAGCTGTTCCTAAGATCCTTACAAGTCAGAAAAATGATTTGTTCTTTAAACTAATAAGCTGTGAGGTAGTTTTGTTTATGGCAATAAGTAAACAAAACAAGCACCGGATAATTATGAAAATATCTGTGGGAGAAAAAACTTAATATCAGTGTTCAACCCCTAAAGTTGGTTTTTGTAAAGGAAAAGTGAAGAGGTTACATCTTCCAGAAAAATAACAATACATTGTGAGGATTTTCAATATTCCTTATGGTTATGATAGAGCTGAATAACTGAATAAATAAATACCACAGGAGAAAATTTTTCCTGTAGCATGTAATGACACAGAGAGAAGTAGTAGCCTAGGGCTGAGGGGCAGATTGCCTCAAGACAAGAGCACCATGGAAATTTACTAATTGAAATCAAAATAGAACAACCAGAAATTATTTTTTATTCAAAGGATGTTCGTTCTCTTTATAATGATGAATTTATTCTGAGACTTGAAAAATAAACTCTGCTTCCCTGACCTTCAAACCGGAAGCACCTCCTCCACAGAGCTTCCCCTGGCTTTAAAATGGAAACAACTCTCCACAGATTTGCAGCCATCAGTGAGTTCAAGTTTAGCTGACAACACAGTTAGAAGTTAAAATTTAAATTTTATTAAAACAGTAAATAGGAATTACCACTATACCACCCTCCAAATGGCATACCAACAAATGCTTTTGCTTCAAATTGTAGAAACACACAGAGGCTATAAATGGGCTCTTTATTAGGCCATTCAAATGGGACACTTTGAAGAAAACAAATAGCAATTGTAAGATTGTGGAGAGAAATTACCATTTTGCTTGAAAGAAATGCCAATTAACAGTGATGACAATGTGATTTATACTAATTGAGATTAAGTCAGACAAAGAGACAACATTAGTAATCATTTGAAGTGCTGTATTACACATTATCCTGCGCTTGGTAAACATCTCTCTCAAAATTAAAAAGCAATTAGTAGCATTTTAGTCATTTAATTCAGTCTAATTAGGATTTTCAAAAAAATCTACAGACCTGCTGGTGAAAGCCTTTTTTTTTTTCATTTTTGAATAGAAAAAAAATGCATTCCTTTTCTTTTTCTTTTTTAAAATTCAACTTTGAGCTACTAACTCTTGCTTTCTTGATCTCCACTCTCCCTTAAAAAGAAGAAGAAAATGGCATAATTAGAAGCAATAGGTAGAAATTTACTTGAATTGGGCTAAATTAAAAACTTCAATCCATCGTCATTCAAGAAAGGTTCATTTTAATCTAATTTTCTTTTCCTGTCTTTTTTGCAGAGTATAGAAGGGAAAAACACTTTTTTAATGTTAATTTAAGCTAAAAAGGAGTACATATTTACTTTATGGATTTAGATTATGAACACCGTCAGCATGTATTTCTAAAGAGGCACAAAAATCTATAGGTATATGTGTTACTTGAATGGTATTTTGAAATATAGAAAATTAAGTTTTTTACTAAGAATTCATGAATAACAATAACATTTTCTCTTAATGGTAGAAGTCTGTACCCTGCTTTTGATTGGACAGTGGCTTTCACTTTTGAGTTCTCTGAGGTGACCCTGCACTTATATTTCTGAGCAGTGTTGAAAAGGCAACTACGGGGAGATTTAAAACTGAACCGGACACATTTTTTATTATGGTACTGTCATGAATCTGTGAGGACAAGGAGTGGTTATGACTGAAAAGTGTTATTTGGGGGTATCAAGTTGACAAAGTGTGGATACAATCTATGGTCACTTAGGAAAGAAGACTCTAGGCATGTCTATGAGGAATTGTCTGGACTGGTGTACTGGTTAGTTTTAATGTCAGCTTAACAGAAACAGTAGTCACCTTAGTAAAGGGGGCCTAAACTGAGGGATTGCTTATATCAGATTGGCCTGTGGCCATGTGTGTGGGGTATTTTCTTTGATTTATTGATTGATGTAAGAGGGTCCACCCCACTGTGTGAAATATATACAACTCTAGGCAGGTAGGTCTGGCTAGATAAGAAAGTTAGATGAGCATGAACCAGTTAGAGAGGAAAGGAGGGGGAGAGACAGAGAGATCCAGAGAGTAAATAATCTGCTTCCATGGGTCTTGCTCTACGTTCCTGCCTTGACTCCTTCCCTGGCTTCCTCAGTGATAGACCTTTCTTTATTTGGAAGTCATAAGAGTCAAGTGGTTGGCCTCCACAATGAGAAGAATCACTAGGGCATAAAACTTAAGACAGAGCTTCACGTCAGGAACTAGATAGCTTAAAACAATACAAATTTATTACCTGGCAGCACCAGTGTCAGAATTCTACATAGGTCTTACCATGTTAAAAATCAAGGAAGAAAAACAGCTGTGTGTTCTATGAGAACTCCAATAAGAATTCAGTTCTCTTTCTTACCTGGCCTGTAGAAGTTTCTGGAAGTTCTTGGCTTCTTTAAAGCTAGTGATTATACCAACCTGATGTCTTCCATTTTCATGTCTCCTTTTAGCCTTTTAATTATTATTGTTGCCTATATGCATAGATATAATTATATAAATATAACTTGTTGAGTTCATTTGGTGTTACTTATATGTGTAGGGTTTTAAGGCTAACCTCTGGAAGAACCAATTAGTGGGCTCATCCCTTGGGAAGACTTCTTCTTCTGGCACTTATTTAATTTCTGTAGTTTATCTAGGGGTGGGGCCTTGTGAGATTTTACCCATCTACCTCAGCCTGTCAACTGGTGTTATCATTGTTCAGGTCTTTAGGCAACCATTTTGTTATGATTTAATGGCTGCAGCGGCCCTCTCACAATTTCAAAGCAAATATCCTGGTCCTCTGACTCTTCCAATCTTTGTGCTCCTTCTTCTGTGGTATTCCCTGAACCTGAGCTACAGAGGTTGTGTTGTAGATGTGTCAACTAGAGCTGGACATTCCACGGTCAGTTCTCTGCAGTTTGGCTAATTGTGGTTTTCTGTAATGGTCTCTTCTGGATAAAGAATCTTATTTCAGAAGAGGTGAAAGTTACACTTATTAGTGAATAATAAGACTGATTATTTAGAATGCAATTGAGCGAGAGCACGAGCAAGGAAATCAGGGCCATGAGGGGTGCACCCACACACTGAGACAATGGGGATGTTCTTTCGGGAACTCACCAAGGCCAGCTGGACTGGGTCTGAAAAAGCATGGGATAAAACTGGACTCACTGAACATAGTGGACAATGAGGACTACTAAGAAGTCAAGAACAATGGCACTGGGTTTTGATCCTATTGCACATACTGGCTTTGTGGGAGCCTAGGCTGTTTGGATGTTCACCTTACTAGACCTGGAAGGAGGTGGGTGGTCCTTAGACTCCCCACAGGGCAGGGAACCCGGTCTGCTCTTTGGGCTGATGAGAGAGGGGGAGTTGATTAGGGGAGGGGGAGGGATATGGGAGGCGGTGGTGGGGAAGAGACAGAAATCTTTAATAAATAAATAAATAAATTAATTAATTAATTAAAGAAATTGTATTATATTATACTGGCTTAAGAAAGTGACAGCCTACTGCATGAACCAAAGTTCTCACCTAAAGGTATCATCGCGCAGTGCACAATCACTTATCTCTGTTCGCCAGGGCTGGGGTGGGAGGGCTTGTCTTACTGACACATGCAGCATGCTAATGAGGTACACAGTGACTTACTTCATTTGTACTTAGTTACATTGGTCAGTATAAGAGGTTGCATTTTTGGGTTTATCTTTCTGAGTGGAATATGGAGTAAAGACAGTTAAATGATTCAAAAAAAAAAAAGAAAGTGACAGCAATAGGTTTTGAATCTTGCCAACTGAAGTTGTAAACAATGTGCAAAATAATTAAGAATGTCTTTGTGTATGTACCCTCTCCAAAATTCCTATATTCACAATCTGCGAGCATAAATAAATTAGTCACTCATTTGGGATGTCTAATGCAGAAATAGAAGTGGTCAGATATAAAAGAAAATGACTACTCTCCTCCTCAATGTTCACTGTTTAGCATATAAGCATCTTAAATTATTTTATTCAAGCTAGGTATTGAGTACCAGTAAAGATCCATTAAAAGCACTAAAATATTTTGCAAACATATCTCTTTTTACCATCACTGAAACTCAGGAGCAAGTTTATTGTTGTGTATACTTTACACAAGAACAAACTGACTCACAAAAATGTCAGCAGGTTTCCAAAGGTCCTTTAATCAGAGAGTAGGCATGCCTGGAGTAGAGTACAGGCCCTGTCGCTTCATAGTCTACAGCCTTTAAACCTGGGGGGGGGGGGGATGGAAAGATGAAGATGGTATTTTGGAGCACAGACTACAGTATTGTTTTGCCATGGCCTGAGCCTGTGGTCTGTCACCACTGCACATCTAAAACTCATGGTTCTCTGAACTCAGAATGTGGCCATTTGCATCTGTATTCTTATCCTCGTTAGATCTAGGTAAATGATAAATGGGATCAGATTGATTCATTCAACAGCTTGTATGAGTGTGGTATGATACATCATTGTTGTTAGAGAGTTAGTGTTTAACATACGTGGACATATAACTTAGATTTGAAGTTTACTTTTCAGTCGGAAACAATTGTATCTCACCCATTCTTTGGCTGAATAGATCCTGTCTTGTAGAATATCCAGATTCTCATAGTTTCTTTGAAAGATGGTGGGCATAGCAACATGCTTTGATAGATAGTGACAGAAGAGGTGGCTTTATTCTCTTTGCTATTATGGTGTATCCCTGCTGTCAGATCTGACCACATGCTTTGAACACAAACAAATCAAGACAACCATTCAGTTCTAACACTGAGACAGACCTTGACTCTTCAGCAGGGTCAAAATAGAAGTCTTCACTTTTTTCCTTATTCCTCAAAGCTTGCCCCACACATTCTGTTTGCTTCTTACATTTTTCATCCTCTTCTCCTGTGCAGTCTCTTTGACAGAGGTCCTTTGTTTCTTACTATTGAAAACAGACACAGGTTCTTGGGTCTATTCCTATTTGTTCTAATGTTATGCAGGAACAGCACAAATTTTAACAATTTGGGAGAGTTCTAGGTGTCTGTTCTGTAGAACCTCCATTATCACTGTATCATGACACTGGGGGGAGGGCATTGGACTACATCTTGGTAACTAGTAGATCCCATCTGAGTGAACATAATATCTTATGATGCAGTCCCTACTGGCTGCTTTTTTAATTTAGTTTTATTATGACTATGTCCATTAGTTTTATTTAGATGTCAATTTTATTAACTTCTCTGTTATACCAGAATAGTTAACATGAATATATTGTATAAATGCAAGCTTCTACACATATAGTTAGATTCCCCAAATAAATTAAAGCTAATATGTTGGCTTCAGTTAATGATTGTCAATAGTGAGAAACAGAGTGGAGCTAAAGAGGATTAAGGGGGTTTGCACTAATAGAAAAACAGAGAAGCATAAAGTCAACTTAATCCTGTGGAAGTGAACTTTAAAGACTGCCAAAGGGAGAGCCTGGGATGTAGATTATAAAGAAATTTGATCACTGTAAATGAACAGCATAGACATTCAAAACGTAGCTAGTTTTAATGCCAAGGAAGGAAAGGGACTTGGTGTGTTCCAGACAAGTAGACCTGTAGTTGAATAGTGACTGAGCCTAGAACTTGCAAATAAAGGCTCTTTTGGTGCCTATCTAGATTTCCTTGACCGTCTTACTATGACTTATAGTACATATATTTCATATTTTTATGAATTTTGTTTTTCCCTGTTGGCTTGCCACATTTTAGGAGACAGGGACATTTTGTATCTTTTTCTATTATATCTCAAGAACTTATTTAATAGTTGAATAAAATTAAAGTAGCACTGAAATAAACTGGACAAAGTTAAGAAACAGACAGGAAAGGCATGTATAGATGGTGGAAAGTACATATGCAGAGATGCTTCCTAGAGGTGAAAAAATTTAGTTAGCTCTCACAATGGAATATATTAACTTTACATTAAAATCAGTTACAATTACCTGTGAGTCTAGCTTCAGCTTTGAAGAACTGGGAGGTTCAAATGGATCAGGAAAACTGGGAAACTTGACTGCACCTTCTGTTAAGTTTCAACTGATTTTGAAACATTTTATAAGTATTTGGCACTACTTACAATTCTCATTTGCATTGCAGGTGTATAGTGAGAGGCTGATATTATGATTTTAAAAAGGAGAGTTGTTCCTGGAAATAGCACACGTGCCAAGAATTTTCCGCGTGCTGGCCAGTACACATTGAAACCAGTCTCTCCTTGGTTATTTATAGTATTACTTTACTATATGTTATGTTGTTGAATTAGCCTATCAAATAAACGTCAAGTGGTATTAAAAACTAGAAAAATACAATACAATTTTAAAACATTGTAAGAGTAAACTTTCAATATTTCCAGACTTCAAAAGTAATTTTGATATTCACGTTATTTCACACATCACATTGCATTCACAAATGCTAATGTATGTTCTTTGACTTGACTTTATATCTTTCATCATGTTTCCTTAAACTTACATGCTTTTAATAAATATTTCAAAAGCAAAACTTTGAAAATGGAAAGCTATAATGCTTCTGTTGTTTGTATCAATGAAAATATGTTGTCACACATACACAGTGTGTGAAACATACTTATAAACATTCTTAGGAATTTAAAGTTGTACATTTATATTAATTCTGTGAGAATATCATATATGCATACAATGTATTTTGATCATAATCCCTCCCTCATCCTCCCAACCCCTCTCATATCCACTCTTCACCTCCACCTCACTCCCAACTTCATCACCTCTTCTTTTATTATAACTCACCAAGTCTAATATGTACTTCTGTATACTCATGGGTACAGGGTCATCGACTGGATCACGACTGACCCACCAGAGCATATATCCTTAAACAAAGCTGACTCTCCCTCCCAGCAGTCATCAGTAGTCAATAGTCTCCCAGTGGAAAGGTTTGCTGGATTGGTAGAGATTTAAAGATATGATAATCCCAATATATTTCAATTTGCTTTCTTCACATTTTCAAGAATTTTATTTGCTTATATTTCTTCATCACTTCTAATTTTGTTAATATCATTTTTTCTAGGTTTTCATTGATGTAATAAATGACTTAACAAGTACTAAGATTTTGTGTGTATGTTATTTTTCTTCATTGTGCATACTTACGTTTGTAGTTCTGTGTTGCATAAGGACATGTTTATAAGTATACATTTTACATTACTCATACTCTTCCTCTGCCTCATATCATCTATTTTCCCAACACTCTCTTCTTCTTAAATTCCCTATATTTGCTGCTTTTATGTCATATATATAGCATATATATCTTATATATATTGTTCTATTTTCATATATAATATATATGTATATATGATTTCATATACCAATGTAGAATTTAGTTCTCTAAATAGGCATCACATGTGAGAGTATATGATGATTGCCTTTTAAAGACTGACCTATTTGATTAACATGATTATGTCCAGTTGCATCCTGCAAGCAACATAACTTTTTTTATCTTTATGTTTCAATTGCATTCCATATTAACTCTTGATACACATGCTCTTTCCCTTCAAATCAATGACATCTCATTGTCATTTTAATTATATACAATATTAATAAGGTCGAAAAACTTTTTAGTTGTATTTTATTTTTTATTTTATCTTAATTTTTCCTTCTTTTTAGTGGTTTTATAATTTATTGTTATATTGTAGGAATAATTTATTTCTGACAGTTCTAGACCTTCACATTTATATACATTGAAAAATATTCCTACATTTAAATTTTTTGCTTTCATATTTTAATGAACTTTATTTTATTACTTATGATAACATTTCAGATTGATATCAATAAATCTTATTTCACACCAAGTTTATAAATGTCCATTGCAATGATACTAGAAGGATTTTTTGGTATTTTATTCTATTATTAAGAATATTTTTCATTTTTAATATTTACTTACTATAGCATATAAAATATATAGTGATTTCTTCCTCAAATATTGTCATGCCCATTGACGTTACTTTTAATCTTCACATTCTATTACTTTTCTAATTAAAACTGACAGAGATAGTACTAATAGTACAAATGCTTCTCTTATGATATATTTAGTGAATTTTCATTTTCTGTGTGACTTGTATAAGAAGGACACATTTAAGAGACAGAATTTGTAACCTTATGCTAATGGAGAACATACTTGAGCCCATTTTCTAAACCAGTGTTCCTAATCACACTCCAAATATTTCTACCCACAGGTAAGTGTGGTTCTTGACTTTCATCAATGTTTTTCTTTGCAGTAGATAGAGACCATTACAGGAAAGAGAACTGCTCAAAATGAAAGAAGAGCTGACCCAGGAAGTACCAGAATATTTTCTTTGAAATTCTGTCATATCTATAGCACAGGGAAGTTGCACATTTGAAATCTTATCAACATGGATGTTTCAACAAAACCTCATCAATGACCACTTCAGCTCACAGGCCAACCCTAGGTGGGGAAAATCTCACAAGATCCGACCCTTAGATGAAGAGCTGCGGTCAACTAGTGACTTCTGGGAGAGAGAGAGAGAATCTTCTCCAGGGATAAGCCTCTTAATTGGTAATTCAATACCAAGGAGTACCCCTAAAACACTACATATGCAAGCAACACCACGTGAACTCAGTAGGTTGTATATGTACATTTGTATAAATGTAACAAGAATTCAAGAAAGAAGAAAAATAGTTTTACCATTTCTTCAAATAATATGAAAACTATTCTTTTGATTGGACACAAAAGGAAGCAGGCTTCAAACGTCTCTCTCATTCTCCCTGATATCTGTGGAGCACTTTCAATTATCTGATGCAGAGTGGTGAGGGAATTACTCTGGTGTGGGAATGCAGAGCAGAAATCTTCCTTCTAGGACAGAAGACAGTGTAAACCAGATATTTGGCACCTTGTGTGGAAACTGGTTTACATCTTCTAAACTTCCACATTGACAGTGCAGGGTTCAAGTCCAGTTTCTTATCAAGATGGAATGAAATGAGATTGTGGCCACAGTCTGGTAACTAGCATAGTTTAGTGGCATTTCTTGTCCGCAACAGGGACAGTTGATAGAAAAGTAATAGTTAAAGTCAGAAAAGAAAGTATATGATCTATGTGGGGATGTTTGGATTAAGAGTTAGTATATTTTAGTTTATAGACTCATGTTTTATTGTGGTCTAAAACTTTTCAGAGAACCACTGGAACATTTACTGGTATTTCTTTTTTATTTGAACTATCTTAAAGCTGCCATTTGCTTTAAGTGTGGAAAAGTTTCATCATGTATGTGTGCAGAACCAAAAGTGGGTTCTATCTGGAGCCAGACCCCATCCTTGTCCAGTATATTGGCTTTTCCCATTGCTTGTGATTTTCTGTAAATTTTTGAGTGTCTGAACCAATTCTTTCCCCTGATCTGCTCAGTAGACTGAGCCTTTAGAGCATTCTATCTTAAAATCTCACTTGAATAAATGTCAAGGGCCTTTTATGCTCCTGATGGAACCTTGGATGTAGATCGCTAGAGGCACTGAAGAATCAATGGCTGTTTTAGCAATGACTGCTTCATCTCAGTTGTTGCTGAACGATTCTTATTTGTGCTTCAAGTTTTGCAAACCACTTCAAGATCCCTCTGGGCTGAGAAGGGCTAGAGTAATATAAAATATCACTGTGATAGTAATAAACTTTTATTTATCAAACACCTTGCTTCCAGGGAACTCAAAGTGCTTTATATATGCTATCTCATGAATCCTTTTGCTATCCTTGTGAGGCCAGGAACAAAAAGTCTGCCATGCTAAAGATCCAGACAGAGAAACCAGTTTATGAGGGAACACAGAATACAGCACAGTCTTGGATGAAGGATGGAGGCAATGGTTGTTGATGCGGCAGTATGTGAAAGTTCACTTTCTAGCAGAACCATTTCCAGGGATAATCATGGCCAATAGTAAGTGATTGATGAGCAAGCGTTAAGTATCATTTTCAGGCACCCTGATTATGTTAACAAATTGAATCTTTCCAACATGCCTATTAGGATTGCTACTATTATTATGCCAATTTTATTAAGAGGGATTTTATGAAGAAGTATTTAAGGATATATGTAAGATCACAGTACTAGAAAATTAAGAACTAATCACTAATCCAAGGTAGTTTAGCTCTAAATCAGTTATTCATTATAGTGTGAGAATTTTTTTTTTAATTTTCAGGCATACAATGTATAATTCTATGCTGTACGAATCATTATGTACACGTCTTCTTTCGAAATGTAGGCTAGAGACAGTTCAGGGATTTCTAGTAAACACAGATCCTTCTGACTGAAGCTTGCTCTCCTTTGGAAACCCAATTATAAGAAAGAATGACTATAATTTTGATTAGCTTCCACATCAATTGGCACTACAATATTTGCAGAATGTTTTCAAGATGGGGATTATCTTTGTTTCAGTCTGTTGTTCTGATTAAAAAACATTCTGAGGAATGGAACTTGGGAGCAAATGGGCTTATTTGGCTTATGCTTCCAGGTCACGATCCAGCCCTGACTCAAATCAAGGTAAAACCTCAGCTCAGTGAACAAGAGACAGATATCATAGAAAACCACTGCACACTGACTTGCTTTTAAATTCATTCAGACTTGGGCTCAGCTAGCGTCCTTATCCAGTCCAAACAACCAGCTTCAAAAATGGTAAACAGCCAACGGTGGGTTGAGCCATCCTCTTTTAAGCATCAATCAAGACAGTCCCTCACAGACATGCCTACAGGCAAATCTAATAATGAAAATTACTTAATTGAACCTCATTTTTGAAGTGATTATAGGCTGTGTAAAGATCGCAGTTAATATGATTAACATAGGTATGGGAAGGTGAGGGAAGTAAATTTTTTGAACGATTGAAGCACAGGCACTGCATACCGGCTTTTATCATTGGATATTGAAGATAAGTTTCAGAGTTAGACCATTATGTTGATTTTACTGAAGAAGGAATTAGACCAAAGAAGAGTATGTAGCTAAGGTCACATGATAAACTATGACTTTCTGTTTCTAAAATCTATGCTTTTACCAACTTATAAATCACCCAAAGAAAAAGGTGTGTACAGAATTAAGGGCAACTTCAACACTAAGAAAAGGTCAAAGAAGAGCTGTGGGTAGAGCTGTTGTCAGGATAGAAAGTCCTACACTGTAAGAAATTTTTGGCGGAAGAGCAATAAGACTAAGAAATATTCTTATTGCAGATAAGTTGTTACTATGTCCATAAATCAACAGAATGGTTGGAACAAAATCAGGTAGCAATGGATTTTATATAGAACAAATAAAATAGATCAATCCATTCAAGATATAGTCTAAAGATGGAAACCATCATTTTAAATGAAACAAGGTAGTCTCAGAATGTCAGAATGTCAACTATCATGTTTTTTTCTCATATATGAAATACAGAATTTAAAAAGATATTAAAATATAAAGGAGTCACTTAGGAAAAAAACGAGGACTAGTATGGAAAGTGGGAAGTAAGAAAACAGTGAACACTGAGGAAGGAGATGAATATGGTCAATATACATCAAACAATAAAAATGCCTAGTCTTTGGGCAATGACTATTTGCTAATTAAAAAGTAAAATAGATTGAAGCGATTGTCTTTATTGACTTTTATGCTTCTTTCCCAAGGAATAATTATAATCATATTCATCATGAGAAAAAGCTTGCAAAGGCAGAAGTGGAAGATTTGTCCTTCACCAAAGAAAGGCTTTGTTGAAGGTCCAAAAATGTCATCTTTTATAAGTGTTCATGGCTTCTTAGTGTCACAGAAACTGGTAGCCTATCATGAATTAAGATTTTGTTTAGAATTCCAGTCTACTGTGTTTGGCAACTTGCTTTTCCATATCCAACTTTGTTAGGTGAGGGTATCAGAGGTGGAGGAACTTGTCTTTGGGAAGGTTGAACACTAAATCCATCATTGTAGCAGCAGAAAGTGATTGGTCGATTATGAATTCTTGCTGATTCTGTTGTTGGACATATACACCATTGGTAGCATTTGCCTCCCATTTGCATCCACTCTTCTTACGAGCTCTATTGACTATAGTTGATCCACTGGAAGTTTTATAGCCATATAAGCAAATTCTTTACCCAATAATATTTAACCATAATTGTAGTAGTACACACACACACACACACACACACACACACACACACACACACGCCTGGACTGAACCACATTTCCCTTAATTAAAATCTGACTTATCAACAACTCTTCTCTGGAAAAATATTCTGTATTTATTTAATGGAGAAAATGTCTGTCTTTCAGGCAGGTCTGTTGGCTCAGAAACATATATTCCACAGAGCACACAGGTTTGATTAGATACTACACTTTAAATGTTCTCAGTGTTTCCTTATACACTTTTAGGTGTGAGTAATTTAACTGTGGCTGAACTGGTGGTGACTGATCTACCTATTGGCCACAATCATCAGACATTGGCTGTCCCTGCTGGCACCAGAAGAGAGCCTCCCTGTACTGACTGACAACTCTTTTGGATAGGTGCTAAATAGACATTCACTTTCTGATTTTGACAGTAGTCTAATATTCCTTCATTATTACTACATTGGGAGCAGATGTGGTAATTATAAGTTATCAAATTAGAAGTTATAAGTATAAAATTTGTGGCATAGTTCACATTCTCACTGGCTCCAAAACACATAGCTTTTAAAATATGTTCTTAAATTTTAATTTATATATATGAATATATGTTATGCTTGCAAGCAGATATATGAATAATGTGTGTCACAGAGGTCAGAAGAAGGCACTGGATTCCTTGAAACTGAAACTATAGATAGTTGTGAGCCACCATGTAGCTGCTGGGAATTCAACCTGTATCATTTAAAAGAGTAACAAGTACTGCTAACCACTGAGCATTTTTTTCTATCCTACGACTAACTGACATGACTACCACCCTCTTCTCCTGTTCCTTTTCAGATTCTTTTCCTAGAATGTGTACCCTGCTGTTTAGTGAAGACTGCCTGTCCTGGACCCTTTCACAACTCTCTCATATTATTTATTGCTGCTTATTATAAGAGAATTCATCTTCTCTGCCTAGGTGATGTCAGTCCTGTGCAGGTTAATTTCTTTGACCAACTAATGTGGGTGAAGGTTGCATGTGTTATTTCCAAAAAGCCTATGTGATCCAAGCTGTGGATCACCGTGCTCTTATACCACAGAACAACAAAATTAAAGATGAAGGCTGCTTAGTCAACTTGCATTGCAGCCTGAAGAAAAAAGGAGGAGCAAAATACAGCAAACCTGTAATAGGCATAAAGATGAAACGTAAAACTCTTGCATTCTCAGTGAAAGTGTTATGTTTTAGATATTTATGACAATAGGACATAAATATATCTTAGGGTTATTTGTTGATATAGTATTACTTTATCTTTTCTGACTGGTTTAGTGTCCATGACTGGAGATAAAGGAAGTTATAGATAAAAATAAATAGGATGCAATGGAAATACACATATCACTGAATTGTAGTCAAACAAATTATAACAAATGTCATGTTGTCATCCAAAGGAAAAAATAATAGGGCTGCTGATTTAGCCCAGTTGGTAGTGTACTTGCCTAGCATGCATGAGGACCTGGAAAGTACCATATAAAACTGGGCATGGTGGTGCATGCTTATAATCCCAGCACTGTGGAGTGGAAGTAAGAGGATCAGAAGTTTAAGGACACCTCAGTTACATGGTGAATTCAAGGTCAGCCTGGGTTGCCTGAGATCCTGACTCAAAACATCACTGTATTGATGAAAATGCACAACAAAAGAGTAGAGTGGAAACAGTCCCCAGGATAAATCAAGACTCAAAGAAAAAAAAAGATTACTCGGATGAGTAGGATAGATGCTTACCTCATATTAAGTGTGCTATTGAAAATGATTTATTCTGCAAAGAAACAGTCCCTAAGCAATTTAGAGACTCGATGGCAAATGCATATTTAATGTGTCTGTTTTAAAAAAGAGTGTGCTTGGCAGAAGAAAGCACCATAGATTCCAGACCTTGGAGTTTGGGGACTGAAAAGAAACACTTCAATCTGACTTAAAAAAGTGGAGGTAAAGAAAAGAAGGGACAAGAACAAAACCCGTGTGTCTGTCTGCGAGCACATGTATGTGAGCATGTTTGAATGCTGTGTTACATGTGGTGGGAAATGCTAAATTTGTGAGACATTAACTTGAGAACTATAATTCCCTTCTGATTTTTAACTGACTTATTACTTAAGTCATGACTATTTTCTTTAGTACCAAGACATCTCTCCAGAAGATTATAACATTTCTGCCTTGAGTTTATTTGCTGTCTTCTAGGAATTATTGGTGAAGAGATAGTTGTGGCCCCAATAACCTCCAGTTTTTAGTGTGCTTCAGGTTATATCAACTTTGTTAAAACTTTTATAATCATAATCTTAGTTGACTCTCACAACCTTCCTAGCAGAAGGATAGGGTGCTGCATAATTGTGCATTTATGTTTCCAATTTATTGCATGTCACTCACTCATACTCACTATACTGAAGTCTTCTTTCAGATCCCAACTGTGAAGAAGGACACTTAAAATAAATCCCTCACTAGCTGAGAATTGAGTAGAACTGAGGGTCATTTATTTAAGGGTAGACTCACAGATCACAATCCTCTGTTAGAATGGGGAACAGCATCCAAATCCCACAGTCAGAAAAAAATGATGGATACACACTTTACATTGGCATATATAGTATAAGAGGTCATGCCCAAGTAGGTGGGTAACTTAAAGGCTACTAGAGGAAAGAATTCCTACAGCACTTCCCCCTTTTGTTTCAATAAGAAAGTTCTAAGCTCAAAACAAAGTTATATATAATAAGAACAAATATCAGGTATAAAAATTGGAATTACAACCAGCATAAACAATATCAAACAAGAAACATGTAAGAAATGTTTCAATAATTATCCTATCCTAATAAGTTTAAGTCTTGTGTAATAAATAACTTGGCCAAGTCATGAGAGGAAAGTAACTACAACCATCTAGTCTTCAACCGCAATGAAGACCTGAGAAAGGAAATAATATTACTTGAGTAAGCAGGAAGTGCAATCAAAGAACTTTCAAAATGTGCAACAAATGACAGAGACAATGGGCTACCTGGGCAATCACCCAAAGTCTCATTTGCACTCTTGGAGCAAGCAATTTTGGCTAAGGCCTCCTGAAGTAACTGACAGACCATTTTCAGAGGCAGAAGAAATTTCAAAACTCTCTTACCTTGTCTTGGCAAGATTTGACAGTTTTTTTTTTTTTTTTTTTTTTTTTGTATCCTGCTTGTCCTGCCCAGACATCTTGCATTTTGTCAGTTGGTTGATGCATGGGCAGTTCCTGGCCTAAAGGCCAGAAAACAATCTCCAAGTGGAGTGTCTTCAATGCTCAACATTCTCTAGGGTATAGATTGGTGCTGCCAGATGCAATTGTGTCTCACTTCAACAGAACCCTAAGTTATTTAAATGCCATATTCCACAGCTCTTTAAAGTGGTTGAAGATTACCTGATGTGGGAGTGTCATATATCAATCTGTTGATTTCATTGGTTAATTAAATAAAAAAAAAAAACTGCTTGCCCTGATAGGTTAAAACATAGGTGGGAGGAGTAAACAGGAGGAAGAGGAAGTGAGGTAAGACTCCTCAGATAGACGCAAGATAGCTCTGCTCTCAGAGACACACGCGATAAAGCTCCGACTCAGGATGGACGTACGCTAGAATCTTCCAGATAAGCGCATCTTGGGGTGCTTACACACATTATTAGAAATGGTGTAATTTCCAGGTGCGAGAGTTAGCTGAGAAGAGGCTAGATATAATGGGCAAGCAGTGTTTAAAAGAATACAATTTCTGTGTTGTTATTTCGGGCATGAGGTAGCAGGCGGCCGGGGTGCTGGGGATGCAGCCCCGCCCCTCCTATTTCAACAATTACCTATCTATGCAGAATACAATCTTTATGTATCTAAAGAGCCTGATTAATCGAACTATAAGTATGACAAACATAGATGATTATTGACCTATAATTCTTAATACCTATATAGCTTAAAGACTTCATATTAAAATATTAAACAAACTTTAAACAACTGTGAAACAAATGAGAACAATGATCTCAAAATGTAAACAATATATAAGTATCTTGATCAAAGGTAGAAATGTATATTGCAATATGATAACTATATCCTAAATTTGTATCAATATACAAAATGCCTTAAGCAGAGGTAGAAACATGCATACATACAATATGACAAAATAACTGCCTGATATACAAATATTGTAGATGAAAATAGAAATATATTCAATATAATTTAAGTTTGTATCAATATTTAAGAATCTATACCAATGTAAATTACCTATAAATAATAGCTCAAAAGTATTTACTTCATTACTCACTATTATTAGGGTGAGTAAGTGCACATTAATCTATTATCCCATCCAATTTCCTCTGTGTTTTTTCAAAGAGACCCCTGATTCTACATAATTTCCCCCCATTTCCCAACCCTATACCAATTATAATCAACCCCTAAATAATATCCCTAACCCTGAGGACAAACTTCACTGGGAGAGGGGACATCATCTTCTAGAATTACTTCCAGCTGTCATGGGGGTGATCCCCTTTCTATGTGACCCTGTGAAAGGAAAGTAAAATGATGGTTAAGTTCAAAGATAACTATCTGGTATAATTGCAATATTCTTTGAGTATTTGGTAAATATTTTCTGATGTTCCTATTAAGTTCTGGCCAGAACACTGTAAAAAAGTTCACCATTTCAGCTAACCAAGTTGGAACCATTTTGATCAGCTGGTACCCAAAACAGGTCTTATAGTAATACTATCAGCATCATGATGTCATATCAACCAGGTGGGTGTTCTTGTACAGCCTGAATAGCTGGTGACTTTTGTGTAGAGTACCTTATATCCTTCCCAGAATTATGAGTGTCTGAGAATGTTAATCTGGGTATTCCATTGCTGCAGTAAGTCATGATCCCATAAATTCACTGCAATATTAGACACATATGGCCTCAGCCTTCTTCTCTGTCCTGGCCCTATGCATTCAACCCATCTCATGCTTTGTTTCACTTGAGATAGAGTTCCAATTTTTATGAATTGAACATTTTCCTCTTGAAGAGGCCAATATGGATGCAAAGATTATGAGTAATCATATCCATGTCTGCACCCGTGTCTATCAAACCTACAATTACAATGCAGTCTATAGGCACTCTTAGCTTTGGTCTTCTATATATGATCACATTTATAGAAGTCTGCCAGAATATATGTTTCTTATTTTCTATTGGAATTTTTGATGTATCCTCTATGTTTATTCCATCATCTAGAACAGTATGTTTTTTTTTTTTTTAACAGAAGGCTCTAATATTTTTTTTTTTAATTTTCCTGATGAAACATGTCCTCCACAGTGACTGGAAATGACTGGACCACTTTTAACTTGGGGGCCTGTAAAAGGCCCGCCAGGAGTTTCCTGATGGTATCGGGTTGTCTTTTCTGTCTTTTGTTGATCAGCATTCATTGGTCCAATGTTGGTCTTTGTCACACCTTCTACATATACCTGAAGTCTGAGTCCTCCTATCCCTGCCCTTCCCAGAGGAGATATTATTTAGAGAAATTCCTTGTCTACAATCCCTTCTCAGTTGTCCTATTCTACCATGACTGAAACATTTGTAATTCTGATGTCTCCTCATTACTTTTGCAATTCCTTCTCCTACCCAAGGTTCAGTATTATAGTCAAATATCTCAGTGTTCATTGCATGCAGGATCCATTCATCAATACATGCTGATGTAACTTTAAAGGCCCAAGTATCGTTTTATATTCTAAGTTGGCATTTTCAAAACCCAGAGAGTCAGTAAATACTCATATAGCATCTGGGTCTGTTACTCCTATATGCAAAGCCTTAGTTAATCTTTGTAAAAAGTCACTAAAGGGTCCTCTCTCATCCTGTTTAACCCTCATATATGATTCAATTCTTTTTCCTAGTTCTTGAATCCTGTCCCAAACATTTAAGCCTGCTTTATGGCACAAGGCCAAGATTTGTTCATTGTAAAGTGTTTTAGCTTGTGAGTCAGCGTAAGTGATCTCACCGAGAATTTGATCTTGGACAGCCTCAAGGCCTTTTGCTTTTCTCTGTTGTTCTAAAATTTTAGTCTCTTTCCTGGAATAGCATTTCAACATCAGTTGAGGCCCATCATCCAGGACTGCTGGAACTAAATGAAGTCAGTCATGCAGCATGGTTTTAATGCTAGAAGCCCATGTCTTTATCATCTCCCTAACAAGTGCGGAATGCAAGCTGTAAGTTACAATTGCTTGCTTAATTTCTCTTAGATTATTCATTCCTATAGTTATCCATCTACCTTCTTTGAATCCTTTTGGTCCTTTAGAACTTGATTCTTTGTCAGAGTAGATTACAGGGTAGGAAGCTCAAACCTTGGGTAAGTCATCTCTGACAGTTACTGGCAATGTTGAATCATCTCCTTGTACCTCCATTCCCTGCTCATCAGCTCCAATAATTTCCTCAAGTGTTTCAAATCTTCTTACTACTATCTTTTGTAAAGCCAGAATCTCCTGGCCCATATATATTTCTAATGATTTCATTGAGGCACTTAGCCTCTTGTCCTCATTCTGCACTTGTGATTTCAATTTCTGAAGTTTTTCCTTTAAAGGTAAAATTTAATCTTGGACATTATTTGGAGAGCATGCAGACTGCCATCCTGGAGAGATAATCTATCTGCTACTTTATCATAACTTTTAAACACATTTAGATTATCAAATTCAACAGTATGAATTCTTTCAGATAATTTCTCAGTATCCTTTGATGTGGATTGAACTTTGTCTGTCAAATGTTACCCTTTTCAATAGTATTAATTTTTTAGGTAACTTTTGATTTTTGATGTTATTAATCCTGTCAGCTAGCTGTTCATTATTAGTCTGTAAAGACTGTGTCATTTCTAAAAGTGCCTCATTCTTGGCTCTGTTATCAAACCATTTTCTTAAGGATATAAAATGAAGAAAAAAAACTGAGTTCCAATATCCAATACATGGATGTATCAGCATAACCATATAAACCTTGCAGAATACAATCCATAGTATTATCAAAACGGTTACTAAAAGTTTCAATGGTAATGTTGTCTACCTTTATCTAACTTTCAAGTTTATTGATTTTCTAATTACCTGTTATAAAATCCTGTAAATTATTTTAGGTGAAATAATGGTTATTGTCCAGCAGGTAATGCGATTGCAGAGTTGTGACTGGAGGCACAAACGGGTGCCATGAACAGTCCTGAGTGGTTTTGGTTTCCCTGCCTTGGTTCTGGTTAAATATGCTTTGTTTGACAAATTAAAATCAATTAAATCAATTCCATACATGGAACAAGAAGCCCAGAACTCAGGAGCTGGGAGTACAATCCAGAAGTTGCACACGTCACCATGCAGGAGGGAATGTGGCAGGGAGCATGGAGGTGGGGGCAGGGAGGCATGTGCACACTTGAGAAATTTCCAAGTTGCCTAGGCAGTTAGCTCTGCTGTGGCAGGGGTAGGGGGTGAGGAGATGGGGGGTAGGTGGGGAGATATTTACATAAAAATGGGAAACTTTCTGGGCTGAGGACCATTTAGACCTTTAAGGCAATCCACCCAATAGTTTGGGAGTCCAAATCCACATGGGGACGCTTAAAAGAAATCCAACACTAGCTCAGAATCGAGTATAATGGGGGGTTATTTATTTAGGGGTAGACTCATAGATCACAGTCCTTTGCTGGAATGGGGGACAGCAAGTGAATCCCACAGCTGGAAAGAGCTCGCATGTGCTTTACGTTGGCATATATAGTATAAGGGGCCAGCCCAAGTAGGCGAGTAACTTAAAGGCTACTGGCAGTAGGAATTCCTACAACATGATTGGTTTGTTTTTTTTCATGCTCCAGTAATTTGCCACTGTTATTTACTATAACTAGAATCCTTTCTGGTATACAGTGCCTGAGCTTTAGGCATCAGCAAAAATTTGTTCACCAGGAATGTGTGTCTTTACCATTATATTTGTCTCATTTCTTGTTTATACCATATGTAATAGCATAAGTCAAGATGGGAAGGCGTTCCTCTGGGTTTCCACCACTGGATTCCTATTTCTAACAACTCTGAAGATGTAAAGATATTTGATTACTATTTGTTATGTGAGTGCATAACAATTTGTGTGTCCTTGTGATAGAGAAAATGAGGCTCATATAGGAAAAGTGGCTTCTCTAGCTTAATCAATGTTCAGAAAAGGATCTTTAATAATCCAACATATTTGCATTCATGTACTTGTGTCTTATATGTCAAATACGTATTCATTACAAATGTTATTGACACTATGATAGAAGCACAAGCAGGAATAAAGGGAAATGACAAATGCCCCAAATCTCCCTTAAGATCTGTAGTCTTATCTATAGTCTGATAAGCCATGATTAGGAAAACAAAGTTTTAGAATATATAATCAAGTTCCAAAGTCAATGGGAATACTATGCAATGAATAGTTAGGACATTTGACCTATTCTACAGAAGATGAATACAGAAAACAACATCAACGATGACAGCAACATCAGTTTTCTAAGAATGGTAAGGTGGTGGGCATTAGGTTTACAGTGAGAAGTGAAGGGAAAACATTCAGGGGAAATATGGGGAGAATTTTTAAAGCCCATATGAGAAGCAGTGCACAAGAAGAGATGACACAAGGCAAGGGCATCACTGTGCACAATTTAGTGCTAGAAAGCTTAAATATGAGCTGTTTATACGCAGTCATGTAAGTCTCACTAAGTAGTAAGAGGCAAAGGGGATCTGGGAGATGTTGGGGGAGGAGAAAGCATGATTGAAATATAAGGACTATAATCAAGGGCTTTTAGAAAAGAGAACAGCTTGATGAGGTTGTCTAAAATAGAACATTCTGGCTGCAGAACTGACTGGCAGGTGGCTAGTGTATACACCTGTACAGCAGCTGGAGCCAAGTGTAACAGATGATAGCAATTTCGAGTACTGAAAGTGGATAACTCTAAGTTTCTCCATACAACCTGCAAACTGTTTCTGACTCTTGTCCTTCAGTTGTACAAATGTGTGTGCTGTTGATGTTGCTGTTATCCTGTCTCTCGATAAATACAAGCAGGTGTGCCAATGGCCTCCTGAAGAATGAATCCCGTCATGCCTTCAAAGAAAGACTTCTAATCTTTCTAGGTGTAGTGTCCACAACAACGGTTCTCAAAGCGTGTTCTGTGGACCCTAGAATTCCTGTAAAATTTCTGAAAGGTAAGAGCAAAAGTCCAGAAAATATAAAAAACAGTATATATGCCCTTGTGTGCTCATTTGTACATATGCAAACATGAATTGCTTGCAGGGGCAATGCAATATGTGCTATTGCAACAGAATAAATGGAGGTAAATATGAAACCTGAATTGATGTCAATAAAACCAGACATTACAAGACTATGAAAAATCAAAAGAAACTCCATCATCGTTTTCTTGTTTCATAAACAAATTATTTATGCTACTTGTATTGGAACATTATATAATATTTTAATGAATTTATAAATAATTTTTCCACAATTTTATATCTGTTTTTGATATGATGTTGGTAGATAAAATCCAAACAAATGCAGGACTGCTTGTGAAGAACTTTAGACATTCTTAAGAATATAAAAGAGCCTTGAGACCACAAAACTTGAAACCTATAGAGATTAAATGTCACCACACTGACACAAGACCATGTTAAATTTATGTAGGAACTTAGCTGATAACTGGAGTATTGACTATAGTATATAGTTATGTAATATTAAAAACAAGCTAAACTATTAATTTAATCACTGGGTGTGTTCTAGCCAAATGGATTCTTTGAGGAACAAATAATATATAGCAGATTATAAATAAATGTTTATTGCTTAGAAAGTGAATTGGAAATACCAATACAGTCTAGCTGTATAAACTCATTTAGTAGCATTTCATTTGTATTTTATTAAATAAAATTTGCCTGAAGATCAGAAAAGTAAAACAGTCACACTAGCCATCTTTAAAAACCAGGCAACATTAGCTTAGGCACAGTGTCTCAGTGGGTAGACAAACCCCTCGTGGTCCTGACTTCCTTGCTTATATTCTCTCTCCTTCCCCTGTTCAACTGGACCTTGGGAGCTCAGTCCAGTGCTTCGATGTGGGGCAGACTGAGGGGCCAAACATAATGGCACTGGGATTTGTCTCTACTGCATGTACTGGCTTTTGGGGATCCTAGTCTATTTGGATGCACACCTTCCTAAGCTTAAATGTAAAGGGGAGGGCCTTGAACTTCCCACAGGGCAGGATACCTTGCCTTCTCTCAGGACTGGAGGAGGGTGGGGGAGGGTATGTTGGGGAGTGGGAGTAAAATGGGAGGAGGAAAGGAAGTGAAAATTTTGATTGGTATTATTTATAAAGTAATAAAAAAGAAATTTAATAATAAAAGCTATAATGTAAATTGTGAAATAAATTGTGAAATAAATAATATTATTGAAAAAAAAAGACCAGGCAGCAATGACACGCACCTTTAATTCCAGTAGCCACACTAGCTTGCCATAGAAACCAGGGTGTAGTGGTGCACACCCTTAATCCCAGTACTAGAGAGGATTATAAAATGTAAAAAGACAGCTCTCATTCTCAGTCACGTTCTGAGGTTTCCTGGAGGCAGGATCGCCATTTTCAGACTGAGGTCGAGGTAAGAGCTAGGGGCTGGCCCCTTTGCTTTTCTGGTCTTCAGGTTGAAGCTTTAATTATTATAATATGAAAAAAAGGCCACAATAAAATCATGGCAAAGAGTAAATTAATGCCTTGTACATAAAGCATTGTAGGATACTTCAATATAAATAAATTACAGTATCAATTTCATTAATGCTACCAAAGGCATCATTTGGAAATTATACTAGGGTTTTCTGAGAGATCATGCCAGTGGGGTAGGAATTTTTTGGTTCGGATTTTCCTAGTTTTCAAAACATAGATATATAAAATATTTATGAGGATAATTTAAAATGAAGGAAAAAGATAGAAATGGAGACAGATATTTAAGGGTCCCCCTAAATCTGTAAGGTTATAGACAGCATCTTAGAGTTGAGGACAACAGCAACACCTGAAGTAGTTACTTGGGTATCTTCTACCTGTGGGTCAGTAAAGAATGTGGAGGTAAGCTACTCTGGAGCTGGTTTCAGGGAACAGCATCTGCTTTATTCCATGGAAGCAACAATTAATGTAGTGGAAGCCTATTGACCGACTTTTTAGCACATGGCCTTGAATTGGTTAGTGAGCGCTTATACAACCAGGGTCTTTGTGGAGAGTGCAGATTCATCTGCAGGCCAGCTACCAACTCCTCATCCTTCTTCAGAATTCATCGTTCTGACTCCAGGAGCATGTGCCATGCTTCTTCTTCTTCTTTACAAGTGCAGTGGTCCAGGTTTCCAGGTCATGTCTGCATTTTCTCCTGAAGTTCCCCCATCCATATAATTTTGCTTTCCCTGAAAGCAGAACCTCCTGATCAACAAGTAGAATATGCCAACCAATATGTTACAACTAAAAAGGTAATGATATAGATAAGTAAATTATCAGGGTTTTGAAAGGTTATGAAAGCAAAGAGCGTATCTGGGCATGGGAATGGTGTCATTACAAATTTTAGAATTTTCTCTTACAGGACCAGTATTAGAAAATAGGTGGGAGTCCTTAGCAAACAGTGGAGGACAAGGTTCTCTGACCTCTACCCCTGATAATAAGGGAGGGTGAGGTACCGATGCCAATGACTTTCAGCATTGACATTGTTTAGAGCTACTCTCTGCTGTCTCCTGTGCCTCCTCCGTTTCATCTGCTTCTTTGCTGGTCTCAGCTGTGAGCCTGCGCCAGATCCAGTTGGGCTGCACTCCATTTACTGGAAAGAACCAAGTGAAGCCTTTTCCAATGGTAAATGATGCCGTTTATCTGTTATTACATCTTTCCAGGTCACCAGAGGTAACCTCATAGGCCCTGACAAAGGTGATTAATATTTATGAGCTGCAGTATTTCCCTTGTCTTCGGCTTTCAAAATTTAAATTAAATAATGCCATATTAATAAGATGTTGAGGGTGAACCTCATTCAGACCCATAATAGCTGGATCTTGGTAGTCAGCTTCAGGAGGAAGTGATCAATTAAGGGAATAGACTTTGGTGGCTAACTTTACCAATGTAATCTAATGGTTTTCAGCAAGACAGAGGGAATGGGAGAAAGGGCATGGCCTGTCAGAGACATGCTCACCACATGTGAGCTGCTCAGAGTTCCTTCAGGTTGCAATTATCGTGAGCCCTAACCTTAGTGACTTGTAGATTTCTCATGAACATCTAATGAATTCTTGTGTTATCACCATGCTTCTCCTCATCCTTGTTCTTCTTACTCACCTGTACATCTTGCCTGGGTGACATGTCAAAGGCTAGTTCTAATATATCATATACTTGAAAGTTTACTTGTTTTATTTCATTATATTTTTCTGAGACTATCTCATATATTCCATGCTGGCCTCAAATTCACTTTGTAGCTGAGGATGGTCTTGAACTTTTGCTCTTACTTTCACCTCCCATGAGATGTGATTATGAGTATGTGCCACAACACCAAGTATCTGTGGTGCTGGGAATTGAGGCCTCTGTGCATACTGGACAAATATTCCAACACATGAACTACATCTCCATCCTTGAAGCCTTTTGAGGATATCAGAGTCTCTAAGTTCTACAGAGTAAAAATAAACTGTGTACATTAGGATTTAAGCTCCTCCATGTTGTCTAATTTGTTATGTGGTCATTGCCTCCTTGTATGTGTTTGAGAATGTGTATGATGTGTAAGTGTGCATGTGTGTGTATATGTATGAGTTTGTGTCTGTGTGTGTTTGAGTATAAGCGTATGTGGGTGAATGTGTGTGTGTGCATTATTGTGTGTCAGAGTGTACATGAGTGTACATGAGAGTACACATGTGGCAGGTAAAGCTCAAGTATCTCCAGTCTCATATCTATCCTATTTTGAGAGGATCTCTCACTAATCCTGCAACCTATGTCCATAGTGTCTGGGAATCAAACCCAGGGATCCAATTGTCTCATTTACACTGCTTTATTTTAAAGATTTATTTCTCTTATTTTTAGAGATTAAAGAGTAATTACATCATTTCCTCCTTCCCCCTTTTCCCTCCCAAACCTCCTATATAACCTTCCTTGCTCTTTTTTTTTTCTTCAAATTCATGGCCTCTTTTTTTGTTAATTGTCACACACACATGACCCCCCCCCCACAACACACACCAGAAGTTTATTGGCATAGAGTAATATAGTTTTTATAACTCCTGCAAGAAGTCAATAGTTGGTCAGTAGTGGTTTGTTGAGTAAATGGCTGCATAGGCATCTCCTGCAATTTTAGTTAAAATCTGCCTCTGTTACTTGGTTTGTGCAGGACTTGAGTGAGTAAATGCCATCCATAATTCAGTTTCCACTCACATGAAAAGGATAAAGCATCTTTTTCTCCTGTCTACCTCTGAGGATATTTTGAAGTTTAATATTCTCAATGGTCCTTTTAAAATCTGAAAGTACAAAGTGATTGTAGGGCTCTTTTGTTAAGGGCTCCACGCTCTCTTTATTGACATATAAACAGTGAATAAGCAGCTCCTTTCCTGTAGGAATTGAGCACGGCTTGAACACTTTAAAACTGCGTGTACTCTGTTGTGGGAATTGGCTTCTTGAGCTCCTGGGACAGGAAAATAGATTCATTAACCAGAACATTTCATAAGAAGGGGCCTTAGCTAGGAACATAGCATTGCTCATCTCGCCCCAAGAAAGACAGCACTAGAGATTAAAGGCCTAGGGATACAGACTTGGTCACCTAGTGTTACTTCAGTGACTCTCTCTGGCCTTGCTTGAAGCAACCGGGTGTAGAATGGGGGGGGATTTCTTTAACTTACCTCACGGAGTGTTTTAGAGAGCAGACTTTTGAGGGATGCACTGCATTCCTGATGCTCCTGTTCTCTAGTGCCAAGGAAAGCAACAGAGCCCTGAACAGTACCCAGCCATAAGAGAAACCCTGCTGGCAGATGAGGCAAGGCACATCTAATGTTCTTTCATGGCAAACACTTTCCTCTTTCCTCTCCCTGTCCCCACGTCATTGGAATTGTCAGACTGGATAGGGTCCTGCAAATCTAGTTCTCCTCAAACTCCATCCTTCCAGGGAAGACACACAGTTCAACTCTGAAGTCCTTCTTTAATCAGTCTTTGCCTTAATGCTGTGAGATATCGCTTTCTTTCTGCATCCTTTCGGTGCCCTTGGTGTTTGTTTGTTTGCCTTTATTCTGAGACCTTTCTGACATGCGTGGATGCTTGTACTTGCCTGTGCAGGCATTTTAGAGCATCACTTCTGAGTGCTGTGCTTTCCCTGGGTACAGAGTTTTGTATCTTCGAGGAGTTATTGCTTGATTCAGCAAGTTAATGTCCAAAAAATAGTGCTTGCCCATAGCTTAAAACTACAATATATCTGTTGCCTTGAATGGAAAGAATTAAGACTGCGTTGAGGATTCATGTGGATTTACTAGATCATACATCTATAAAATCAAGTACAGAATTTTCACCAATATTCAATTCACAAACTTAAAAATTGTATTATTGGGAATATCTACAGGTGGCATAAGATAACTAAACATTAAAGGTTCCCAGATGAATTAGACCTATACTTACCTAGAGTAGGAACCCGGTGGGAGAAAGGACAGAAAGGATAGTCTCTCTCTTTCTCTCTCTCTCTCTCTCTCTCTCTCTCTCTCTCTCTCTCTCTCTCTCTCTCTCTCTTTGGAAATATGGAGGAATTTACATTGAGGATCTGTTTTAGATGGTTTCAAATATGTCCGCTAGACCATCTGGGGCCTTGGACTGATTAAGTCTGAGATTTTGCTCACCTTGTGATATTCGCTTCCAGTCTAACATCAGCGACCAATGTTTTCACTGTAAATAATGTATCTGTGAATCATGAAAATAATAGGTGTCTCCAGTGTATAGTCAGAGCAAAATATGGTGTCAACATGTGTGCTAAAATTGTACTCAAGATTTAAAAGTGCTAGAATTTTTTTAGTCATATATTTCCCAAATATATCAAAATGGTAGAAGAGTACATTTATAATATAGATCATTGTATAGGTATATTAAAATTAGAGAAATGGGTTTTCTTTTAAACTAGTATTTTCTCAGGTAGGGAAGACTTGACTACCATATTTAACAATAGAATCTGTAAGGACAGACTTTAGTCACTATGTCAGGAGTACCTGAACTTGTCACTTTCTAATCTGCCAGTTTCTGTGGCCTGTGATTCTTGGAAGACTTAATTTTGCCTACATAATTTATTCTATTCTTGTCTTTTCAGTCCATCTAGGAAGTGTAAATGCTCAGTCTAGGATGCTCTAACCAGGCTAATTTTCTTGCAGTCTGTTTGTTTGCCTACACTAGCAAGCTGGGTCAGGCTGAGGTACAGTGGATAAATGGTCTAACACAAAGTCTCTGGAGACCTACCCTCAGAACCCGCATATCCATGCCCTGCTTAAATCTTACGAACAAAAGCAAGCCACAAGGCCAGCTTAGATGTGAGTACAAAAAATCCAACTGAATCTTGTATGAGGAGGTGAATCAAGGTCATATTTAAAGGGTGGAGATGCCAGGAAGGGCAGGTGATTACAATAACTTTCTCCAAATTGATACTTTACCCATGTGATTTCTTCATGTGTGGTTTTTCAAACATATCAATTTTTAAAATTATAAGCATTAAATCTTTGGAATTGTGCTACAGTTGCAGTAAAAAAAGATAGGACAGAAGACTAGAGATATTCATGAACGGACTTTATTTTCTCTATAACTGGCTTGGGGGAAGACATCATTTGTTCAATATTCAGTCAGTTCATGTGTAAGACACCAATTTCATGGTTTTGTTTTATTGACTCCCTCTAGCTATTTATAAAATTATATCAGTTAGAGTTCAGATCTTCTTTAATCTTGGTACTTGTAAACACACGTTTGCAATGTATTTCAAACTAACACCTTTGTTCAATATCCTTTCATTGCCTGACAAACAATAGTTAGTCCAAACCAATCTGCCTGCTCAGTCCACTCACCACTGCTTTGTGTATATGATGTGGTAACGTGAACCATGAGGAGAGTGACATATTCTGAAGGTCTGGCACGGTCTGCATGATAGCTGGTTTCCTGAAGAAGAAAGATCCTCTGGAGAACTCCAGGTTGTTTTCATTTTTCGTAATGGCTAGTTCACCTCTATCATCCATCATTGTTCTTAGCAGGTAGTCTCTCTCCTAATACATTAGGAAAAGTAGAAAATAGATGAAAATTGTGTCAACTGGTAACTATAAAACTCTCAAATATATCTGTACGTCATGCCCTACACTGTCTTGATGGCTAGAAACCAGAGACTTGGTAGCCCAGAAACCTAAGATAGAACCAAGGATGGCATGAAAAAAATCAATGACAAGATTCCTCATGATATTCTGTTATGCTAATATCTCAGTGCCTTGTCCAGTTACCATCAGAGATTTCCTCCAGCGATAGATGGGAGTAGGTACAGAGAACCACAGCCAGATATTTTTGTTGGAGAGAGAGTTGAAACTGGAGTTCTCTATTGCTTTCTCCCGTTGGAGATCAGGGGACCCCATGGAAAGGGGAAAGGAAAGATTGTAGGAGTCAAAGAGCATGGAAGACACCAGGAAAATATAGCCCACTGAATTAACTCAGCAAGGCTCATATGGGACCACAGAGACTGAATTGGTAATATGAAGCCTGCAAGGGTCTGTCCCAGGTCTTCTGCTGTTAGCTTGGTGTTTTTGTGGAACTCCTAACAGTGACAGTGGTGTTGTCTTGTCTTTTTCTACACTGAATGCAGAATAGATCCATGTATGTCTCTCTTAGGGTCCTCATTGTTGTCTATGTTTCTGGAATTGTGATTTGTAGGTTGGTTTTCTTGGCTTTTGTCTGAAAACCACTTATGGGTGAGTGCATATTATATTTGTCTTTCTGGGTCTGGGTTACCTCACTCAAAATGATGTTTTCTAGACCCATCCATTGACTGAAAATTTTAAGATGTCATTTTTTTTCTGCGGTGTAGTACTCCTTATATAAATGTAACACATTTTTTTCCTTATCAATTCTTCAGTCATGGGGCATTTAGATTATTTCCAGGCTCTGGTTATGACAAACAATGCTGCTATGAACATAGTTGAGCACATGTCCTTGTGGTGTGATTGAGCATCCTTTGGGTATATATACAAAAGCGGTATTGTTGGGTCTTAAGGAATATTGTTTCCTAATTTTCTGAGAAATAGCCACACTGACATCCAAAAGGGCTGTACCGGGCGGTGGTGGTGCACGCCTTTAATCCCAGCACTGGGGAGGCAGAGGCAGGCAGATCTCTGTGAGTTCGAGACCAGCCTGGTCTACAAGAGCTAGTTCCAGGACAGGCTCCAAAACCACAGAGAAACCTTGTCTCGAAAAACCAAAACCAACCAACCAACCAACCAAACAACCAAACAAACAAACAAAAGGGCTGTACCAGCTTGCACTCCCACCAGCAATGCAGGAATTTTCCCTTTTCCCCATATCAGCATAAGTTGTCATCTCCTTCATAGTAATGTCTTACATATCAGGGTAATTGTAGCCTCATAAAAAGAATTTGGAAATGTTTCTTCTGTTTCTATTGTGTGGAACAATTTGAGAAGTATTGATATTAGTTCATATTTGAAAATCTTTTAGAATTCTGAGCTGAAACTACCTGGTTCTGGGCTTTTTGTTGTTATTGTTGTTGGGAGACTTTTGATGACTGCTTCTATTTCCTCAGTAGTTATAGGTCTATTTAATTTATTAGCTGGTCTTGATTTAATTTTGGTAAGTGATATTTATGCAGAAAGTTTTCCATTTCCTTTAAGTTTTCCAAATTTGTCGAGTACAAGTTTTCAAAATATGACCTAATGAGTCTCTATATTTCCTTCATTTCTGTTGTTATAGGCCCCTTTTTATTTCTGATTTTGTTAATTTGGATATTCTTTCTCTGTCTTTTGGTTAGTTTGGATAAAAGTTTATCTGTTTTGCTGATTTTCTTGAAGAACCAACTCTTTGTCTCATTGGTTTTTTTTTTTTGTACTGTTTTCTTTGTTTCTATTTTTGTTGATTTCTGCTCTCAATTTGATTATTTCCTGCCATCTAGTTCTCCTGCATGAGTTTGCTTCTTTTTGTTCTAAAGTTTTCAAATGTTCGGTTAGCTCACTAGTGAGGGATTTTTTTCCAGCTTGTTTGTAAGCATTTAGTACTATGAGCTTTCCTTTTAACACTGTTTTCATTGTGTCCCATAATTTATGTCGTCATTGTCATTAAATTTTAGGAAGTCTTTAATTTCTCCCTTTATTTCTTCCTTGATTCGTTGATAATTCATGTGAGCATTGTTTAATTTCCATGAGTTTGTGGGCTTTCTGGAATTAGTATTGCTGTTGATTTCTAATTTTAAGCCATGGTGATCCAAAAACATACATGGTGTTATTCCAATTTTTTTAAAAATATCTGTTGAGGTTTGTTTTGTTACTGAGTATGTGGTCAGTTTTTGAGAAGGTTCCATGAGGTTTTGAGAATAAGGTATATTCTTTTATGTATGGATGGTGTTCTATAGATGTCTGTTAAGTCCATTTGAGACATAACATCTGTTAGTTCCCTTATTTCTCTGTTAATTTTTTTTTTTGGTCTGGACAGCCAGTAGAGAAAGTGGGGTGTTGAAGTCTCCCACTATGAGTGTGTGGGATTTAATGAATCAGTTAAACTTTAGAAGTGTTTCTTTTACATATGAGGGTGACTAGTATTTGGGGCTTATATGATCAGTATTGAGATTTCCTCTTGATGGATTTTTCCTGTGACTACTATGAAGTGTTCTTCTTTGTTTCTTTTGATTGATTTTAGTTTGAAGTCTATTTCGTTAGATATTAGTATTAGCTACACAAGCTTGTTTCGTACGTCCATTTGATTGAAATTTTTTTCCAGCACTTTGCTCTGAGGTGATGTCTGTCTTTGAGGTTGAGGTTTGTTTCTCGTATACAGAAGGATAGATTCTGTTTTAGTATCCCATCTGTTAATCGTATCTTTTTATAGGTGAGTTGAGTCCATTTTCACTAAGGGATATTAATGACCAGTGATTGCTATCTCCTGTCAATTTAGTTTTCATTGTTGGTTATGTTATTTTGTGTATTTTTCCCTTCTTTGGGATTTGCTGCTATGAGATCTTCTGTTGTCTATGTTTCTGTTGATGTAGTCAACTTCCTTGGGTTGGAGTTTTCCTTCCAGTACATTGTGTAAAACTGGGTTTGTGGCTAGGTATTGGTTAAATCTGGTTTTGTCATGTAATATCTTGTTTTGACCTTCTATGGTGATTGAAAATTTTGCTGGGTATTGTAGTCTGGGCTGGCATCTGTGGTCTCTCAATGTCTGCATAACACTTGACCAGGACCTTATGGCTTTCATTGTTTCTATTAAGAAACCAGCTGTGATTCTGATAGGTCTGCCTTTATATGTTACTTGGCCTTTTTCCTTTGTAGTTCTTAATATTCTTTCTTTATACTGCATGTTTAGTGTTTTGATTATTATTTGGTGAGGGGACATTTTTTGATCCAGTCTATTTGGTCTTCTGTAAGCTTTTTATATTTTCATAGGCATATTTTTTTTAGGTTAGGAAAGTTTTCTTCTATGATTTTGTTAAATATATTTTCTGTGCTTTTGAATTGAACTTCTCCTTTTTCTATACCTATTATTGCTAGCCTTGGTCTTTTCATGGTGTTCCATAATTCCTGGATCTGTTGTGCTAAACTTTCATTAGATTGAATGGTTGTTTTGTTGACTGATGATTCTATTTCCTCTAGTGTATCTTCAGCGCTTGAGTTTCTCTCTTCCATCTCTTTTATTCTGCTGTTTGTGCTTGCATTTGTGGTTCTTGATCATTTCTTGTGATTTTTGTTTCTATGATTCCCTTGGCTCATGTCTTCTTTATTGTCTCTATTTCAGTTTTCATGTCTTGAATATGTTTGATTGCTTTTTCTTGGTTTTCTTTAAGGGATTTATTGATGTCTTCCAATTTTTTGTTTATCTTTCCCTCCATTTCTTTGAGGGAATTTTTCATTTTTCTTTACGGGCCTTAAACATTCTACTAAAGTTATTTTTTTAGGTCATTTTCTTATGCTTCATCTCTATTTGGTTCTTTAAATCTTGCTGTTGTAGAGTCACTAGTTTTTTTCTGGTGTCGTGTTGCTTTTTGTGGTGTTGTGTGTGTTTTACCTTGTCTAGTCATCTTTTGCTCTGATTTGTGTAGTTGGGACTGTCTGTGATTCTGGTGATCAATCTTCCAGGATGCAGTGGATCCGAGGCTCAGATCATTGTTTCTCATAGTACAGTCAGGGCCACAGTTCCAGTCAACTTGTTGGACACTCCATATTCCCAGAGGTTGCTCGATGCTCCCGGGGTTTGCTCTGCAATATCAGGGGTCTTCTGTGCCTGCACCCACAGAGATTGCTTGCTTTGGGCTCTTTCTGCTGATTTTGCTGCTTTGGGCCTACTTTGGCAGAGGTCCTGACTCAGGCCACTCAATCGGTACTTCTGCATTCACATCCTAGACCTGCAGAAATCTTGGCTCAGGCCTATTCCCTCAGTGATCCCAGACTCATGCCTAGAACCACAGAAGTCTCTGGTTCCTGCCTATTTCCCTGGAGGTCCCAGACTCACACATGGATCTGCAGAGGTCCTGTCTCAGGTCTACTTCCTTAGAGTTCCCAGACTCACACTTGAACCCGCAGAGGTCTTGACTCAGGCCTACTCCCTGGGAGGTCCTAGACTAATGCCCAGACCCACAGAGATCTCTAAGTGGTTGCTCCCTTATACCTGCTCCTGTGGAGTTCTCTGTCTCAGGGGCCTGCTACGGCCTAGGTCTCTGGTCCAGTCCTGTTTCCATAAATGTCCCTGGTCTGGGTCTGCTCCTGCGGAGGTCTCTGGCTTGGGCTTGGTTCTACAAAGGTCTTGGGCTCTGATCTACTCCCTCAGAGGTCCCAGACTCAGGTGTGACTGGACCAACAGTGGTCCTGGCTCAGGCCTTCTCCCTTGAAGGTCCCAGACTCACCCCTCCTTGGAATTTTACATGGATTTGGGAAAAAGAACTCAGGTCATCAGGCTTTTTACCTCTGAGCTATCTCACTGGCCCTTTAGGGCTTCATGTATTACTTTAAATACTTATTCAAATATTTTGGAAAACATTTATTAAGTTATTTGATATCCTCTCTTTTCCTGTTTTCTTTATTCTTTCCCTTACTATTTTCTATCTGCCTTTATTTTGTCTTTCTGTCTCTCTTACTTTTTCTGGTAAAAGACCAAATCTGAGACCTGGTATGTATAAGAGAAATACATTAACACTAAACTACATCCTCAGGACCCCTGGTTTAATATTTTATTAATTTTTAAATTCCCTTTATATATTAATCTTGAAAGTCTTATATAATTTTTATAATCCATAGTATTTTCTTCCAATCCGTAGTTTGCTTTATGGTACTTAGTATTGTTTAATAGTCATGAAATTTTAATTCTTTCCTTTGGGAACATGCTTTTGGTGTTATAGCAGAAAAAATCTTTGTTTATTTCAAGTTCATATGGGTTTTTAAGCTTGCCTTTAGACAGCTTGCAATTTTAGACATTTTTATGTAGGTCCACAGATATTTGCAGTCATTTCTCATAAGGTAAGAGGTTGCTATTTGAATATTTTTGTTTGTGCTTGGAGTCCTTGCTTGTTCCTCCCTCTCTTTTTTTCTTCTATTATTTCTCTTAATATAGAGAAGTCAAACTGTCTTTGACAAATTCAATATGTGACACATATGCAATAGTCAGGGGGCACCAAGAAAGTGCAGGAGGTTATGGGTAGCCCTCCCTGGACTTCTGATGGCTGGCATGACCTTTGATAAAGCAGGGACCTCTTCCCAAGTTTGCAGCCAACAGAAGTGGAGGAGGGATTGGAAATAGTGTGTGTGTAAGGGGTTACCCAGAGTGGAGGAGGTCTGTGGGCAAGTGACCTCCTATTTTTCTGGTGGCTGACATGGCCTCTGGTTCAGCAGTGAGTCTCCCCGAGTTCACCTATATGTTCTTTTCCTTGGTGTGGCCTGCACTTGATCAGATTATGTCTGCCTGAGTTGGGGGGTGGGGATTTGGCAATGGGCTGCCTGGTGGTGAGGGAAGCAGTGGTAACAGATTTGGTCTGTGAGAACCTCACCTAGGAAGTGAGAGCTACCAAGGAAGGAGGCCAACCTGTTCTTCTGGCTCTGTAAATCTATTTTTTAAAGAGTTGAATACAAGTTACATATATAGTATATTTTAAGCAAGATTTAAGTCACATACATATTAAGTTGTAGTAAATTAAGATTACATATGTATATATTTTTACTCACAGCCTTTTGTTCTAAGTTTTAAACCAATTTTTAAAACAGATTTTATGGATTTTTTTAACCATACCCACAACTTACAAATTTTGGAGAGTTTATAGCATTACCTCTAGGGGTTTTCTCTTCTTTTTTTTTCTTTTCTTTTAAGAGCAAAGAAATTATACAGATAAAAGGTTTCTAACAGTGGAAAGTAGAGAAACTTTAGTGATAAGAGACTTTTGGAAGCATAGAGCAGAGCAAGTTTAGATAAAAGAGATTTGGGGATACTTTGTTTGTGCAGTGGCAGAAGTTGTTACCATAGAAGAGAATTTGAAATTCAAGTGTGTCAATCTTTGGTCATTGATCTACATTTAGGTCAAACAGTTTGAAGTCAGAGGAGGAGAAATGGAGGGATGCAAAATGAAATTCCACTGGAGGGAATCCCTATAAACTCCAAGCTGGAGCTGATAGACAGAGACCAGGGTCATAGCTGGTCACAGGCTGGATGGCAGCTCCTAGTGGGAGGTGAGAGAAAGTAGCTGAGGCTTTTGGGGAAAGGAGCTGTTAAGTGTCTTCAGAGAGATGTGCCCACATGGACACAGAAATACCCAATGAGTGTAGCGGGCCAGCACTGAAAGATGAGAGACAAGTGCCCAGGCAGGTAGGCTAAGGCATAAAACGCTCTAGGAGCTTGTGTGACATTCAGAGAGATGAATGATTAGAACAGGTAGAGGAAAGTAGCATCAGAAGATTCAGACTCCAGAGTTTGGAATCAAACTTGGTGGGTAGCAAAAGCCAGTAGAGACAAATGATCCATACATACCTTGGGAAAGTCAAATCAACAGCTTGGTTCAGAGTGGCCAAATCTTTTACAAGTGAAGTTATTTATGCCCCTCCTGTCATGTTGGCAACAAATGAATGAAATGAATGAAAAAAAGACATGCCTGCTCTTTATTATAATATGGGTAGAATACAGGAGGAGGAGGGGTCTGGAAGAGTCCAGACTGGACATTGCAGGCAGACAGAGCAGGTGGGCCATGAGAGAAGGAAGAGAAATAGGGAAAAGAGAGCAGAGAGGTCATGAAAGTAAGGGGCCAAGAGAGTGCCAGAGATAAAAGGGCTAAGTTATATAAAGGTTTGAGGAGTTGTGCGAGGGAAATCCAGCCTAGAGAATTCAGGATAAGGAGCTAGGGTATGCCACTTATAGGTGATATTGAGAGAGTGGTGGCCAGTATCCACTTTGATATGTTCATAAGTAACTCAGTTGGCTGTATGTCCCGGATTAGAGAGCTAAAAACAGGGTACCCACACACATACGTGTGCACATACACATAAAAAATTAAGCAGACAATTCCTAATTTTTTTTAAAACTCTCTTTTACTTTAATGTTGCCTATATGCACAGTGGATATAAAAGCATCCACTGGAGCATGCACAACCTACTATTGGCAAAATCCCTGAAAGTGTTCATTGTCATTGTGAGATTTGTTTCTCTAAGTCCTGAAAGTGTGTGGTGTTTTCAACAACATGGTCTTATTGTCTAGTTCTTGTAAACCCAGAGCAATGAAATTGTCCTCTGTTTTCCTGATGGAATTATAGGACCTCCTTGACCAATATACTGCAAAGAGGTTTTTCTGGGCTGGCATTGATTGAAATTTTCATTTAATAGTTTGTGCCTTTTGGGAGAAGTATTGCTTAACCATTATGAGAATTGCTGGTCTAATACATTATAGTAAAATGATTGTATTTTGAAATTAATTTCCAAGCTTGTAGGCTTCCATTGACTTTTTTTTTTCTAAGAATCTATAGCTTTAGTTAACTGGATCTCTACTTCCCCCTGGAAGTACCATAAACACTTAAACCTTTAAAGTCTGATATTTGGCCCCCTCTTTTCATATCACATTTGCTCTACAATATAGTTTTAATTTAGTTATATAATAATAAGTTTCCTCTTGACTCTTTTATATATCCATCGTTTTGGTTAGTGTTCTTTTTATACTCTAATTTTTACTTTCTATTTTTATTTTGCCCCTCTCTGCTCATACTCATGGATAGTGTAGTATTCTCCCTCTCTATTCATATGTTTTGTTTCCCATACCCTCTTTCTAGTTTCTCGATTCCTACTTGTACTCCATGTTAAGCATACAAAAGCCTTGAGGCTAAAACCCACACTGAGTGAAACACATACCGTGATTGTATTTTTGGAACCGAATCATCCCATTCAGTGCAAGTTTTTTTTCACTTCCATCTATTTGCCTGTGAGCTTTATGAATTCATTTTTTTTCCTTTCAACCACATAAAATTCTATTGTGTATGCACATTGTATTTTCTTATCTATTTATTGGTTAATGAACATCTAGTTTGATTTTACTTTCTAGTTATTATGATTAGATTGGTAAAAAACATGGATGATCCAGTATCTATCTCTGTAAGAGCATATAATGTTTTTTGAAGGGTATATTCCTAGTATATCTAGGTACATAATAGTTCTATTATATTTTTAAAGAAAATAAAAACTAGATTGATTTAAAAAAATGCTTTGTAACAAAAGATTTCTCTCCCACCCACTGGTTCGCCAATTAACCATTCTGTTGTAGGGGGAAGCTGCTTGTTTATTCCTGGCTACCCAGGCCATGAAATAATCATTCAGAAACTATATTATTTGCAATACTGTTTGGCCAATAGCTTAAGTGTATTTCTGGCTTACTCTTATATCCTAAACTAACCCATCTTCGTCAATCTGTTACTCCCACATGACTGTGGCTCACAGGTAAAGTTCCATCTAGAGTCTGTCTCTGGTGGGGCTACATTGCTTCTCCCTGATTCTGCCTTCTTTCTCCCAGCATTGTTTAGTTTTGCCTGCCTGACTCTATTCTGCTAAGCCACTGGCTGAAACAGCTTCATTCATTAACCAATACAGAGCAACACATATTTAGAAGGAATTCCCACACTACTCTGAGACTTAATATTAACTACAAACTGTTTGATCTATTAGCTTAGTCTTATTATTAACTAGCTCTTACATCTGAAATTAATATATTTCTATTATTTTATATTTTACCATGAGGCCCATGGCTTTTTACCTCATATTTTGCTTCTATTGTGGCTGGTGGCATCTCCCTCTGGCGGCTGCTGGCATATCTCTCAACTCTCCATTTTTTTCCTTTTATCTTTGCTTGGATTTCCCACCTGGCTCTATTCTGCTTGGTTATTGGCCAAATCAGCCTTTTTACTAACCAATAGTAATAAAACATATTCAGAGCATACAGAAGGGCATCCTACATCATCTTCCTTTTTGTTTAATTAGAAAGGAAGGTTTTAGCTGTAACATCATAAAATTACATATAACAAAAAAAGTATCAAGCAAGAATTATATTTACAATATTTAGTCTATTTGTATTTGGCAAAATTAAAGAAGAAATGAAATCATCTATCCTATTTTATTAGTCTAAAGTTTTATATCTAGTTTACCTTTCATCATAACTTAAAAAAACTACAATTATAAATATCTGGTCTTCAACTTCATCAAAAATCCTGAAAGGGTATAATATTACCTAAGTAAACAGGAAGTCCATTGTAAGAAACTTCCAAAATTTTGGAAATGACAGAGCTATCTGGCTGCCTTGACAGTCACCCAATGTTTATTTGTAACAATAGGGCCTCCATTTTCAGCCTATAGGCCTAGAGTGTCTGGCAGACCTCTCATTCAATGAAGCAGGAAATCTGAAAGATTGTTTTGCCTATATTGGTAGTTTGTTAGTCATTTTTTGTGTGTCCTTCTGAATATCTGTCAGACTTTCCTATGAAGCAGGAACTCTGAAGGACCATCCCAACTTCTTTTGACAAGTTTAGCAATCATTTTCCTGTAGGTCTTGTATGTCCAATTTATATAACATATTGCCAAGAAGTCCAGGCAAAGGTAGTTTCTGGCCCAAATGGCTAGTCTCACCATATTGAAATAAAACTCCATAAGGAGCTTCTTCAATGCCTATCACCCTCTTGAAGTTATTGGTGTTGCCAGGTGCAGAAGTGTCTCACATTTGAGAAAAGTCTAAGTTCTTAAAACATTTTAAGTGCCATATTCTGTAGGTCTTTGAAGGTTTGAAGACTACCTATCTATCTGAAATAGGTCTTTGCATATCTAGAAAACCTAAGTAACATGACTATAAATTTGACTAATATAAATGACTATTAATTCATATTTTAACTACATATTACATTTTAAATAAGCTGTATACACATAATACCTTAAACAAGAATAAAAATATACATATAGTATAACAAAATTGCCCTTAAATTTGTCTCAATAAACCAAAATTCATATCAATATAAAGTATCCATTTCTATATCTTATCTCCCTCTTTTATTTAGAAAGATATTGACTATGACCATTAATCATTTATAGTCAACCCCCTTTAAATGAAAATAAACATTTATAAATAGTATTTTGGGGATATGGATGTAGTTTTTTTATATAACCTCCTGCTGATTGGGGTACTGGTAATCTTATAGGGATCCTAAGAAAATTTAGAATTGTGGTCAGACTTTGGCTATAGTAGTCTGTGAGGCTGTCTAGTCTCAGTAAGTTGCCTTGAAGCTGTTCTGAATGTTGGATCACCTGGGCCATTGCTTCCATGGAGACCTCTCAGTGGGTCTTGCTTGATCAAACCATATTAGCTTGGAAGAAACCATAGCTTCTCATATTCTATGGAAACAAAAGCAGAATCTCTTTTCCAAAGCAACATAGCCTTAGACCCAAAAATTGAAGTCAAGATACCTTTATGTTGAGTTATCTTAGCAGCCCCCACAATCAAATGTCTCTCTGCAATTAGCTCATTAATACTCAAAATGTTCAAAGAAGATACAGTAGTATAGATAATCCAGACTCTCTGTATATTTTACATTTTTATGTGGCTAAACATAATTTTTATTACTATATTTCTTCTTTAAGGACCTAAGCTTACTATCTTTAAATTATTCTTGTAATCTATGTCTCTGTTTATCTTTTATCCTCTCTTTCCGACGCCTGTGCATGTTTATCAAACACACTGTGACTCGTTTAGAGGCCTTTTTTCCCTGAATCTGACCTTACTGTGTATCTCTAACCCTTTTTGTCTGTATGAGAAAAATCCCTAAATCCATTATGTAGCACACGCTTGTCCAGTCTGCCACTGTACTTTCAAGCCCATAGGTAGTGGCTGGGAGTCTCTTTACCTCGGTCAGTTTAAGAGACTGTGAAAACCCACCATGTGGCTAAACACATGGCAGTTGGAAGCTGACTCCATCTCTCCGGCTGTTGTCTGGAGATGTGTCTCTGTGCATAGCTGGCATGAGAGACTAGAAAGCCCAGCACGGCTCCCTTTCTTTGTGCCTAGAATCCTTTTAAAGTTTTTTTTTAGGTCTCATGCCAGACACTGAGTGCCATTTGTAACCAAAGGGTTCTCTCCTGCCTGCCAGTTCTCGAATAGTCATTCTGAGACTTAATATTAATTACAAACTCTTTGGCCTTAGTTCAGCCTTATTATTAACTCATTTTTACAAATTAAATTAACTCATTTCTATTAGTTTATATTTACCGCGAGGCTCATGCCTTGTTACCTGGCTCCTTGCTTCTCCGGCGGCTACTGGCATCTCTCTCAACTCTGCCTTTTATCCCCTTTTTCTTCGCTTGGATTTATTGTCTAGCTTTATTGTGCCTGGCTATTGGCCAAATAGGCATCTTTATTAACCAATGATAATAAAACATATTCATGGCATACAGAAGGGCATCATATATCAATGCTGCTGAAAGTTATACTTCCATCAACACTGTATGAGAGTTCCCCTTCCACCATATCTATGCCAGCATTTGGTGGGTATCATTTGTTTTCCTAATGATGACCCTTCTGACTGGGATAGCAGGGAATTCTGAAATACTGTTACTCTGCATTTCCCTGGTGGCTAAGTATGCTGGACACTTGTTAATGTGTTCACTAGCCTTTTGTAGTTCTTATTTTGACAAATTGCTGTTTAGTTCCATAGCTTATTTTTAATTTTTTTTGTCCTCTTGAGGTTTAGGTTTTGAGCTCTTTTTATATTCTAGTTACTAATCTTCTATTAGATGTGTAGCTGGAAAATATTTCTCTCATTTATTATCTGCCTTTTATTCAGCTGACAATAATACTTGTGATAAAGAAACATTTTAGTTTCCTATCTGTCTATTGTTGGTCTTATTTTTTGTGCTTACTAGAACCTATACAGAATATCTTTGTGTATGCTTACAAGTTGAAGCAAACTTTTTATTATTTCCTCTAGCAGTTTTACAGTATCAGGTCTTATATGAGGTTTTCAATCCCTTTGTAATTGAGCTTTATGCAAACACCCTTTCCTACTGAGCCACTGTTATTTTATTCATATTTATTAATGCATTTATGTTTTATTATATGTGTATAGGTATTTTACACACATGTATGCCTGTGTACCACATTTGTGCTTTGTGTATGAGGGGGCCAGAAGACGGCATCAGATTCCTTAGAACAGGAGTACAGCCCATTGTAAGCTTCTGTGCTGGGAACTAAACCCAAGAGAGATAAGGATCTAGTTTCACTTTTCTGCATGTAGAAATCCACTATCCTTAATACCATCTGCTGAAGAAGTCATCTTTTCTTCATTGTGTATTTTTGACATCTTCATCAAGAGCCAGGTAATTGTAGTTATTTTGACTCATACCTGGATCTTGATTCTATTCCATTGATCAATGTATGTTTTTATGTCAGTACCATGCTGTTTTTCATACTCTGTTTAAATTGGGTATGATGGTGCCAGCTGAAGTATTCATTTGGCTTAAGATTACTTTAGCTACTCCTTTTCTTTTGTACTTACATATTACTTTGTGATTTTTTTTTCTATGTCTGTGAAGAGTCTTCCTGGAATCTTGATTGACATTGTATGGGGTATGTAGATTGCTTTTGGTAGAAAGACTATTGTCACAGAATTAATTCTTCTGATCTATGAGCATGTGAAATCTCCATATTCTAATACATTTCTCACTTCCTTACTTCAATATCTTAAAGTTTTAACTGTTGTGGTCTTTTGTTTCCATAGTTATATTTCTTTCTAGGCAACTTTTGTGGCTATTAGAAATGGGTTTGTCCCTTATTTCTTTGTCTGCATATTTGCCATTAGTATATAGGACAAATACTTGCTGAACAATCATGATGACCAGAGTGCAGATTCAAACACCCATGTAATACCGTAATTCCAGGTCTGAAAGATTTTTCTGACCTCTGTGTGCACACAGTTTCAAACTGACACACATGTTCATAGACTCAGACATACACACAGAGACCATCAAATAAAGTTAAATCAGTCTTAAGCATTAAGAAAAAAATCTAAGTATTTCATTTCTAACATACTTGAACATTATTCTGTAGATCTAAGTTATCATGCAACAATTACATGTTTCCCAACAGTTTCTGCTAGTGAGAGCATCATATAAACCTGTGCAACACCACAGCCTCCATGTTGTATTGATATAACAAAGAAACAGAGCACTTCCAGCATCATAATAATCTACTTGCTCTCCTCTAAAAGCTACAGCCACTTTCACCCATTCTTACACACTCATTAACCCAAATCTACATTTGCTGTTCTTTTTTTATTGCTTTATAATAATACCATTCAAAATTTCCACTTCCTCCCCTCCTCTCATTTCTCTCCTGCTCCCCCACTCACTCTTCCTCTTCCCCTTCCTGTCCTAAGGGATGGCAGGGTACCCTGCCCTGTGGGAAGTCCAAGGCCCTCCCAACTCCATCCAGGCTTAGGAAGGTATGCATCCAAATAGACTAGATCCCAAAAAGCCAATACATGAAGTAGAGACAAATCCCAGTGCCATTATCATTGACTTCTCAGTCAGCCCCAATTGTCAGCCACATTCAGAGAGTCCAGTTTGATCCCATGCTTGTTCATTCTCAGTCCAGCTGGCTTTGGTGAGCTCCCCATTACATCAGGCACACTGTCTCAGTGGGTGGACCAACCCCTCTCAGTCCTGACTTCCTTGCTCATCCTCCTTCCTTCTGCTCTTCAACTGGACCTTGGGAGCTCAGTTCAGTGCTCCGACGTGGGTCTCTGTCTCTATCTCCATCTGTCACTAGATGAAGGTTTTATGGTGATATTCAAGATAATCATCAGTCTAACTACAGACAAGGCCAGTGCAGGTACCCTCTTCTCTACTGCCCAAGAAACTACCTGGGGACATTCCCGTGAACACCTGGGAACCCCTCTAGAGCCAAGCCTCTTGCCAACCCTAAAATGGCTCCCTTAATTAAGATATCTTCTTCCCTGCTCCTATATTCGCCCGTCCTCCATCTCAACCATACCATTTCCCAAGCTCTCCCCAATCCTCCCCCTTCTCCCTTTTCTTTCCACCTCTTCCCTTCCCTCCACCGCACCACCAGAGCATGGCACTGTGCGATTGACTTTTCACCCATTACCATTTTCTGGATAATCTTGCAGTTTGTTGTATGCACCACTGGTTTGTGCTTTTTGTTATAAAATATTCCGTTAGGGTGTTAAACAGTTGGTCCAGTCATTCACCCACTAAAGGACTATTAGGGTGCTTCCAGATTTGAGTAATCGAGAATAAATTCATGATAAACATTTATGTTCGTGGTTTTGTGTGGATGTAAATTTTTAATATCTTTGTAAAAAATACCTAGGAGTGAAATTTTTGGGTCACATGATATTTGTGTATTCAATTTTCAAAGTCTAAGAATTATGTGGTAATTATTGCAATGATGATAAAGAATGTAGAAACTGTCATAAACTTTCTCAAATTTTTATGAATTTGCACTACACATGCATACGAAGACATGCTTAATTTTAATTTTAGTACTATTTTCATCACATCCTTTTTGTTTGGTTGTTTTTTTTCAGTTTTCTACATTCACAGTTTTTTTTAAAGATAGTGTTCTGTCTGAATATATTCTTGCACACCTGAAGAGGGCACCAGATCTCGCTATAGATGGCTATAGATGGTTGTGAGCTGCGATGTGGTTGCTATGAATTGAACTCTGGAAGAGCTGTCAGTCCTCTTAACCACTGAGCAATCTCTCCATCTTCATCTATCACATTCTTTTTTTTTCTTTTTTTTTTTATTGAGAATAAGAAAAAAAAGTTTCCGCCTCCTCCCAGCCTCCCATTTCCCTCCCCCTCCCCCCAATCTTCTCCCCCTCCCCCCACTCCTCTCACCCCCCCTCTCCTATCCAAAGAGCAGTCATGGT
>NW_026067937.1:13761235-13764141 GCF_014885135.2 Alexandromys fortis | reverse complement strand
TGAACCTTCATAGGTACATCTTTCTTTAGGTTGGGAAAGTTTTCTTCTATAATTTTATTAAATATATTTTCTGGGCCGTTGAGTTGCACCTCTTCTCCTTCTTCTACTCCAATTATTCTTAGGTTTGGTCTTTTTATTGTGTCCCATATTTCCTGAATGTTTTGTGATGAGAATTTGTTGGTTTTGCTGTTTTCTTTGATCAGTGTGTTTATTTTCTCTATGGTATCTTCAGTATCTGATATTCTTTCTTCTATCTCTTGTATTCTGTTGGTAGTACTTGTCTCTGTAGTTCCTGTTCGTTTACCCAGATTTTCCATCTCCAATCTTCCCTCGGTTTGTGTTTTCTTCATTACTTCCATTTCATTCTTCAAGTCTTGAACTGCTTCCCGTACCTGTCTGATTGCTTTTTCATGTTTCTCTTGATTTTCTTGGGTATCTTTAAGCGATTTATTCATTTCCTCTACCTTTTTGTTTGTAATCTCTAATTGTTTATGGCAGTTTTTCACCTCCTGCTTAAGGTCTTCTATTATTTTCATATAATTCACTTTTGAGTCGATTTCTTCTAATTCTTCTGGAGTAGGGTGTACAATTCTTCTTATTTCGGGATCCCTTGATTCTGGTGAAGTCATGTTGCCTTTCAGGTTGTTGGAGGAAGTCTTGCATTGGCGCCTTCCCATCTCCTCCTTCAAATGGAGCCAGGAGAGGCCTGGTGTCTTGGTCCAGACTTTGCTGTGAATGAGTCTCTGGGTGTATCTCTTCAGTGTAGAAGCAGGGACCGTCCCGTTGAGCTGGAACTCCTCAGCACCCAAACATGGACTACTGTCCAGATGTAACTCCTCAGGACCGCTCTGGGTGGGTTGTGGATGCAAGCCTGATGTCTGTCCTGGTGCGGGGTTCGGATCTCCTTGCTGCTTGGGTGACTTGTAATCAAAGGACCTACCTAGCTCGCTGCAGGCAGGCTAGCGGGGACAAAGGAGCTAGCACCCTCCCATTTGCCCTGCCTATTCGGATTTGGTCCTAGAGCCCGAACAGGCTGGGCTGGGAGATGTTATGTGGTCAAAGAGGGAAGGGGGTCAGACGGAGGGGGCGGAGAGGGTTGTGGATGCAAGCTGGGTGGGATAGGAAGAGAGAGGAGGTATCGGGCAGAGTAGCCCCTGAGGATGACCAGGAAGTGTAGGAGGGGTGTCTGAGTTCCCTGTCCCGGGCTGCTGCGGCGGTCAGAAACTCACTCACCCCAGTGATGTCTCTCCTGGTGCCTGGACCGGAACTCCATCTATCACATTCTTAAGTTTACACAATTATCAAAACAATAAATCATAACCTGACTTATAGTATTTGTCAATTTTCATGGCATGAACACTTCTCATGCCCTATCTCAATTTACTAGTTTGACATAAATGGAAAGGAGTTGGAAGTGATGTCTAGTACTACAGTATGATCTATTAACATCCATTCTAATACAGTAGACATGATCATAGGAACACAGATAGTAATGAAGTTTGAAATTGTTTATTTTGAGTATTTAACAATAGGATTGTAATAATTTAACTTTTAATAAAAGATAAGCTCTGCCCTTGACTCAAGCAATCAGTCCTTAAAGATTGGTGGAAAATGGCTTTAGCAAAAACAAAAAATGAAAACAAAAACTTTAATATTTCTTTACATCTAAGGTTTCCTAATTTCTTCTATAAGTTTCTATACTTTTTTCTTCTTTTTTTTCTTTACTTTTTGAGACAAAGTTTCTCTGAAGTTTTGGAGCCTGTCCTGACATTAGCTCCTGTAGACCAGGCTGGCCTCAAACTCACAGAGATCTGCCTGTTTCTGCCTTCTGAGTGTTGGGATTAAAGGCATGTGCCACCACTGCCCAGCTAAGTTTTTATACTTCTATACAATGTGTAGACACACTGCTTTGTGTATCTATTAACTTAGCATTTAAAATGGCCTGTTTATCTTCTTTTGCTCCTTCTTGATTGTGTTACCAGTACTTTACACAACAGAAATAATGTGTAAATATGAGGAGGGAGGAACATAGAAATCAAAAACACGGTTGTCAGCCCTATAACAATACATTCTAAAGTACTTCAGCATTTTATTTATGCCTAGCCTTGTCACAGAGAGTTAAATAATGATTTCACGTTGTATCATTTCTCTCTCAACTTTCTGAAGTATACACTTTATAACCCCCCCCCCACCATGTGTGAGTGCTTCTTGCTTGATCTCTCACAAAGACAGACACTTATGCAATTCCACATACTTCTTTCCAACAGCATCATTGAAATGAAATTTGTAGCAGCTTAAGCTGCAGCCTGCTTGTCTGCTAGTGCTGTCATAACTAGACTCTTCTCGATTTCAACTGGAAATGACCAATGGACCACATTAGATCAGAATAAACTGTGTAGGGAAAAAGAAGATTTTTTTGTTTGCTCTCCTATAAAACTTAGTAGCTATATAAATAAACCCAATTTCTATATCTCCCTTAATTAAGCTTGGAGTCTGAAATTGCCTCTGCCCCTTGGTGAGAATGGAATGACAATGGTTGAGATGAAGTGTAAAAGTTGATGACCTTGGTATTTCAAGTTGATGAATCAACACTAGGTCTTCCAACACCCATAATTCTTTAAAGAGAGAAAACAAAACCTTATGTGTTTGATTCACCATGAGTGATGCATGCCTTTCTGATGCAGCTACATCCTTGTGGCTTGTTTTTGCTGTCACAGCCTGAATTTAAGGCACAGTGAGCTGGGCTGCATTGGGCTTCCAAGCCTGCTTACATGGTGCTTCTGACTAGAACAATTTCCCCTTTGTCCTTTGCCATCTAACTTCCAGTATGAGGCATATGTGATTTTCCTTGTCTCAATTTTGATTCTTCATTTAATCTTTTGTCTCTGTAGGGTTGAACTATATAT
>NW_026067937.1:13752071-13761099 GCF_014885135.2 Alexandromys fortis | reverse complement strand
ACCCACATAAGTGTGTATAGGTGCACATATTACTCAAATTTCCTTCTATCTGGATTTTTCTGAGCTCTCTTTAGCATACATAGTATTTCCTGATCTTTCATTTTTACCATTCTTCCCTTAATGGTCACATCTACATTTTATATACAAAAATATGATTTTTCACACTCAGAAGTTCTAACTTGGGCTGTATCACCCGTCTTGAGAATTCATGGTAAGTCAATGCTCTATTTAATAGACATATGGTGAATTAATAAAACAATTTTTATCCTTATAAACTTGACAGCAAAGCTCAGTTTTCATGAGAGAAAATATTGACAGTATAAGGACACTCCCCTAACTTATTCTTGAAGAAAATTTTAAGCTTGCTCTGTTCCTTTCATCCGTGTAAGTCTTTATCCTGGCTAGGATTCTTTCTGTAAAAATGCATGTAGCTAGCCTCTACATGAGTAAAGCAAAAATAATATTATTGGTTTAATAATTTAATTTAATTGGGCTGTTTTGACCTTTGTCATAGCTTGATCCAGAAACCCTAAAAGCACTATTCTAATTGTATAATGTACACCCCATCCCTGTGTGTGTGTGTGTGTGTGTTTCTGCTTTGCTTTTCAGTTTGACTTATTCTCAGACTCACATTTCATGTTTTTGAAACTTTCTCCCCAGTGACCACCGGGTTACAGCTTTGTAGTCATCTCTTTCACAAACAGAAGCATAAGGCATTGCCCTCCTAAGGGAAACTACACTGCATTTCATCCTGTGACTTGGGACATTTCCTGTTCTTTGGACTCAGCCCCATAGGTGGGGGCAGGGCACAGAGCTGCATTGTCCCATGATTTGAGTTGGATTAGGAACTGAGGAGGAGGACTAACGAATGATAAAGACAGTCTGTGAGCAAGAGGTGGAATTTACAGCCCCACTGAAATTTAAAAGAAAAAAGGAACCAAATTGAAGTTATTTTTACCTGAGTGGTATTATGAGATGGGTTTTGCTCCCTGAAACTCATATGCTGGATCTCAAAGCCCTGGTACCTTCAATTGTGCTATCAGGTGGGGTTAAGTTCTTTTTAGAGCTAACATAGTAAGAGGAGATCATTTCACATCAGTATTATTACTGCCATGAGAAGTGGTACTTAGGACACAGACACCACAAAACTGAACAACAGCCGGGGAGAGACACACGGAGAAGCCAGGGCAGAGTCGAGGGGGCAGGCGTTGTAAGGAATAAACTCTACTGATGCTGATGATACCTTGATCTTAGACATCCAGCCTCCACAGTCATGGGAAAATCGATTTCTGTTGTTTAGGCCACCCAGTGTGCAACACTTCAGGATGGCAGTCCAACCCAACAAGCAACAACTTCTGGAAGAAAAGATTGCTCACTTGCTGACTGTAGAATTAATTTTTCTCTGTAGTGTCTGTGAAATGAGGAGGCATTAACAGTGGTTTGGTGGTGAAGGAGGTTATTGCGCTGGGATATGTTCTCTCAATTTTTGCTCCAAGGTACTTTCACTGCAAAGATAAATTGACATATAAGGCCCTTTCTGGGGTGAATTGTTATGATGAATTTTGACACCTCAATCCACTTAAATTAGGTCCCTTAATGCAGTTAGAAAAGTGGAGATTAGTTTTGGCCAGCTCTTCTTTTATAATTCCTTAAAGGTTGAGCTGAGTGCTTTGAAGAGTAGGTACAACTGCCGGGTTTAAGGGCAAGGCCAATAGTCCTATAGCTGAAAAGGGATGAATTGATTCTTTCCTCCGTCAAGCTCATACTAGACGAAGAGTACAGAGACGCTTCTGGATGTAGAAACTGTCTTTCATGAAAACTTTGTTTATTGCACATTTTCAGTTGAAATCTGCATGGACAAGCTCCTCTGAATGTCTCCTCTAGGGAATATGACTGTTACATAAAGGTGCTGCCTGGGTCTGAGAAAGAAGCTGCTTTATGACCTCACTTGGCATTGCTCGGTTGCTCATTTAGTCAAGTAAGCTGTTTAAGCAATATGTTCCTCTTTATTCATCTGTAAAATTAAGATACTAATATGGATCACTTCACTGAACTTCCCCAAGGAATAAATTTGATAATGCCCTTAAAATATTCAGTTTGATTCTTGGTTTATAGGAAAAGTATAGTGTGCTTGGGGGCTGTGTTATCATTAAATAATTATTAAACCAGCATAAAATTCCATAGACAATTCAGAGTATGTGGTGACAGACATGGCTTGTTAATTTAGCAAGCACCATTCAAGGGGGACTAGGGAGAAGGATGCTCTTCAGGCATCATTTACAGCTAGAAGTATGTCTAATTGCCTTAAGTGTGAAACAGTCAACTGTTGCCTTTTCAAAGTGTGCAGAATGGTGCTAAAACAGCCCTGTGCTTGACATTTTCTTGGCCGGTTTTGGTTTGTTTGCTTGTTTGATTTGTCACTGCCTTTAAAGCAAGATCCAGTTTCTTAATTACTTCCCTTGAATTTCAGGAGGGATTCCATCAGGATGACTGCTCACCATCCCCCTCATGTGTTATTTCAAAGGTCTCAGCATTTTTCAAGTACTAAGGCCCCAAATGATTTTCTGCTATACTTTCTGGATATTTTCTTTCTTTCTATTGCTTACAAGGAACCAACATTTAATGCTAGTCTTTTTGCCATAGATTTAAAAAAAAAACACCACAGAATAAAAATTTAACAAAGAATTATGTTATATTTAATAAAATGATATTGGTACTAAAGAATAAAAGGGTGATCATGTCTGAATAGCTAACAAACTTCAGGGAATTATTAAATATTATTTTTCTTGAGCAAAATTTTCTATGATTTTTCATCAGCATAAATATTTTGTTTTTGAGTATTTTATTTAGCTTTTTAACATATCAATGTTATATTAGAATTTTAAATCAAAGATCCATGAAGCCTATGACATAGTTTCTACAGTGCTATATTTATTTTTAATTAAATTATTGATAGACAGTAAAATTTCTCTCTTTGTACTACATAGAATCTTATAAACCAAATATATATAAATTTTATATATTAATATCTAAAATAAAAAATATAAATAAGAATTTTATTATATATTTACATGTATATTTGTAAGCCTTTATAATTTTATACTAATATACAATAATTAAGCATATATTTGTATACATTTGTATGTAATAATATACCAAATACTCAGCAAGTTCTCAACAGAGGTTTAGTAAATGTGATATTCATTTTTGTACTTACATTTGTGTGCCAGCAGGCTAATAGGTTTTGTATAATAGATTATAAAAACTTAAAGAGAATTTTTCCAGAGCCAATAGTTTTAATGAAGAGTAATCTTTATAATAGCCAAACATGGGTATGGTAGAATAGGCATGACAGTGAGTTGGGAGTCTGTTTCTGGGCTTGAATTAGAAATACAATGGTAATAAACTACTCACATAATTCATTTTATGAATCAGTTTAAACATTTAATGTGAAACTGAGATGAGCCATTATAAGATTGCATGCTGTCCATACCATAGCTGATGAATGAGGACATTCTACATATAGAAATATGATCTTGGGAGTATACGGAGAAAGATCCTCCAGTAAATGAGTTTGTGAAGTATTCTTTTCTAGATTATAACCTCTTTGTCTATACCATCTGTGGTAATTTGAATGTAATTGGCACCAATAATCTCATAGGGAGTGGCACTATTAGGAGTAGTTTTGTTGGAGTGGATTATGGCCTTGTTGGAGATTGGTTTTGAGGTTTCCTATTCTCAGGATACCACCCCGTGTCTCATTCAGCTCACTGTTGGCTACAAAATGTAGGACTCTATGTGTGCCTGGATACAGCTGTGCTCTCCATCATGATGATAATGGACTGAATGCCTGAGCCACCCCAGCTGTTATCATCTGTAAGAGTTGCAGTAGTCATGGTGTCTCTTCACAGAAATAAAAACACTAAGATACTGAATAAACCTGGGCACAGAAGTCTTCTGCGTCATGCTAAAGGATCTTAAACTGAAGTGCTCAATGATTCCGTCTGCAGATTATAGTGCACACGTCGTCTGCAAGGACAATTCACGTGAACTGTGAAACAGAAGGGTAACAGGCAAAGGAGGACCTGTGTTTTGATGTGTGAGTCAATTGTTACACAGAAAGCCCAGGGTACTCTAGTATTCTTATATAACTGGATCTGAACCTTAAATCCCCAAATTCAAAGGAATCACCTAATTTCTCCAGTTTTACTGCTTTACCTCAGATAAGCTTTCATAATCATGGCATTCATCTCCTCAGATTTGAGTCTATTTAGGTACAAGATAAATACGTATAATCATCACGATAGTTTAGAGGAGAGAACTAGGAATATGACCAACCATGTAATTAACTTAATTATATTTTCACAGGAACTTATTGATTCTAGGAACCACTCATTTTCCCTGAGGAAAATGAAGGGGGTAGTCCCTTCGACCATACCTTCCAGAACTCATTTTTGGGGGTGAGGAGGTGATACTATATTTCTGATAGGTTCCATTCCATTTAGTCCCATGAAGTCTTATGAAACATGCTATTCAATATTATCTGCTCTCCCCTTAAAGCATGATTCAGGTGGATTCCTTATCCACTCTGTTTTCATAAAACTATGGATACCTCTGTGCAAATAAAGATGTCCAATAAGCATATGTAGGAGGTCCTTCTTTCTATGTGTTGCTTTCTTTGGTTGAGTAAAGAAGCTGCCTTGACCTTTTGATAGGGCAGCCCTTAGGTGGGTGGAGTAGACAGAACAGAATGCTGGGAGGAGGAAGGCAGGAGAGAGCCGCCATGAAGTTGCCAGAGTCCGACATGTTGGATCTGTTTCGGAAAGCCACGACCACCTCGTGGTGCTACATAGATTACTAGATATGGGTTAAAGCAAGATATAAGAATTATCCAAGAAGAGGCTAGATATAATGGGTGAGGCAGTGATTAAATGAATATAGTTTCTGTGTAATTATTTTGGGGTATAAGATAGCTGGGTGGCTGGGAGCCGGGCAGAATGCAGCCTGCTCCCTTGTACTATAAGCATTTGCTGACTAATCCATTAGATTAAAAATCAGGAAAACCATGAATGAATCCTTAGTAGTTACTCATATATTCTTAAACCAGATTAAGGACACTTGTTTCCCATTTTTATTTCCGGAGTGTCATATACCAACAAAAATTTATGTTTTAAGTGGAACCTTTTATTTTTTGCATTTCACATAATAGGCACAACAGTTTGAAGCTTCTGTTTTCCACATAGAAATTTTCAAAGTATTTTAATAATAAATCCTGTGAAAGGTCTTGTCCATAATGGCTTTTCATAGCTTCCACACAAAGAAATAGTTAAGACCAGGCCATAAATAAGACCTCAATGTGGAAGCAGGGGAAGGCCCTGTATATCTCAGCCTATTAAATGCATCATTTATTTTGCTACTCATCTGTCATGTTCTGAAGGTCACATAACAATGCCTATTTCTTACAGCCCATCAGCAAGCTGTAGAATCAGAGGCTGAAGCAAGTCCTTGAGTCAAACACTTGAGATAGGTAATTGTATTTCCAGCACTAATTCCTGCAGTTCTGTTCACTGGATAGCATCAAATCTCATGCTCTGCGAAGGCAAAGCATGCCTATGAGGGCATGCAAAGGATTTCTCCACATCCTACGCAGACTCTGAATTGAATAATTATGTCATAATGAAATATGTCTGGAACATGTTTGGATTTTTTCTCTCCCTAATTACAGTACAGGAATTTTATTTATCTATCTTTTTGCTTATTTATTAAGTTGAGATGCCATGCATAATACTGAAAAAGGATATATCTGTGGCACAAATGAATTTGGGTTTGAAATTCTACTCGATTACTTCCATGTTATCATTAGAATGAAACATCTCTGAGTTCCATTTTCCTTGTCTATACCTTGTCTGGTAGCTCTTGTGAAAGGCCAGAGTATAGATGTCAGGATTTAACACATGTGACATGGTTTCTAATACATAGTAGATACCTGGTGTGTATTTAAGATTCCCCTTCCCAGTGCTTTAGAGACTCATTATTCTGTGTTCCATTGTGTGAGTATATTCTTCTATTGAGGAGTACTTGGAATCTTTCATCTATGCAGAAGAGGCTCTGGCAACTCAACTGAGACTCACTCTCCACATGTGAGTTATTGATGTGGGAGTGTCATATATCAATCTGTTGATTTCATTGGCTGAGCAATAAAAGAAACTGCTTGGCTGGCCCTCAGCTTAGAACATAGATGGGAGGAGTAAACAGAATAGAATTCTGGGCGGAAGAGGAAGTGAGGTCAGACTCTGCTCTGCTCCCGGAGAGACCCAACAGCTCTGCTGGGGCAGAGACGCCATGCTCAGCTCTCCCGGGCAGATGCAAGCAATGAAGCTCCTCCAACTCCGGATGGATGTAGGCTAGAATCTTGCCCGGGCAGATGCAAGCAATGAAGCTCCTCCAACTCCGGATGGATGTAGGCTAGAATCTTCCCGGTAAGCGCACCTTGGGGTGCTTACACACTTCATTAGAAATGGGCTAGTCCAGGTGCGAGAATTAGCCTGTAAGGGCTAGAGTTCATGGGCCAAGCAGTTAAATGAATACAGTTTGTGTGTTGTTATTTCGGGCATGAGCTAGCCAAGCGGCCGGGGTGTTGGGGACGCAGCTCCGCCGCCGCTCCATATTTCAACAAGTTATGTCCTATTTATTCTGTCACAGTTTGTTCAACTGTACTTTATTAAATTATAAGTTATATGCAGTAAAGTGCACAAATTATCTGTACATAGCTCAAAGGAGTTTATCATATACATATATCTTCCAAAGATATAGAATATTTACAAACCCTTGGAAATTCCCATGAGACAGTCCCTGTCACTTATATATCCAGAACCACTGGCAAAATTTGTAGGTCACAGTAAAAAAGATGTTGGCCCTTGTTTAAATGAAATTAAGAACCACATGGCAGAGAAGAGCTTTTAGCCAAGCACAGAGATTTTCTGAGCGTCTATCTACCACAAAACCTACTCTGATTAGATTTCTATACCACTGGAGATAGTTCAATTTCTTGTGGCATACAGTGTTCTTGCTCTGTATACTCTATACCAAGTGTGTGTATGTATGTGTAAATATGCATTATCCATGAACGTATTTTTACAATGAAAACTATGAGTCAGGAACAAAAATTTTCTATCATGAGCTTCATGTAAATTGTTTACTCATTGGGAAAATTTAAATTAAAATCATAATAAGATCTCTATAGATAAACATAAGGTCAGATGATTCCATGTATTGGTATGATGTGAAAGAATAGCAACTTTCTCACAAACTGGAAAAGTGAAAATTGACCCTGTTATGTTCTGTATATACCTACTTTTGAAGAATCATACTGAGAAAGCATCTGACATATATTTGAACCTGATTCTTTATTGACTGACATACTACCTTGGCTATTTGCAATAAAAAGAAAGAATCATACCTAAGTTTCTGGTTGGGTTGTTCACCTTTCTGTCACTAAAATAAACACCTGAAATAATCAATTTATACCACAGAAAAGGTGATGCTAGTCCATAACTTTACAAATTTCAGTCAAGTATGAATTGGTCCTTACCTTTGTACCTGTGGTAGCAGATTAGGAAAGTATTAGACTTTAAAAAACCCTGCTTATTTCATGACCAGGAATCATAGAAGAGAAAAGTCAAAGGATCAGGTAGACCAGCTTCCTCCAGTGTCATACAATCGATGACTATTAAGTTCTATATGCTACTTCTTACTTCCTCTTAATAGTGGCATGCTAGGAATAGATTTTGAATACATGGATACAAACTTCAATGCCAGAGATGCTAGCTAGGTAAAGCACTGCAGGCTTCCTCTTTACAAGCTCCTGCTATGTTACCTTTGTTCTTCTACTTGCAGGCAAGAGATGAATCAAGACAATGGAGTCTTGATGAAGTTGACAAGAGCAGTTGTCTTTCAGATACCATTTTCTCTAGTTTCTTAGAAAAGTTCATGTACCCCTTTTGTTTGGGGGCATTTATCTGAAGATTCTCCAGGTCTTTTCCTGTCATTCCATCCATGACAGCTCTTTTCTCACTCTTACATTAAGCTATCATACCTAATGAAACTCCTCTCCAGGATTTTAAAGGAATGATACTATACCTTTATAATGCTTTTCCACTCATGGTTCTCAAAGTCTTGAGACCTTTCTCCTAATAAACATCATTTGTGAAGGGTGATTATGTACCAGCCAGCTCCTTCCTCAATCAACATGCCAGACATATTTTGTGTTTGTTTAAAACTATACTCTTAGGATTGATTTCACTGCTGCTCCAGCAAGAGTATCAGCCATGATTAATACTTTCTTTTTTGGCACAATCTTTTTGTTTGATAGATCCTTCTTGAATACTAAACAACCAAACTCTTAAGCTAATCACAATGCCCTTGGCCTTCCTCTCATGCTTTTGTTAGAGCTAACTTCTGGAGCTGGGCCAGGTAACAATTAAGAACATGTGTTGAGCATTTGCTTCAAGACAATCTCTTCACGTATAAATAATCTCATTTAACAGTTAGAATAACATTTATGAGCTTGATGCTTCAAAATATATTTTACAAGTGAGAAAGCAAAGACAGAATAGTTGGGTGGTCTGTGTAAGTAAAATTTTGATAAATAGTGAATGTGTTGTGCTGGTCCTGGTATCCACCAGGTAATGTCAACTACAAACTAGGTTACTATAAGATCTGATCTTAAAAGAAATAGGAGGTCCCATTTATTCAATGTTGCCCTTAATATCTGTGCTGCTGGGGTTATACATAGGAAGCGATTGCCTGTGCCCATCTGTTGTAGGGTACTTTCCACTTTCTCTTCTATCAGGTTCAGTGTGTTCAGACTGATATTGAGGTCTTTGATCCATTTGGACTTGAGTTTTGTGCATGGTGATAGATATGGGTCTATTTTCATTCTTCTACAGGTTGACATCCAGTTGTGCCAGCACCATTTGTTGAAGATGCTTTCTTTCTTCCATTGTATACTTTTAGCTCCTTTATCGAA
>NW_026067937.1:13729540-13750276 GCF_014885135.2 Alexandromys fortis | reverse complement strand
CCTCCTGAATATTAACCTTCATCAGGCGATGAAAGGAGACAGAGACAGAGACCCACATTGGAGCACCGGACTGAAATCTCAAAGTCCAAATCAGGAGCAGGAGAGAGAGCATGAGCAAGGAACTCAGGACCGCGAGGGGCGCACCCACACACTGAGACAATGGGGATGTTCTATCGGGAACTCACCAAGGCCAGCTGGCCGGGGTCTGAAAAAGCCTGGGTTAAAACCGGTCTCGCTGAACACAGCGGACAGGGAGGACTACTGAGACCTCAAGAACAATGGCAATGGGTTTTTGCACCTATTGGTTTTGTGGGAGCCTAGGCAGTTTGGATGCTCACCTTACTAGACCTGGATGGAGGTGGGTGGTCCTTGGACTTCCCACAGGGCAGGGAACCCTGATTGCTCTTTGGGCTGATGAGGGAGGGGGACTTGATTGGGGGAGGGGGAAGGAAAGAGGAGGCGGCGGTGGGGAAGAGACAGAAATCTTTAATTAATTAATAAAGAAATAAATAAATTAAAAAAAAGAAAAGCATGTCAGGGATTATTAGGGGCAATCCAGGATTTGAGCTCATCATTTTATTTTCTAGGTAATGCCTAGTGTTCATTGCTACTTTCCCAAACACAATGTCTAAAAGTAATACTTGTGCTAGATAGTGACTTTTATGTACCATGAGATAGACGCTTGAGTTGAGAATTTTCTAATGAAACCAAAAGTCTTTTCTCCCTCCTTCAGAACAGAGCTGGCTATCACCAAGCATGTAGCCCAGTGTGTTACAGTGAGGCTACAGGGTGTACATAGATTGGCTTCTCCTTAGTTATGTTTGCCTGATGCCCACAGCTGGTTGACCTAAAATAAATAGATAATTGCTCAGACTGTTACTAAGCATCCAATCCATTTGGCAATCCCTTTATTAAATGAAACAGGTCCTTATTTCTTCTCTGGATCTGCCTGTTAATAGAATAATTTCAAAGCTATTAGCATTTAAAGAGGAATTAGACAACGATGTCCTGAATTGTCCCTTCTCTCTTGTTGCTCATGGGACCTCAGTTTAGCTAATTAGTCTGAAATGAATAATAAATGCCCTGATCTCCATCAGCCACACCACGGGAAGAGCGCTTTTGTGAAAGTTATTTTGTTTGCAAACTTGGTTGCTTGTGAATCCAACCATTTTCTTTCCTTTTTAATGCTTTAACACACACACACACACATTTTTGGTTTTTATTGAGCTCTATATTTTTCTCTGCTTCCCTCCCTGCCTCTCCCCTCCCTGCTTAAGCCCTCTGCCAAGGTCCCCATGCCTCTAATTTACTCAGGAGATCTTGTCTTTTTTCTACTTCCCATGTAAATTAGATCCATGCATGTCTCTCTTAGAGTCCTCATTGTTGTCTTGGTTCTCTGGGATTGTGATTTGTAGGACAGTTTTCTTTGTTTTATGTTTAAAAACCACTTATGGATGAGTACATATGATAACTGTCTTTCTGGGTCTGGGTTACCTTGTTCAAAATGATGTTTTCTAGCTCCATCCATTTGCCTGCAAATTTCAAGATGTCATTATTTTTTTTCTGCTGTGTAGTACTCTATTGTGTAAATGTACCACATTTTCCTTATCCATTCTTTGATCGAGGGGTATTTAGGTTGTTTCCAGGTTCTGGCTATGGCATACAATGCTGCTATGAACATAGTTGAACACATGTCTTTGTGGTATGATTGAGCATCTTTTGAATATATACCCAAAGGTGGTAATGATGGGTCTTGAGGAAGGTTGTTTCCTAATTTTCCAAGAAATTGCCATACTGATAGCCAAGGGGGCTGTTCCAGTTTACAGGAGTGTTTCCTTTACCCCACAACCTCTCCAGCATAAGTTGTCATTAGTGTTTTTTATTTTGGCCATTCTTACAGGTGTAATATGGAATCTCAGAGTTGTTTTGATTTGCATTTCTCTGATGACTAAAGATGTTGAACATTTCCTTAAGTGTCTTTCAGCCATTTTAGATTCCTCTGTTGAGAATTCTCTGTTTAGCTCTGTACTCCAATTTTTTATTAGATTATTGGTTCTTTTGATGACCAATTTCTCGAGTTCTTTGTGTATTTTGGAGATCAGAACTCTGTGATGTGGGGTTGGTGAAGCTCTTTTCCCATTCTCTGGGCTGTTGTTTTGTCTTGTTGAACATGTTTTTTTGTTTGTTTGTTTGTTTGTTTTGTTTTTGTTTTACAGAAGGTTTTCAGGTTCAGGAAGTCCCATTTATTAATTGTTATTCTCAGTGTATGTGCTACTGGGGTTATATTTAGGAAATGGTCTCCTCTGCAAATGCATTCAAATGTACTTCCCACTTTCTCTTTTAAGGTTCAGTGTGGCTGGCTTTATGTTGAGGTCTGATTCATTTGGACTTGAGTTTTGTGCATTGTGATAGATACTGATGTATTTTCATTCTTCTACATGTTGATGTCCAGTTATACCAGACCATTTGTTAAGTATGCTTTCTTTTCTTTTTTTTTTTTAATTTGATACTTTTGCTTCTTTGTCAAAAATCAGGGGCTTGAAAGTTTGTGAAATAATATCTGGGTCTTTGATTTTGTTCCATCGGTCCTCCTGTCTGTTTTTATGCCAATACCAAGTTGTTTTCTGTACTCTAGCTCTGTACTCATACTGTAGCTCTGTAGTAAAGTTTGAAGTCAGGAATTGTGATGGCTCCAGAAGTTCTTTTATTGTACAGTATTGTTTTATCTATCCTGAGTTTTCTACTTTTCCATATGAAGTTGAGTACTGTTCTTTCAAAATCTTTGAAGAAACTTGCCAGGATTTTGATGGGCATTGCATTGAAACTGTAGATTGCTTTTGTTAAGATTGCCATTTTTACTATGTTAATTCTACCTACCCAAGAGCAAAGTGGGTGATCTTTCCACTTTCTGCTGTCTTCTTCAATTTCTTTCTTCAAAGATTTAAAGTTCTTATCATATAAGTCTTCTACTTGTTTGGATAGAGTTACTATGAGACATTTTATGCTATCTGTGGCTATTGTTGAAGGGTGATGTTTCTCTGACTTTGCCCTTGACCCATTTATCATCTGTGTACAGTACAGGAGGGCTACTGATATTTTTGAGTTAATCTTGTATTCTGCTACCTTACTGAAAGTGTGTATAAGTTGTAGAAGATCCTTGGTAGAATTTTTGGGGTTTCTTGTATAAAGTATCATATCATCAGCAAATAATGAGAGTTTGATTTCTTCTGAAGAAGGATGCTTAAAAGAAACCCTACACTAGCTCAGAATTGGGTATAATAGAAAGTTATTTATTTAGGGATAGACTCACAGATCATAATCCTCTTCTGGAACAGGGAACGGCAACAGAAATCCACAGCTGGAAAAGAGACTAGATGTGTGCTTTTCATTTGGCATAAAAAGTATAAGAGGCCACCCCCAAGTGGGAGGGTAACTTAAAGGCTACTGGCAGTAGGAATTCCTACCATATTCTGATTTGATTTTCCTTAGTCATTTTCTGTTGTGTTACTGCACTAGCTAGGACCTCAAGAACTATATTTAATAGATATAAAGAGAGTGGGAAATCTTGTCTTGTTCCATATTTCATTGGGATCACTGTAAGTTTCTATCCATTTAGTTTGATGTTGCCAGCTGGATGTATATTGCCTTAATTTTGTTTATTATTAGGTATGTTCCTGATATCCCTGCTCTCTCCAAAACCTTTATCATGAAGGGATGCTGTATTTTGTCAAAATATGTTTGAGCATTTAATGAAATAATAATGTGATTTTTATTTTTCAGCTTGTTTATATGGTGGATTATGTTGACGAATTTTGTATGATGAACCATCCCTGCATCTCTGGAATGAAGCCGATTTGATCATGGTAGATAATGGTTCTGATGTGTTCGTGGATTCAATTTGACAGTATTTTATTTAGTATTTTTGCATCAAGGTTCATGAGTGAGATTGGTCTGTAATTCTCTTTCTTTATAGTTTCTTTATGTGGTTTGGGTATTAGGACAATTGTAGCTTCATAAAAAGAGTTTGACAATGTTCCTTCAGTTTCCATAGTGCATAACAATTTGAGGAGTATTGATTTTAGTTCTTCTTTGGAAATCTTGTAGAATTCTGAATGGAAACCATCTGGTCCTAGACTTTTTGGTTGGGAGATTTTAATGACTGTTTCTATTTCTTCAGCAGTTATAGGTCTGTTTAATTGTATTATTTTGTCTTGATTTAATTTTGGTAAGTGATATTTATCCAGAAAGTTGTTTATTTCCTTTAAGTTTTCCAATTTTGTTGAGTGCAGGTTTTCAAAATATGACCTGATGATTCTCTGTATTTCCACTGTGTCTTTTGTTATGTCCCCATTTTCATTTCTGATATTGTTAATTTGGATATTCTCTCTCTGCCTTTTGGTTAGTTTGGATAAAGGTTTGTTATTTTGTTGATTTTCTTGAAGAACCAACTCTTTGTCTCATTGATTTTTTGTATTGTTTTCTCTGTTTCTATTTTGTTGATTTTAGCTTTTAATTTGATTATTTCCTGCCATCTAGTTCTCTTGGGTGAATTTGCTTCTTTTTGTTCTAAACTTTTCAAATGTTCTGTTAATTCACTAGTGTGGAATTTTTTCAGCTTCTTTATGTAAGTATTTAGTGCTATGAGCTTTCCTGTTAACACTGCTTTCATTGTGTCCCATGAATTGGGGGTGTGTTGTTTGGTCATTTTCACTGAATTTTAGGAAGTCTTTAATTTCTCCCTTTATTTCTTCCTTAACTCATTGATTATTCACATGAGCATTGTTTAATTTCCATGTATTTGTGGGATTTTAGGAATTAGTATTGCTGTTGAAATCTATTTTTAAGCCATGGTGATCCGATAAGATACATGGAGTTATTCCAATTTCTTTGTATCTGTTGAGGTTTTTCTTGTTACTGAGTATGTGGTCAGTTTTTGAGAAGGTTCCATGAGGTGATGAAAAGAAGGTATATTCTTTTATGTTTTGATGGAATGTTCTAAAGTTCTCTGTTAAGTCCATTTGAGCCATAACATCTGTTAGTTCCCTTATTTCTCTGTTAAAGTTTTTGGTCTGACTGACCTGTCTGTTGGCAAGAGTAGAGTGTTAAAGTTTCCCACTATTAATGTGTGGGGTGTATGAGTTAAGCTTCAGAAGTGTTTCCTTTACATATGAGGGTGTCCTTGAATTTGGGGCATAGATGTTCAGTATTCCTCTTGATGGATTTTTCCTGTGACTACTATGAAGTGTCCTTCTTTGTTTCTTTTGATTGATTTTAGTTTGAGGTCTATTTTGCTAGATATTAGGATAGCTACACCAGCTTTTTCTTCAAGTCCATTTGATTGGAAAAATTTTTCCCAACCCTTTACTCTGAGGCATCGTCTGTCTTTGAGGTTGAGGTATGTTTCCTGTATGCAGCAGAAGGATGGATTTTTTTTTCATACCCAATTTATTAGCCTGTGCCTTTTTAGAAGTGAGTTGAGTACTTTTAAATTAAGGGATTTTAATTACCAGTGATTGCTATCTCATGTTAATTAGGTTTTTGTTGTTGATGATGCTAATTTGTGTGTTTTTCCCTTCTTTGGGATTTGCTATTGTGAGATCATCAATTGTCTGTGTTTCTGTTGATGTTGCCAACGTCCTTGGGGTGGAGTTTTTTTTTTTCTTTTTTTATTTATTTATTCATTTATTAAAGATTTCTGTCTCTTCCCCACCACCGCCTAACATTTCCCTCCCCCTCCCTCGTCAGCCCAAAGAGCAGTCAGGGTTCCCTGCCCTGTGGGAAGTCCAAGGACCACCCACCTCCAAATAGGTCTAGTAAGGTGAGCATCCACACTGCCTAGGCTCCCACAAAGCCAATAGGTGCAGTAGGACCAAAAACCCATTGCCATTGTTCTTGAGGTCTCAGTAGTCCTCCTTGTCCACTATGTTCAGCGAGACCGGTTTTATCTTGGGCTTTTTTCAGACCCACTCCAGCTGGCCTTGGTGAGTTCCCGATAGAACATCCCCATTGTCTCAGTGTGTGGGTGCACCCCTCACAGTCCTGAGTTCCTTGCTCGTGCTCTCTCTCCTTCTGCTCCTGATTTGGACCTTGAGATTTCAGTCCGGTGCTCCAATGTGGGTCTCTGTCTCTGTCTCCTTTCATCGCCTGATGAAGTTTAATATTCAGGAGGATGCCTATATGATTTTCTTTGGGTTCTCCTTCTTATTTAGCTTCTCTAAGAACCCGAATTATAGGTTCAATGTCCTTTATTTATGGCTAGAAACCAAATATGAGTGAGAACATCCCATGTTCCTCTTTTTGGGTCTGGCTTACCTCACTCAGGATGGTGTTTTCTATTTCCATCCATTTGCCTGCAAACTTCAAGAAGTCCTTGTTTTTTACTGCTGAGTAGTACTCTAATATGTATATATTCCATACTTTCTTCATCCATTCTTCAATTGAAGGGCATCTAGGTTGTTTCCAGGTTCTGGCTATTACAAACAATGCTGCTATAAACATAGTAGAGCATATACTTTTGTTGTGTGATAAGGCCTCTCTTGGGTATATTCCCAAGAGTGGTATTGCTGGGTCCATGGGTAGGTTGATCCCAAATTTCCTGAGAAACCTCCACACTGCTTTCCAGAGTGGTTGCACAAGTTTGCATTCCCACCAGCAATGGATGAGTGTACCCCTTTCTCCACAACCTCTCCAGCAAAGGCTATCATTGGTGTTTTTGATTTTCGCCATTCTGACAGGTGTAAGATGGTATCTTAAAGTTGTCTTGATTTGCATTTCCCTGATCGCTAAGGAAGTTGAGCATGACCTTAGGTGTCTTTTGGCCATTTGAACTTCTTCTGTTGAGAGATCTCTGTTCAACTCAGTGCCCCATTTTATAATTGGGTTGATTAGCCTTTTACGGTCTAGTTTCTTGAGTTCTTTATATATTTTGGAGATCAGACCTTTGTCAGTTGTGGGGTTGGTGAAGATCTTCTCCCAGTCAGTGGGTTGCCTTTCTGTCTTAGCAACAGTGTCCTTTGCTTTACAGAAGCTTCTCAGTCTCAGGAGGTCCCATTTATTCAATGAGGCCCTTACTGTCTGTGCTGCTGGGGTTATACGTAGGAAGTGGTCTCCTGTGCCCACGTGTTGTAGAGTACTTCCCACTTTCTCTTCAATCAGGTTCAGTGTGTTTGGACTGATATTGAGGTCTTTCACCCACTTGGACTTGAGTTTTGTGCATGGTGATAGATATGGGTCTATTTTCATTCTTCTACAGATTGACATCCAGTTTTGCCAGCACAATTTGTTGAAGATGCTCTCTTTTTTCCATTGTATACTTTTAGCTCCTTTATCGAAAATCAGGTGTTCATATGTTTGTGGGTTAAAGTCAGGGTCTTCTATTCGATTCCATTGGTCGACTTCTCTGTTTTTATGCCAATACCAAGCTGTTTTCAATACTGTAGCTCTGTAATAGAGTTTGAAGTCAGGGATGGTAATGCCTCCAGACGTTCCTTTATTGTATAAGATTGTTTTGGCTATCCTGGGTTTTTTGTTTTTCCATATAAAGTTGATTATTGTCTTCTCCAGATCTGTGAAGAATTTTGATGGGATTTTGATGGGGATTGCATTGAATCTATAGATTGCTTTTGGTAGAATTGCCATTTTTACTATGTTGATCCTCCCAATCCAAGAGCAAGGGAGGTCCTTCCATTTTCTGGTGTCCTCCTCTATTTCTTTCTTCAAAGACTTGAAGTTCTTGTCAAATAGATCTTTCACTTCCTTGGTAAGGGTTACCCCAAGATATTTTATGCTATTTGTGGCTATCGTGAAAGGTGATGCTTCTGTGATTTCCCTCTCTGTTTCCTTATCCTTAGTGTATAGGAAGGCAACTGATTTTTTTCGAGTTGATCTTGTATCCTGCCACATTACTAAAGGTGTTTATCAGCTGTAGGAGTTCTTTGGTAGAGTTTTTGGGATCGTTTATGTACACTATCATATCATCTGCAAATAACGAAAGCTTAACTTCTTCCTTTCCAATTCGAATTCCCTTGATCCCCTTATGTTGTCTTATTGCGATTGCTAGAACTTCAAGCACTATATTGAAGAGGTATGGAGAGAGTGGACATCCTTGTCTTGTTCCTGATTTCATTGGGATGGATTTGAGTTATTCTCCATTTAATTTAATGTTAGCTGTCGGCTTGCTGTAAATAGCTTTATTATATTTAGGTATGACCCTTGTATCCCTAGTCTCTCCAAGACCTTTATCATAAAGGGGTGTTGAATTTTGTCGAATGCTTTTTCAGCATCTAATGAAATGATCATATGGTTTTTTTCTTTCAGTCTATTTATATGGTGGATTACATTGATAGATTTTCATATGTTGAACCAGCCCTGCATCTCTGGGATGAAGCCTACTTGATCATAATGGATAATTTTTCTGATGTGTTCTTGAATTCGATTTGCCGAATTTTATTGAGAATTTTTGTGTCGATATTCATGAGTGAGATAGGCCTGTAATTCTCTTTCTTGGTTCGGTCTTTGCGTGGTTTTGGTATCAGGGTAACTGTATCTTCATAAAAGGAATTTGGCAATGACTTTTCTGTTTCTATATTGTGAAATACGTTAAAGAGTATAGATATTAGCTCTTCTTGGAAGTTCTGGTAGAATTCTGCATTAAAACCATCTGGTCCTGGGCTTTTTTTGGAAGGGAGATTTTTGATAACAGTTTCTAGTTCTTCGCGACTAACAGGTTTATTTAGATCATTCACCTGGTTTCGGTTTAGCTTTGGTATATGGTACTTATCTAAAAAAAAATGTCCATTTCTTTTGCATTTTCCCGTTTTGTGGCGTAGAGGCTTTTGTAGTAAGATCTAATGATTCTCTGGATTTCCTCTGTGTCTGTGGTTATGTCCCCCTTTTCATTTCTGATTTTATTTATTTGCGTGTTCTCTCTCTGTTGTTTATTTAGTTTGGATAGGGGTTTGTCGATCTTGTTGATTTTCTCCAAGAACCAACTTTTTGTTTCATTGATTCTTTGGACTGTTTTCTGTGTTTCTATTTTGTTGATTTCTGTCCTCAGTTTGATTATTTCCAGTCTTCTACTCCTTCTGGGCACATCTGCTTCTTTTTTTTTTTTCTAAAGCTTTCAGGTATGCTGTTAAGTTCCCAAGGTATGCTTATTCCGTTTTCTTTAAGTGGGCACTTAGTGCTATGAACTTTCCTCTTAGCTCTGCTTTCATCGTGTCCCATAGGTTTGAGTATGTTGTCTCTTTATTTTCATTAAATTCAAGGATGACTTTAATTTATTTCTTTTTTTTTCACTGTGGAAAACCTTTAATTTTTTGTTGTGTTTTGTTTTTCTATCAAAGGTAGTTAGCTTGGCAAGAGCTCATATCCCCCAAGCCTTTCTTTTCCATATTGTTGTGAAGTTGATCTCCCACCAATGGGATCAGACCCAGCCACCACAGGCCGTAGGGATAAAAGACAGAGACCCTCTTGGTCATGTAAGGTTCACAGTCCAGTTTGGGTTCTGGTCTACCCGTTTTACGAAAAGAAATCGCTTTGCCAAGTTACTTTCATTTTGTTCATGTGGTCCTTCATGTGGTTCCAAGATTATTCGTTTCTTTTTTTTATTTATTATTTTTTTTAATTTATTAAAGATTTCTGTCTCGTCTCTTAATTTATTTCTTAATTTCTTCCTTGATCCAGGTGTGGTTCAGTAGTTGATTGTTCAGTTTCCATGAGTTTGTCGGATTTCTGAGGGTAGCATTGTTGTTGCCTTCTAACTTTAATCCATGGTGATCTTATAAGACACAGGTCGGCACTGATGTATTTTTTTTTTTTTATCTGTGGAGGTTTCCTTTGTTTCCAAGTATATGGTCAATTTTTGAGAAGGTTCCATGAACTGCAGAGGAAGGTAAATTCTTTTTTTAATTTGGGTGGAGTGTTCTAAAGATGTCTGTTAAGTCCATTTGCTTCATTACCTCCAATAATTCTCTTAATTCTCTATTAGGTTTCTGTCTGATTGACCTGTCCAATCGAGAGAGAGGTGAGTTGAAGTCTCCTACTACTAGTATGTATGGTTTGATGTCTGCCTTGAGTTCTAGTAATATTTCTTTTACATAAAGTGGGTGCTTTTATATTAGGGGCATAGATATTCAGGATTGAGATGCCATCCTGATGAATTGTTCCTGTTCTGAGTATAAAGTGTCCATCTCTATCTCTTCTGATTGATTTTAGTTTGAAGTCAGTTTTGTTGGAAATTAGTATGGCCACACCTGCTTTTTTCTTAGGACCATTTGCTTGAAAGACCTTTTCCCAGCCTTTTATTCTGAGTAGATGCCTTTCTTTGTGGTTGAGATGTGTTTCTTGCAAACAGCAGAATGTTGGATCCTGTTTTCATATCCAATCTCTTAGACTGTGCCTTTTTATAGGTGAATTGAGACAATTAGTATTAAGTGATATTAATGACCAGTGGTTGTTTACTCCAGTTATTCTTATTGTTTTTGGTAGTATAGTGTGTGTTTCCCTTCTTTGAGTTGTGCTGGTGAAGGTTTGCTAGATGCCTTAGTTATTGTAGTCAGTGTTGGCAATGTTGGATACCTAGGGTTGTGATTTTCCTTCTATTGCTTTCTGTAGTGCTGGATTTGTGGCTACGTATTGTTTAAATTTGTTCTTATCCTGGAATGTCTTGTTTTCTCCATTGATAGTGAATACTAGCTTGGCTGGGTATAGAAGTTTGGGTTTGCATCCATGGTCTCTTAGTTTTTGAAGAACCTCTATCCAGGACCTTCTGGCTTTCATGGTTTCCATAGAGAAGTCAGGTGTAAGTCTGATCGGTTTACCTTTATAAGTTACTTGGCCTTTTTCCTTTGCAGCTCTTAATATTCTTTCTTTAACCTGTATATTTTGTGTTTTGATTATTATATGGCGAGGGGATGTTTTTCTTTGATCCAGTCTGTTTGGTGTTCTGTATGCTTCTTGAATATTCAAGGGGATATCTTTCTTTATGTTGGGAAAGTTTTCTTCCATAATTTTGTTAAATATATTTTCTGGGCCTTTGAGCTGTGATTCTTCTCCTTCTTCTATTCCTATTATTCATAGGTTTGGTCTTTTTATTGTGTCCCATATTTCCTGAATGTTTTGTGATGAGAATTTGTTGGCTTTGCTGTTTTCTTTGATCAGTGCATTTATTTTCTCTATGGTGTCCTCAGAATCTGAAATTCTTTCTTCTATCTTTTGTATTCTACTGATTATGCTTGTTTCTATAGGCTCTGCTCGTTGACGTAGATTTTCCATATCTAGCTGGTCCTCAGTTTGTGTTTTCTTCCTTGCTTCCATTTCAATTTTCAATTCTTGAATTGTTTCCATTACCTGTTTGTTCGTTTTTTCTTGGTTTCCCAGGGTCTCATGTACGTATTTACTCAATTCTTCAAACTTTTTGTTATACTTCTCATCCATTTCTGTAAGGGTGTTTTTTACATGTTGTTTAAGGGACTCTATTGCTTTCATAAAGTCAACTTTTTCCACTTCTTCTGTTTAGGGTGTTCAAGTCCTTCTGTTGTAAGATCATTGGGTTCTGGTATTTTCATGTTGTTTTTCCGATTATTGGGTGAATTCTTGCTTTGTCGCCTGCCCTTCATCTCCTATCGAAGCTATCTTTTAAAACTGGATCAGGTGTTCCTGCTGGCCAGGGGCTCCTCTTACAAAATGCCTTCGCTCTGTTTTCTGACTCCTGCCGGGGGCCAAGATCCCTCTCACCCCTCAGAAGGGTCTTCAGGAATAGTACCCGGCTCCTCCTTTGTCAGGGACCTCGCCAACCAAAGGCCTACCTCTATGCTTTAATTGTAGTGGGTCGATCTGCTCTGGGTGTTGAGTGCCGGTCCCTGTCGTCCCTGCCGTCCCTGCCATCTTGGTAGTCCACAAGTCGTCCACTGCTGCTCAGGTCCCCGCCGGTCTGCCACTGCCCGGGCCTGAGCCTGGTCTGCTTCCGCCTCAGATCACCATCCCAGACAACAGCCCTCTGCACAATCAGGAAGGAGTCTAGTTGCCGGAAGTGGAACAGGAAGCAAAAAAAGAGAGCTGGAGTTTTTCTTCTAGTACTTTGTGTAGGGCTTGGTTTGTGGCTAGGTATTGATTAAATCTGGTTTTGTCATGTAATATCTTGTTTTGTCCTTCTATGGTGATTGAAAATTTTGTTGGGTATAGTAGTCTGATCTGGCATTCATGGTCTCTTAATGTCTGTCTAACGTTTGACCAGGACATTCTGGTTTGCATTGTCTCCAATGGAAAGTCAGGTGTAATTCTGATTGGTCTGCCTTTTATCTTACTTTGCCTTTTTGTTTTTGCAGTTCTTGATATTCTTTCTTTATTCTGTATGTTTAGTGTTTTGAGTGTTATGTGGTAAGGGGGCGTTTATTTGATTCAGTCTATTGGGTGTTCTGCAAGCTTCTTGTATTTTTATAGGCATATCTTTGTTTAGGTTAAAAAAGTTTTATTCTATGATTTTTGTTAAATATATTTTCTGTGATTTTGAGTTGAACCTCTCCTTCTTCTATACCTGTTATTCTTAGGATTGGTCTTTTCATGGTATCCCATATTTCCTGGATAATTTTGGTTAAGATTTTATTAGATTTAATTTTTTTTGATTGGTGAGTCTATTTCTTTTATTGTATCTTTGGCTCTTGAGATTCTCTCTTTCATCTCTTATATTCTGCTGTTTATGTTTCCATTTGTGGTTCCTGATCATTTTCTCATGATTTCTATTTTTATATTTTCCTTGGCTTATATTTTCTTTATTGTCTCTATTTCAGTTTTCAAGTCTTGAATAGTTTCTTTCATATATTTGTTTGCTTTCTCTTGGTTTCTTTAAGGGATTTGTTGATATCTTCCAATTATTTGTCTTTTCCTCTATTTTTTTTTTTTGAGGAAAAAATTTTATCTTTAAGAGTCTCAAACATTCCCCTGAAGTTATTTTTAGGTCATTTTTTTCTGCTTCATCTATATTTAGTTGTTCAAGTCTTTTAGTTGTATGAGGCTCTAGATTTTGCTGGTGTCATGTTGCTCTTCGTGGTGGTGGTATGTGTTCTTACCTTGTCTACACATCTTTTCCTCTAATTGTTTTGGTTGTGGCTGTCTGTGACTCTTGTGATTATTCTTCCAGATGCCAGTGGATCCAAGGATGAGATGGTTGTTCCTCGTGCTATAGTCAGTGCTATGGTTCTAGTTACCCTGTTGGTCACTCTGTGTTTCTGGAGGTCACTCAGTGCTCCCAATGTTTGCTCTGCTCCCATTGTATTTGCGGTCTCTGGCTTGCTCTTCTCTAGCTTGCTGGCTCAGACCTGTTTTTGTAAATGTACCTGGTCTGGATCTGCTCCTGCTGAGGTCCCTGGTTTGGGGTTGGCCCTGCAGAGGTCTCTGTCTCTGATCTTCTCCCTCAGAGGTCCCAGACTTGGGTGCATCCAGACCTGCAGAGGTTGCTTAGGCCTACTCCCTCAGAGGTCCCAGATTCATGTTCAAACCTGTAGAGGTCCTGACTTAGGTCTTGTTTCTAAGAAGTCCTAGATTCATGCCCAAACCCACAAGTGTCCTGGCTTAGGTCTACTCCCTGAAAGGTCTCAGATTCATGCCCTGACCACAGTGATCTTTGGCTCTGTTCCACTCACTCAGCTGTTGCTCCCCTGTACCTGCTTCTATGGAATTTGCTATCGCAGGTCTGCTCTGGCCCAGGTCACTGGACCAGTCCTGTCTCCACAAATGTCTGTGGTCTGGATCCACTTCAACCGTTGACCTTGCAGTCTCAGGTCTGCTCCAGCCTAGGTTGCTTGCTCAGATCCACTCCTATGAGGCTTGCCGCCTCAGGCTTGTTCTGCAAATGTCTCTGGTCTGAATCTGCTCCTGCTCCCATGGAATTAACCATGCCAGGGCCACATTGGCCCAGGTCATGGACTCAGTCCTCCTCTTGTGGAGTTTGCTGCCTCAAGCCCATTCTTCAAGTATTTTCTTTTTAACAATCAGAAAGGTACTGAAAATATTTCTGAAATTAAAACACACATGGAAGTGGCACGAGAAGAGTTTTTAGTTTCTTAAAATATGCCTTATTAAATATCAGATTTCTGCGGCTTAGCTGAATTATTATGGGAGATAACCAGAAGGAAAACAAAACATTTGTTTTCTTCCCAGTGTGTCCAAATAATTTGCAATTCCCTAGGCTCATGGCATAGCACTGTGAACAAGTATCTGCACTGGAAACACAACTACACTCAAATTTAAAGACATTGATGAATGAGTAAATAATCTCAATTGTAAATTTAAATACCTCATTTTTAAGAATTTATTATTTTTTATTTTATTTGCACAGGAGCTTTGTCTGTATATATTTGTAAAACAGATATACGTAGTGCATAAGGAGGTAAATGAGGGCATCAGAGGCATTGGAACTAGAGTTTCAGTCAGCTGTTAGCTACCATGTCAGGACTGGGAATTTAACCTGGGTCATCTGGAAGAGTACCAGTGATTTTAATCACTAAGCCATCTCTCCAGACTTGCATTCCTTTATTATCAATGACTATTTAGCATATCTCTTATTATTACATATATGAATTACTACATATAGCACAGTAAAATTCAACAAACCTTTATTATGAACAATGAAGACTGGCACAACAATTATCAAATATGACATTAAAAACATGTTTTTTTTCATTCTCAATTAAGTGTCAAAATCACTGGAAGTGAAAAGAAAATATTTGGGGGTTGTGGTAGTTTTAATAAAAGTGGCTTCCATAGTTTTACAGGGAGTAACACTCTTAGGCGCTATGGCCTTGTTGGAGGAAGTGTGTCATTGGAGGTGGGCTTTGAGATTTCAGATGTCCAAGCCAGGTCAAGTATCACTGTCTCTTCCTGCTGACTGTGGATCCAGATGCAGAACTCTCAGCTACCTCTCCAGAATCATGTCTGCCTATATACAAACATCTGCTATTATGATGATGATAATGGACTAAATATATGAACTATAAGCCAGTTTCAATTAAATGTTTTATTTGTAAGAGTTGCCATGGTAATGGTGTCTTTTCACAGTAATAAAACCCTAAGACAAAATTTATTTTGTGGAGGGGTTTGAGTCAGGGTTTCTCTGTAACTTTGGAGCCTGTCCTGGAACTAGATCTTGTAGACTAGGCTGGCATCAAACTCACAGAGATCTGCCTGCCTCTTTCTCCCGAGCGTTGGGACTAAAGGCATATGCCACCACTGTCTGGCAAGACAAAGGTTATTTTTATGTTTGTTTTTCTTTTTTTTGGGGGGGGGGGTTCGAGACAGGGTTTCTCTGTGGCTTTTCTTTAAGAGACAACAAAATAGCAGCATATAGAAGAAAAACTTGGTTTTATGATAATAAAATGTGAATTTAAATTCACTGTCTATCTCTGATTTAGGATGTATTCTTAAGCTCTTTGGAGGCCAATATTTTTCTTTTCTATTATCTGTTTGCCTATCATGTTTATCTGTCTTCTATTATCTATCTACCCACCATCCATTAATTTATCACCTATCAATCACATGTTTTCTTCTATCATTCATCTACATATCATCTATCTCTTGTCTATGATATATCGATGCCCCCATTCCTCCTCCTCATCATCCATCTTCAATTTAATGCAATTGGCCACAATTTACCTCTAAGCATTAATGTATTGATTTGATGAGATAAGAAAAAAGTTTTCAAATGAATAGGAATTGTTTTGGGTATTTCATAATGCATTAAGTTTCCTTTCTTTCTTTTTCTTTTCTGTACTGAATACTAACGACCTGACAAAGTCTGCGGAAGAAGCAATAGTGTGATGAAGGGAGGACACAGACAACTTCTCAGGATAGGGAAGAGGGTAGAGCTACATTGTCCTTCAAAAGTCTTCTTTATCTTACTCTTACATTACACTGAGAAGTACTGAGTAGATAACTCTTCATTACTTGGGAAACTCTAAACTACTTTTCAGGGACAATCATTTTTCACACACACTCCAAAACATGGGTGCCATTTGGAGTCTTTCTCTAGTTCTTTGCAGTTCACATGCATTCACAGAGAAAAAACTGCCTGTACTCCTTTCAGGCTTTTAACCCATATGTACTCTTTACTGCAAATTGAAAAGAGTTGGCAGTGGAATAAGAAAGAGGATATATATATATATATATATATATATATATATATATATATTTCCTGAGGTTAAGGGGATTTTTTTAAATTACCAATGACAAATTTGGGCTAGGCTCATTAAGCTTCCTGCCAGTCAAACCCACATGGGAGTTCTCTCTGGACATTCTGACTCAGATTCCTGTACTTCCCAGACCCTCTCAATTCTCTGAGCACTGCTTAGGGGACTGCAGGATTCAGAGCTCTCCTGCTGGCTCTGCAGAGCCAGCTGCAGGTCCTCTTTAATTCCCCTCATCATTTGAGTCACACACACGTCTAAGTCACAATAAGGTACCTGTAACAACAGTGCCCTTGTCACCATGACAACCAGCACATGCTGGGGACTATGTAGGATGCACAGAAGATGGTCCATGCTTCCATCTTCCTACTGGTGGTGCTAATAACATAGTCCTTTCTGTGGCTGCAGCACCTGCCTTGGTGGTCTTTCAGCTCTATTCCAGGGGTAGAAGTGGAGCTGATGCTAAACTTGAATTTCAAGAAATTATCCTCAGATGTTACATGGAAAGTTTCTGAGACTCCAAGGAAGCTGAGGGCAGCATTTCTTTTTTCCTTTTAGCACTATCTGATCTGTAGACTTTTAATAGACAAAACATATTCTTTCTGAGCAGGGAAATGAAAGCAACCAGTTGTCTAATTGACACTACATGATGTTTAGTAGAGGCCTGTCTCATGGGGCCTCCACACTCCACTCCTGTACTACTATCAAAAGAACACACTTGAGTAGGAGAGCACAGTGGGAAAAAGGGTTCTCAGATAACAGGTAAACTCAAATCCAAGCTTTGATCTTCCACAAATTTTGTCAGTGGCTGAATTCTTCGAAAGGCTTTTGAAGTAGACACTAGGTACTGACGAAGAGAACCATCACTGATTTGCTGTGAATGTGGAAATAAGAAAACATGTGTAATATGCCACTAATATTACCAGGTAACATATGTAAGATATACAATTATGGGTGACTTGGATAGATATTTCAGCTTTTACTATATTATGATGGACATAGAGTTATCAATAAATCAAGATTAATCTGTGATCATCCTTGATGTGAAATCAGTAAGAATTAAAAGGAAATATTAAGATCTGGGAGGAGCTAGAATTCTTAGCACTGTGATGGCCATTGTCTTAAATTTTGAAACCAGAATACAGCATGGCTTTGCCTAGGAGTTTCCAGAAAATGTAAATTATTTGGCCTTAATTACTGACTCAAACTTTAGGGACATATACCAGGAATCTCTGTGCATTGTTGTCTTTTAATTTATCTTTATTTATTTATTCATTAACTATCTATCTATATCTATGTGTCTATATATATCTATATATCTATCTCTATCTCTATCTCTATCTCTATCTCTATATCTCTCTCTCTCTATCTCTATATATCATAATATCTATATCATCTATATCTATATATTCATTGTTCTCTGTATATATCTGGCATAGGGAGCTCAGAAGACAGCTTCAGTTATTGGTCATTGCTTTACCTAGCTTATACTCACCACTTCCCCACTCCAGGGCATACTCTAGAATAGCTGGCCCAAGAGCTTCTGGGACTGTTCTCTCTGTCTACTATTTTACCATAAGAGCACTGGAATTACAATTTATGAGCAACCACCTCCAATGTTTACATGGTTTCAGGGATTCAAATTCACACTTCATGATTACAAGGCCAACACTTCACCTGTGTAGTGCAGGGATTTTTGCAAACCCTTGCTAGTTTTGAAAATCACCGATTCCTATGGAAGGAGATGTTATAATACCTACGCTTCTGCTTCTGCTACTAGAGAAGATGAGTAGAAGTCTCAAATACATATTTAGGTGGAGGAGATTGTTATGACAGGGGAAAAGGGGGGGAGGTAGGAATAATATAAGCTGCATTGATCCCAGAGTTTTACTCCATATTGTAGAAAAGAATGTACAGGTCTATATTTTCTTGTCATATATACCCTATTAATGGTTTGTTCTGAGCTAATACCTAACTCAGCCCACGTGCCCTTGAAAGCATCTGGAAGTTTGCCAGGTTGATTCTAGTAGAAATTAACTAGATTTGAAATTTCAAGAATTACTGAAGCCAAGCATCCACAGAATGAGGAATGTAAAAGATCATAACCAGTACAACACAAACATCATATGTGCCCAAAATAAGACTGACCAATTGATCTAGACTAAGATCCATAATGATTGAGTGTTCCTCTTCTCTTCTGCTATTGAAAATTTGGGGGAGTCATGGAAAAGTTACCACATGTTACTGAGAAAATAGAGGCTTCTCCTTGGGGTTCTTAGTATTGTTAATAAAAGAATTTATGAACAGACTCAAAGGAATCTGGAGGATAATATTATTTGCAGAAAAAAGAAAATCCAGAGCAATAAACTGAAAATCTTTGCAGTTCCTTTGAAGAGGAAGGCAAGAGAAAGAGCCATGCTATTTGAGATAAGCTCCCATGGAAGTCAGTCACATGATGGACAAGCAGCCACATGGTAGGAAGGGGAACTTTAGAAAAAAAGGTTGTCAAAGTACCAGAGAAAGGATAGTTAGGTTCTAGTCAATGTCTGAAAGAAAAAGACAAAAGGGAAGCAAAAGGGAAAAGATTCTTCTGAATCAAGACTCAACAGAGTAGAAAACTCCAAACCCTACGGAAACTCATAGAAGCTCTGGGCTGATATGCTTAGGGAGAGAATTTTGGCAGTAAAATATGTTATCTTAGTAAAGGGATAATTATTTCTCCTATCTTGATAGCATGGCCTATGCTTGCTTCACCTCCTTGAAAGGTGGTCCCCAAGTCAGGGGATTAACATCAACTGAATTATCTCTAAAGCACGGAGAGAACAGCATGTAGATTCCATTCTTCCCTGTGACATTTATATTTACCTGCTACCTGGAGATGAAATATAAAACAAATTTTTAGGATGTTACTCTGCTATCCTTTTGGAGTGTTGTCTCTCTGAATACAGTAACTCCTATTTTTTCAGTTGCTATTTCTCTGCCCACTGGAATCTATAAGGGGTAGGCAGCAGCAAGCACTGAATTCTAATTTTAGATATGTTTTTGAAGGTCCTTAAGAGATGTGTGTTCTGCCTCATATTAGACTTAGATTTTGCTGCTATAATGAGATATCTGAGGATGTGTAATAGATTAAAATAAGAGATATGTTGGGCTAGAGATTTGATAGCCAAAAGTTCCAATGGCATACTTCCATCATATAAGGGCTTCATATAAACTGTGGGAAATCATTTCAGAGTGGTCACAGGATTGTTGAAATAGGTGCAGAGGCAGGGCTGCGTCCCTGGCACCCAGCCGCCCGCATGGATAGCTTATGCCCCGAAATAATTACACGGAAACTGTATTCTTTCAAACACTGCCTGGCCCGGCTAGTTCCAGCTTCTTATTGGCTAGCTCTTACATATTGTTCTAACCCATGTCTAATATTCTATGTAGCCCACGAGCTGGCTTACCAGGGAGGATCTTAACCTGTGTCTGTCTGGAGCGGGAGAATCATGGCGACTCCTCACTAAGCTTCTTTCTCCCAGAATTCTCTTCTGTCTACTCCGCCTACCTAATTTTCTGTTCTATGAGGGCCGAGGCAGTTTCTTTATTATTAACCAATGAAAGCAACAGATAAGATACAAGACACACCTCCATCACAGGATGATGCAGGAGACTAGAGAGACTCAAGAACCAGCTCATTCTTGTGCAGAAATCAATTCTCATATGAGCTAATTACGGTCTCATGAAAACACTTAATCTCTTCAAATAGCAAAATCCCTCTCTATCACTTACCTCTCCTTACTAAGCCCTACCTGGAGAATGCCTGTTTTAACTCTGACATACCAATGACTAAGTCTCCAGTGACAGAAACTTTGTTCTTGAACTTTGGGCATTTGGAGACAAAACATATTCAAGCTGTTGTTCACTTTTCCCATTCTAGCCAGACTTAGAGAAAATGAGCATTATTTCTTGCCCTATTGACCAATACAGGCTTAGAATATGAAGCAATCATGACAAGACTTCAGGGATTATAGAGATACAAGACTTGATATAAGGTTGTCATCATCGTCATAAATATCACTTTTATAATTGCCATCAATATTACCATTACACTCATCATTAACAACGTTGTTATATTTGGCATCATCACTACAATATCATCATCATCATCATTTAATGTCAGCATCATACTTACAAAACAAAGTAACATTTCTTGTAGTAGCAGATTGGTACAGAATGTCTGTTGGCTAAAACTGCTCTAGAAAATACAGTGGTAAAATTAACAGATCCTTCATCTTCTACCTTGAAGAAGGATTATTTACACCAAGATGTAATTTTCTATAAAACAAGACATACCTAGATCTCCCATCTATGTCAAATACTGAAAGAAAAACTCAACTTAGGGCATACATTTTCTTTCCTTTTTTTATTCTTTTCTCTTTTTAATTAAAAATTTCCTCCTCCTCCCATTTCCCTCCCTGTCTCCCCACACCCCGTCTCCCTCCTTCTCCAGTCGAAAGAGCAGTCAGGGTTCCCTGCCCTGTGGGAAGTCCAAGGTCCCCCCCCCCCCCGCCCT
>NW_026067937.1:13705386-13726871 GCF_014885135.2 Alexandromys fortis | reverse complement strand
CTCCATCCAGGTCTAGGAAGGTGAGCATCCAAACAGACTAGGCTCCCACAAAGCCAGTACATGCAGTAGAATCAAAACTCAGTGCCATTGTCCTTGGCTTCTCAGTCAGCCCTCATTGTCAGCCACATTCAGAGAGTCCGGTTTGATCACATGCTCCATCAGTCCCAGTCCAGCTGGCCTTGGTGAGCTTCCATTAGATCAGCCCTGCCTTCTCAGTGGGTGGACCCACCCCTCGTGGTCCTGACTTCCTTGAACATGTTCTCTCTTTTTATGCTCCTCATTTGGACCTTGGGAGCTTAGTCCAGTGCTCCAATGTGGGTATCTATCTCTATCTCCATCTATTGCCAGATGAAGGTTCTGTGGTGATATGCAAGATATTCATCAGTGTGGCTAGAGGATAGGGTCAGTTCAGGCACCCTCTCCTCAGCTTTCCAAGGAACAAGCTGGGGACATCTCCTTGCACACCTGGGAATCCCTCTAGAGTCAAGACTCTTGCCAACCCTAAAATGGCTCCCTTAATTAAGATATATACTTCCCTGCTCCCATACCCACCCTTCCTCCATCCCAACCATCCCATTTCCCCAAAGCTCTCCCCATCCTCCCCTTCTCACTTCTCTCTCCCCATCTCACCTTACCCCACCCCACCCCACCCCCAAGCTCCCAATTTTTGCCTGGCAATCTTGTCTACTTCCAATATCCAGGATCATAACTGTATGTTTTTCTTACTTGATTTAACACATCACATTACCACAGTGTTCCTTATCTTGAGGACCAGTACTACTTTTTCCATATGTATTCACCAACTTCTAACAGACCATATATTTATATTTTTGTTTATGTTAATTTTTCCTTTAGGAATGGATGTTTTACAAAGCTATCTGTCAATATCACCTTGTTTCTGCAAACTGGTTTCAATTCATTAGACTAGTACCTGAAACATGGTAAACATTCAATATCTGTTTAATGAATGAGTGAACAAATGAATGAATAATACACAGGTTAGGAATCAATGGATTCCATAAGGTATATTTTTGGAATACCGTCCGTAACCAGTTCATATACAAGTCCCTTCTTTGCAGAACTAGGGAAAAGGTACAAGTCCAGCTCTGAAAATGTCATGTATTTGCTATCAGTAGGCATCTGCTACACTAGGATTCTTCTTGTGAGTTCATATTCATGTCTGAAAATTCTTCCAAATCTTCACTGAATTTTATGTGGAAATTTTTCCATATAATTCTCCTAATAAAGAAATTCCATAAAGAACTGCTAGCTGGAGACCACAAGATCTCATTAAGTTGCTCTATATGCAATGTTTCTTAACTACTTGGGTCAATGGCCACTGATGGATACAACGAAGGGAAAAGGTGAATATCAACTTTTTCTTTTCAGTCTCACTCAAGGTCTTCAGTTAGAAAGATTGTCCTCCATACAATACTAATCCAGATGGGCAGAGAGGCAATGATGGGATGTTCCAAAGTAACTACAGTGGCTCCTCTCATATGGAGTTTTTCTGAGATGTGAATACTGAGGACTGGGTACTTGAAACAGTTCTACAATGAAGAAACTGAATTACTTTCAAGTATGGTTATATTGAAGAGAAACAACGTTGGGGAGCTATTGTTATGCCCTCCTTGACCAAATGTGCACACTGTTCAAGTTAGAACTCTGTATTTGAAAATCTAAAGGCTGTCTCTGTGGGTCTTTGTATTAAATACTTTCTATAGACCATGAAGCGGCAGGAAGCTTTGGATCCTGTGTGGACTCTGTACACATGAAATAGGCCATACCCCACCAGGGAAAAAATGAAGAGTAAACTTCTGTGTATTTGATGGATCTGGGTAAGGATGAGGAGGGGAGGGCTTAACACTTTTAGAAGACAATGGCTGAGTGTAAACATAGGGATACAAGACAGGAAGTGATAAAGAAATCATTTTCTAGCTATTTAGATGTGTTGTATTCTAGAAAAGTCCGATTGACATAATTTTTCGGTGTTACTTTTTTGGATACAAAAACACTTTAAGTCTAATTTTATAAATGAATTTGTGTTGCAACACCTTGTGTGTTGCACAATGCAAAGTTCATGGACTAGATGGGGAAAAATTGGACTTACAAATGTATGTTGTCTCAGTTAAGTTCCAAGTGAAAACATTTTCATCAGCTATATGCTTCACAGCTTCTGTCCTTGCCTTTCACTTTTTATTTAGGCATTCTGACATTAAAAACACATTCTATGTAGTGTTTTTGTGGCCTTGAGTTAGTTGTTGCCAAAATATCAGAGTAAAAACCATTTTTTTCTTAAACCCTTGCTGTGTGTCAGAATCTTTCCTAAATGATAAAGACTTTATTTCACAAACTCTCCACATTTATGAGAAAGGATTATTTCAATATTTTGCAAAAGGAAACCAATACATAGAACATAAAAATTATTTGCTCACATGTACAAAAGAAGTAGCAGCCCTAAATTAAACTCCTTACCTTTGACATACACAAACTCTCCACTGAGAAAGCAATTTTCCTGGCAATCAACTCTGCTAACTGGAAAAATGAGAAACAAAATTAAAAACATTCTTGACTTAATCAATGATCCATGTTTCCCACTAACAGAAGAACAATGAAAATGATGCCCAGAAGTCTTTTCTATAAGAACTAAAATACCTGAATACATAACTTCATCATAGCTCTCATGTCTTATATCCTGTATTCACACTGTGAATTCATCTTCTGTAAAAGTTCATCTTCCCTGTTTGCTTGCAATGTTGGACAAATGGTGTGGAATATAAGCTTAAGATGTGTTGTATTTGTTTATGCTGTGGAATATTTGTTTGATGATGCAAAGATGTGCTACATTTTTTTATGTTGCATTTAATTCGGTACAGTTGTGTTACTTTTCCTGTCCAAAACACCTAACTGGTCTAATAAAAAGCTGAACAGCCAATAGCTATGCAGGAAGGAGAAATGGGACTGGAAGGCAGAGAAAATAAATAGAAGAAAATGGATGAGTGAGAAAAGGAAAAGGAGAGAGGATGCCAGGGGCAAGGCACCCAGCTATACAACCAGTCATTGAATAAAAAATATACAGAATAGAGAAAACTGAAATCCCTGAGGCAAAAGTTAGATTGGATAAATTAATAATAAATTAATAAAGCTTGCTAGATATAAACCAAGCAACGGCCGGAATCAGAAGTAAGAATAAGTCTCCATGTATTCATTTGCTAGCTGGTGACATAGCCTCTGAAGGGCAAAGAGTTAAGAAATAAAAACTACCGACAGGATATTTTCCATAGGTATATAAGTCTTTATAATCTGATTTTAATTGTGTTCCATATTTATTTACACTGTATTGCAACAAAATCTTTTTATTATGTGTTTGCATGTGTGTGCATGATGCCCATGTGCCATGGGGCATGTGGAGGTCAGAGGACAACTTTCAGTAGTTGGTTCCTTCCTTCTGACATATGAGGCTCTGGGATCACCTGGCTTGGTAGAAAGTCACCTGTCATGATGAGCCATCTCTTTGGTCCTTGCTATAATATTTTTTTTAAAACTTTTTTTCTTTTTTATTCCCTCTTATTTTTAACAATTTGAATTCTGTTAGTTCTTCCAGTGTATTCAGTGTCAACCACTGGGTCATGAGCAAATACCAGTGAAAACTCCCCAAAGATACAGTGACTGTCTGTCCGCCAGGGGCCACAAAGCTTTAATATATCTAACGAATGAGCAAGCTATCCCAGTGTATCATTATCATTATGTTACTATAGCTGAATGCTTGAGTTTGGACAAAGAATCCTATAGAGTTCATGATTTTAGAAGTAAAAATTCAAACATGGGAGCACCGCCTCTGTCAAGGGTCCCGAGACAGAAGGCCAATAGTGGCAATGTCTATGAGATGAAGAGATCATGGGAGATGGGAAACAGATTGCTAGGAAATGCTCACTGCTTAGAAAGCATTCTCCCGGAAACTAATTCAGGATACCCTGAGAGGTACATAATCCCACCTCTTAAGGACCCAGCCATCTCTTTGTTTTAAATTATTTCTTTTATCTTTTGAGATTATAAGACAATGATGTCATTACTTTCTTTCTTTTCCTTCTTCCAAACACTTCCATAGGTCTCTCTTGATCTTTCTTCATTGTTTATTTATATATTGTGTATGTATGTATACACTTTCATATGCCTAAATACACAGAAACAAGATGCTCAGTCTACACAAAGAACTACAATCATCCCCAGATTGTTGTAAGTGGGAAAGATGTCTTCCTTAGGGAAGAGCACACTGGCTGGTTGTCCAAAACCAAATGGTCAAAACATGCAGAAGTAACACTATCCTGCATCTCTTAACATGGTCATACTTAGGGTTATGCTTCTAAAATAGAAACACACTAAAACTGTATCTAAGCAATAGCATATGTTGAACATTTTGGTAATTTTGCAAGTTTAGTCATTATATTTAAGAGTGCAATCAACAATTTAATTGAAAGAATAATAGGAGTCAGAGCAAATGTCTTCCCTGGAGCAGTTTCTGAGGTTGACTTAGTGAACTCTCTTTACTTCTCTACTACATTGATTTATTGTTTTCAAAATGGATTAGTCTAACTTGGAATCACACCAGATGCTAATTTTATAAGTTGCACTGATGCCACCTCATCATCACTGGCAACTATTATTTATTCTTAAAATAATTTTTCTGTTGGATAGCAATGGGATATAACCTCATTATTGATGGAGGAAGGTAACTGGTTAATTATAATAAACCAACTGCTTGGCCTCATAGCTTAGCACATAGGTGGGTGGAATAAACAGAATGGGATGCTGGGCGGAAGAGGAAGTGAGGTCAGACTCTGCTCTGCTCCCGGAGAGACCCGACAGCTCTGCTGGAGCAGAGACACCATGCTCAGCTCTCCCAGGTAGATGCACGCAATGAAGCTCCTCCAATCCCGGATGGATGTAGGCTAGAATCTTCCCGGTAAGCGCACCTTGGGGTGCTTACACACATCATTAGAAATGGGCTAGTCCAGGTGCGAGAATTAGCCTGTAAGGGCTAGAGTTCATGGGCCAAGCAGTTCTTAAATGATTACAGTTTGTGTGTTGTTATTTCGGGCATAAGCTAGCCAAGCGGCCAGGGTGTTGGGGACGCAGCCCCGCCACTCCTATTTCAACACATTATTTTAATTTGCATCTATTTGATTATTTGCAAGACTGAACAATTCCCCATGTATTCATTTTGAACTTTCATTTTATCTTTTACCATGCAAATAAGCACTATTGCTTAAACAAATTATTTTATCATTTCTAGTATTCACAAAGGATATGTTCAGATACCTACATATGCCTAATTTTCTTCTATTTATATATAAATTCACACATATTTTCAAATGTGTATGTATGTTTCATTTTCATGGCAAATACAAATTTAAAGGTTTGATATTTTCACCCAAAAAGGATACTGAAGAGTATAATGTACAATGAAGTACTCTAATTTCTGAACTTGTATAAATGAGATTATGCATCTACCTGTTTTGTTGAACTCTTGAGCATGTAAGAATTCAATGGAGTAGTCACTCTAGTCTACTTAAGATTTTCAAGGATTTGTAATTAGATTTCCACTGTCTTCAGGTAGCTGACTTCTTTAGACAAAAAGCCTGTGTTTCCTGAACAAAGATGACAGACATTGCATCTTGTTCATACAAAGTGCCAGTACCTTGTACTGTAGTGATATTCATTTGCATTTTAATAAATTGAGTTTTTCTGAAGATCAGTCAGTAAAACAGCTGCACTGGTCAGCCTTAAAGACCAAGCAATGGTGACACACACCTTTAATCCCAGTAGCCACACTAGTTTGGCATAGAAACTGGGTGATAGTGGTATATGCCTTTAATCCCAGTCCTAGAGAGGAATATAAGATGAGAGGAGACAGCTCTTTTACACAGTCTCATTCTGAGATCCCTGGAGGCAGGATCACCATTCGTCATTTCAGAGTGAGGTAGAGGTAAGAGCCAGTGACTGACTGTTTTGCTTTTCTGATCTTCTATTTGAACACCAATATCTGTCTGAGTTTTTATTATCCATGTTACAAATGGCACTCAAATGTTTGGCAAGAACTTCCATATAAAACCTGAAAAAGCTTTATTAAAATAGCATTCTAGACAGACAAGAACAGAGTCAAGCACAGCTTCTTGTAAGCATCTTTATTCTCATAGTCTATGTTTCTTTGGGACTGAACAGCTGCAAGACCAGGTGAGACAGAAATTTCCGTCACATTGTACCATGTTTCTGGCTCTGAAAGACAGAGCAAAGATCAAATCCAAAATTTTAGTGCTAACTTTTGGCCCAATTTATAACATGTAGAATAAATTCTCAGCTACTAGGAAGATGCTCAGTGGCTAAGAGTATATACTGTTCTTGCAATAAATAGTACTACAGTTGAATTTCCAAATCCTATATTGGATGGGTCACAACTACCTGTAGCTCAAGCTCCAGGTGGCAAAAACCTACTTTGGTATCTACAGGCAACTGCACTCATGTGACTTATGCCCTCAGCCAGGCATACAAATGTACATTTAAAATTAAAATAAAAACTTAAAAGGTAATAAATTGCAACTTTGATAGCACCTATTATTCTTTTAAAGTATGGTCATTTGAAAGATTTGTACATTTATATATAAGTATGGACAGATAAAGTATGTATAGTTATAAATTGACCTTTGGAGCAAAAAATTGGTATTTTATTTGCTTTTAGTGTTTTGAACATAGAAGGCAAAATGGACAACAACAGAGAGAGCCTATAGTATCAGATTGGACTCAACTTAAGGTACATGGTTCTTCAATGTTGCTGGCATTCTAGAGACTTTTTGATTCTTGTATTGGAGATTGTGTTTGATGAAGTACTGAGATTGAAGAAAAATTGAGGTTGAGAAAGTACTGAGAACATGTAGAGCATGTGTCTCACGCTCTCCTCATGGTTAAACACAGTTTGACACTAATCAGACTCTGTATCACCAGCTATCTGCACTACATCTCTCACTGGAAGGTAGAAGGTCTTAGAACTGGTACCATTCATTTAGAACATTATAATTAATGTATCTTTTCATTCCACTAGAGTAAAAAGGTGTGCAATATATAGTTTTCTGCCATTGGATTCATTCCTCCTGCACTCAATATATAGTATAATTGAAAAAAAGAAAGACCTCTTATTTTGAAATAAGAGGGTAAGCTAAGTCACCAGGTTACCTTCTGACATAACATTGTACCCTTCAAGCAATATTCCCATCAAGCACCTGCTTTCGGCACAATACTCTTCCAGCTTATGAATAAAATATATGTTAACCATATTTTCTGCTCTGGCACATTTTTAAGTGATGTAACCTCTCTCCTCACTAGGACACCTTCCTCCATCTTCCCTTACCCCCCTTTCCCCTCTCCTTCTCTCTCTCTCTCTCTCTCTCTCTCTCTCTCTCTCTCTCTCTCTCTCTCTCTCTCTCTCTCTCACACACACACACACTCTCTCTCTCTCTCTCTCTCTCTCTCTCTCTCTCTCTCTTTGTGTGTGTGTGTGTGTGTATCACACACACACACACACACACACACACACACAGACTATCTTTGTAATTGCTCTATTTGACTTTAGTTAAGTGATTACACTTCTAGGGATTCATTCGCTTATATATCAAATAGCAAAAACACGGATTAGTTTGAATGACTACTATAATAATAATAATTACTTGTATAATAAGAGAGCTTATTATAAAAGCTCTCTGACATGTGTTAAATTACTGGAGAAAATATACAAAATAGAAGATAAAATGGTGGCATGGTGGCAAGAAGCTAGTTTAGGAAACTGAAGAATTCTTATTTAATCAATATAAGTTGAATAAAGACAGTATTCAAATGTAGACTGTGTATCATTTATGTGATGATAAATCCTAGTGGGACAAAGAAAAGAATTAATTACATAATTACTGTGATTGCTTTTCAAGTTTGGTGTACAATGGGAACATATTGTATGAGGAATTGGCTTAACCTGATGTGTTAAAAGATGATTCTCTAAAGATAGGATTTCTGCTAAAATCAAAAAGATCCTAAGTTGAAGCAAAAGGCACACAAAAGTCCAAATAGAAAGAAGAATGGTGTATTTAAGCAATGGAACGGCTAACAGATATCGACACTGACAGGAGCAAGAATGAAGCCAGGAGATTAGAGAAGTGGGGGAATCTTCTGCAGATCTTTAGAGGTTGTGGTATTTTGCTTTTTCCTGAGATGGATGGAAATAAATGTTTAATTTTAACATGATTTGAAGTTTTATATGAGATTATTATCTGATGGGATAAGAAATAACTGAATAACGTCTTTACAGATACAACTGTTGCTTTTTCTCATCAAGGTTCAATTCCTTCTAAACTGGGTTGTGTTACTATTAACAAACTTCATTAAGTTCAAAATTACCTCTGTGGAGGGATTTCCATGAAGGAGAGATATCTTCTGTGTGTGTCAAACCTTAAGGATAATGATACCATCATGCTTAAAGAGCTCAGACTTAGATGGGTGTTTGCCTAGCAGATGTGTTCTTTACATTTACAGGTCTGACTGTGTGCCATCTTTCCAAGAAGGATGTGTGTAATAAGCCAGAAGTGTTCACTATGAAGCTAAAGATAGAGCAATGAAGAAATAAAATCCAAAAGAAACACCTTGTTCTTCCTTAAAGGTGTTCTTCCTCTTCTGTTCTTCAGATCATTGCTGAATGTGGAACCCTTCACTGTGAAGTCCCGTGTCTGTCCTGATAGGCTCTCAAGTTTGTACATTTATTTATTTATCATTTTTGTTTGAGTTGTTTGATGGGCTTTTGAAAGCATAGACAAAAGAAGGCAGAGATTAAGATGGGAAGTTGTGCTGAGAAACACTGGATTTGGGCCTGGCTCTACTACTTAGTAACATTTTTTTTTCCAGTTTGTATTTGATAAAGCTAATTTCTGATTAAAAACAACTAACACAAAACACTGATTTATTGGAAAGATGAGGCATAGCCAAATGTCTGCCAAAGGAAAACACACATTTAACAGACTAATATTTACTTAAATTCTAAGTCCTTTAAACCCACGATATCATTGTTCTCAATCACACACACACACACACACACACACACACACACACACACACACTTCACATTATGGAATCTTCTTCATAGCTGTATGAGATTTTGAATTTAGCCTATAATATTAAAGGTCAAAGAGGTAGGCTTTTTTCACAAGGTCACAAAGACAGCTTTCAAACATATGACACAGTAACTGACAGAGGTCAGTAACTTTCATCAGTAATTATCAAAACTGCTTTTCATTTTCCTGACTCAGAAATTCTGCAAACCTCTAGAGATGGAGCAACTGTTCAGCCTCCAAATACTTTGCCTTATTGAAGTCCAGCAAATGCTGCTGTTGAAAGAGTTGTCTGGCCAGAGAAAACGTTTTCTCTTGTTTCTTAATGGAAAAGCAAGTCTGCTGATTAAAACCCAGTAATAGATTCCAAAGCTTTCTCTTGACAGAACATTTGCTTTCCCATTTCCTAATGAATTACTCCCCAAAGAAATTGATTGGATTTCAAGGTACAAAGCTCTCCAGAGACCTCCCCACTTCCACCATTCACTTCCTAAAGTGTTCATCATTTTGATGCCTATCGGCCTTGCCAAATGCTCTGAGCTGATCCCTTGGAATCCTTCACTCACCAACAATTCCTTGTTCTCTTTTCTGATCAAGGACAGCTTTGCTACAGAGGAAAAAAAGGGAAAGCCTTCTATTCAGTACAGATAAGGAACACTTACACTTTGCTGGTGGCAAGGAAAGATACAATTGCTCTTATTATACTATTACTGTTCTTGCTATTATCATTACAGTTTACTTTGAGGTCATGGCTTACCGTATTATAAACACAAAAGTTTTATTCTTCCTGCTGAGAAAAATAGTATATGATTGATTTCTTTTCCTTTAGGGGAGCAGGCATCTTTTATAACTCCATATCCACAGCACTTAATCTCTTCAAGTTATACTAATTGTCTTATTTTAATTTTTAAGACATCCTTTTAACCTTAAAACCTCAATTGTCTATCTGAAGTAAATCTCCTTTTCCCTTTCTACCCTGTAGCAGCTTAGCCACCCTTTTACCACATACACATGTCTCTGATTCACTTTACACACCCCCTTTCACTGCCGTAAGCTGTAAGTATGGGGGTGAAAGAAAAAACAAAGAGAATACATAAGATTTTAAACTCCTGGGCTGGTTTGGATCTGATTGCTTACCTTGCTGATTATAGGTTTGATAGGGACTGGTAGTTATCTTTTTATTAAATTGTCTCCAAGCAACCCCAGTAGACAAAGAGTCCCTTGTGAGTCCCAGACTTTTAATCTTGCTGATATGTTATGGTACTTTCCTCTGCTGTATCTCAGAGTCTCCTGAAGTCTGCAGTCCCAGGCTCATGCATCCCCGTGGACTCACTCTTGGTAACTAGGGAATGATAGGAACCATATTCTCTATCTATCTATTCCCCTATACTGTTCCTCTCCAAGGCTTCTCCCTCTGCTCTTGGAAAAATCAGTCAGGATATCCAGATGTGTAGCTTTCTAGGACAGATATGTGTGTCCCTGGGCTGTCCTCACAAAGTAATGTACATGTGGCAGTTTAATAGCAACTTCTCTCACAGTTCCCAAAGTTAGATGTTCAGAGTCCAGATCCCGATAGGACAGTGCTCAGTCTTCCTGACACTCTTAGCTTCTGTTGGCATTCCCCATACTATAATATAATAGGACAGTCCCACACTGTCCCAGAATGGAGAATAATAAAAGTTTCTTTATTTAGGGGTAGATTCACAGATCAGCAATCCTCTGCATGAGTGGAGAGCAGGAACAGAATCCAACAGCCAAGGGGCCACTCACACTTCTATCTCTGTATATATAGTAAATGTTTATATATAGTACATCTAAAGTGGCCAAGTACCTTAAAGACTGTTGACTGAAGGAGTTCCCACAACATCCCCCCTTTTGTCTAAATGAAAGAGTTTTAAACCAAATACAACACTATATACAATAATATAAAATATAAAAGTTAGAATTACAGCCAGCATAAACAATATCAAGCAAGAAGCATTTGTTAAATATTTTAATAGTTATCTTATCTGATGGAGTCTGAGTCCTCCTGTATTAGAAATGGCTTATCTAAGTCATGAGAGGAAAGTAACAACAATTGTCTAGACTTTAACCCGATCAAAGACCTCAGAAGGGAATTTATTTATTAGTATTGATACTTTTTACATATCTCCCAATTCATCTAATATTTATTTATTTATTGTATAACTATCTGAGTAGTATGCGTGTGTTTGCATGTTTGCTTATGCATAGGCATATATGTACGATATGGTAGTTATGGAGGCCTGAGTCTTACACATAGAATCATCCTGTCTCTCTCTGCCTTATTCTCTGAGGAAGAATCTCCCATTTGAACTCATATTTTCCTGACATAGCAATTTTATCCAGCTTAATTCAGAGGTTTGCTGTCCCTGTCCTTTGAGTGATGAGATTATAGGTAGGCTACCGTGTCTATCCAGCCAGAAGGTGATACCAGATCCCCAGAAGCTGTAGTTATAAAAATTGTGAGCCTTTAAACCTGGGTTCTAGGGAGAGAACTCTGGTCCTGTGGAAGAACAGCAGGTGCTCATAACCACTGAACCATCTCTCAAACCTTGTTAATTTTAAAATAGATTTATGTTAAGCTGTACTTTGGTGCTAGAGATATGGCTTAGCGGGTAGCAGTACTCACAGTGAGTCTACTATTGGAAGGGAGAACCGACTGTTGAGAGTTGCCCTCTCGTTTACTCAGGAGTTCCACAGCACACATACACCAGAAACTCCCAGTTAACAGTAAAATAAAAATAATCATTATAATTTATATGTTTTAACAATGATCAAGGTGATTCTTTCTGTTCATGCTTTATCTTGGGAGAGAACATCAGAAGGCTTTAAAAGAGGGGTTACTGTTTCTGTTTTCTTCAAGCTGGACTTTTAAAACCATGAATGTGGGCTAATCTGAGTGCAGTTTTATATGAAGGTAGCTATAAACTTTCTAGGACTGAGCCTTGAGGTTCATATTCCAGATTGAGATGCTGAAAAGAAAAAAAAAAAGAAGAAATTGATGGTTAGAGAATAGATGCATGGAAGGAAATAAATACTTAGCTATCCAGACAGATACATTTTTGTGATATTTACCAGAGCTCAGGAAATGATAGTTTTTCCCGCTTCCCTTGATTAAACAGAAGGGGATTAAATAGAAAGGGAAAGAAGGAGGGAGGAAGGAGGAAAGTTGGGGGAGAGAGAGATATTTCATTTTTCTTCTGTTTCCTCACAATCTAATTAATTTGTAGATTCCAGTATGTTGCTAACTCTCTTAGTCCTACACAATACACTAAATGACCAAGCTAAGTGATTTAAACAACAAAGTTTTATTATTTACAGTCAAAGCTATTAATACAAATGGTATCAGAAGAGATAACTGCTTACTGGACTGTTCATATGAGTGAGGTAGTAGATATGGCCTGTATCCCACACTGGAGGAGACACGTATCCCTTTAGTAACTAGTTAATCACAAAGGATAAGTTTCAGGGAGATAAGAGAGAAAGAGAACAGTGATGATGAGAAGACTGTCAAAGAATCTGGACAGTCTCCATGAAGACCAAATATTGTTGATATTGTCTACCCTGGGTGGGTACAAGTGTTCAATGTCATTTCCTGCTTTTTCTAACACCCCAACCACCACTTATGCTGGCAAAACTTTCTCAAAGTTTAATGATGGACAGTTGGCTGGAGTAGTTTAACAACAACAACAATAATAACAAGAAAAATAACAAAATCCATAAGTGCCTGAGTAGCTACCACAAGTGAAATTGCTATAAGGGAAAAGCATAAAATTTGAAGAGTTGAAAGATTGGCTATTGGTTAGAAGAGACTGACATTTGATTAATGTCTTGTTTCCCTTCTCATCTCCCCAGGTAATTTGCACAGAGTGGGAGTATATATAATTATACAATAGTTACAACCAAATTAAAAGTTTTCTGGTAATTATATTTTAACTGTTCATTTCTTATTATGAAGACTGAAAATCTGTAAATGGAGAGTCTGGATCTTTGATTGTAGAAGTGACTAAGGGTTTTTCTGCCATCACAGGCTTCCAGTGAAAGATGAAAAGTGGTTACAAGAATAATGAAAAAAATAAAAATATTTGTATTTGTGTCAAATAGTAATGAGTTGATAACAATAGATCATGTTCTACAATCACCTCTTAAATTCATGGTTTAAGGAGGTCATTTAAAGACTCCTGGTAGAGTCTCCTTTCTGTTTTCCCTCATCTGATTGTAGCTGCTAAATGAAACATTGGAAAGATCTCAATCTGCCAAAAAAAGAAGAGAATAAGTTAAATAACAATAGATAAAGACAAAAGTTATTTAAAAGGCGTTTTGGCAGATAAGAACAAAATAATTGCCCACAGCATTTTAACCCCATGTCAAAAAACCTGAAAAATAATAGATTTATTTATCCATTTAATCAATCTATTTAATCAACCTAGAAAGAAATAATGTCTGTATTGCCGGACTGTTGCTCCGACATATACTAAAATCAACTTTCCTAATTTTAGTGGGCATTTTATTTTGAGGGTAAGAGGTCTTAATTCTCTTTGATATGATAATGCATGATTGTGGTGTGTGTGTGTGTGTGTGTGTGTGTGTGTGTGTATGTGTGTTTACTCAGTCTTAAGTACTCTCTGAGAATGTTTGGTGTCTTACACTGTTTTACTAGCCACATTGGCCCTATGAGGCAAGCATAATTATTTTTCCATTCATAATGAAGAATAATTGAGACCTAAGAGAATTAAATAATTTCTGAATCCTGTTTTATCTCCAAGATGTTAAGTAGTAGGGAAAAGAAATTCAACTTCAGATAATAATTTGATTTTTCATTTGAACTGGTTTCCTCTGTGGCCTACCATCCTGTTTTCAGACAAAGGCATTTGTAAATTATTCGATTTTGGCGTGATAACTGATTGCTTCTAAAACAAACATGGGTGTTTTCTCTGATTTGCTTAATTTACACATACACACACACAAGCACACATTCTCTAACACATGTGATTATGCAGTTGCACAAATATTGTCTAGCCTTACATTTTTATTTTTGATAATTTCATACATGAACACACTATAATTAATTTACATCATCTCTACTCCTCTCTCTAGTGCTCTAAATCCTCCTGTGTCTCTTCCCAACTCCTTCTGGAACTATTTTTTTTATTAGTACTGCTGCACACATGTGCTCATTGAATACTACATATTGAATCATTTAGTCTTGCTCATACATACATAGGTTTAGTGTTGACTACTTGAAATAAGCTAATTAATCAGAGGACTTTTCCCTGGGAAAAAAAAGCAAATTCTTCCCTACATCAGCAGTCATTGAATAAACCTGACCAAGGAGGTGAAAAACCTCTACAGTGAAAACTTCAAATCTCTGAAGAGGAAATTGAGGAACATACCAGAATATGGAAAGACGTCCCATGCTCTCGGATTTATAGAATTAACATATTGAAAATCACTATCTTCCCAAATACAATTTGCAAATTCAATATAATCTCAATGAAACTTTGCATGACATTGTTCACAGAAATACTCAAGGCAATCTTGAATAGAGATTAACACCGGCTGGGTTACCATACCATATTTCAATCTATATTATAGTGTTATAGTAACAGAAACAGTATGAACTGACACAAAAGCAGATGTGGAGATCAATGAAATGAAGGAGAAAATGCTAACATGAATACACAATATCATTCATCTGATACTGACAGCAACGACAAAATTACATACTGATAAGAAATCATATTCAACAAAGAATGCTGGGAAAATTAATGTCCACATCTAGAAGAATAAATTTATACCTATGTCTTTGTCCTTATAAAAAAGTATCAGATGGATGAAAAAATTCAATGCAAAATGTGAAGTGTGGAAACTGCAAGGATAACATAGATAGTACCCTATGTGACACAGCTTTCTCAAAAGGGGTCCATTCACTCGGGAATTAAGGTCAACAATTTACAAATGGGACCTCATAAAACCAAAATTTGGACAATAAAGAAAACAATAAATTAAAAAAGAGGAAGTTCATATAATAGGGGAAATTTTTTGCCATGTATATGACAGATAAAAGATTAATATCCAGAATATCAAAACTCAAAACACAAATGATCAAGAAAACAAGTGGCCCAATAACCTTATATCTTTTGATTGCCATTTTGACGATATTAATATTTAAAGTTACTATTAAAAGATGTGTGTTGATAGCTGCCATTTTATTCCATTTTTATTGTTTGTGCTCTTATTTATGTTCTATATTTCAGTATCTATAGCTTCATGTTTTGTCTCTATATTTTCCTGATTCTGGTTATTGTTTTCTTTATTCTTATCTGTCATTTCCAGTGTTCTTTGTAGTGCTGATCTAGTTGACATGAATTATTTTAACCTATTTGTATCATGGAAAGTTTTTCTTTCAATTATGGCAAATAGTTTTGCTGGGTAAAGAAATCTCAGTACCTTCAGTATTCAGAAGTTAGGTTACAATGCTCCAAGATCTTCTGGCTTTAAATATTTCTCTGAAAGATTCAGCATTTGCAACAAAGGGGTACTGGGAATAGGAAAAAACAGTCTTCCCCTTAGAAGAACACCTATTTATTATTCAATATCAAGTGATCAGCCCTGAAATAAAATCACATACATACAAGTAACATTCTCTGTATCTATGTATCTATGTATCTATCTATCTATCTATCTATCTATCTATCTATCTATCTATCTCCATCCATCCATCCATCCATCATTTATATATGTAGCTATATAACATCATTTTAAAGGGGAATCTGGGGAAATGAATTTAAGAAAAGTAAATGGGAGGATGCATGCAGGCAGAAGGAGGAAAGGAGAAAATGATGTTTTAATTTCAAAATTAAATAATAATTTTAAAAATAAATTATCTATTGATGTGGGAGTGATTTCTTATTAATAAACTGCCTCGGCCCTCATAGGACAGAAAATTAGGTAGGCGGAGTAGACAGAAGAGAATGCTGGGAAAAAGAAGCTTAGTGAGGAAGTCGCCATGATTCTCCCTCTCCAGACAGATGCAGGTTAAGATCCTCTCTGGTAAGCCAGCTCTTGGGCTACTCAGAATATTAGAAATGGGTTAGAACAATATGTAAGAGCTAGCCAATAAGAAACTGGAACTAGCCGGGCCAGGCAGTGTTTGAAAGAATACAGTTTCCGTGTAATTATTTCGGGCATAAGCTAGCCATGCGGGCGGCCGGGTGCCGGGGACGCAGCCCTGCTGCTCCTATTTCAACAATCTATTATTCTAATGGTTTTTTATTTATATGCGGGGGCAGTGAGGTTAGGGTTTTGGGGAAACTCACTGGATGTGTGGTGTATTTTTTTTTAATTTTAGATAGATAAACCACATATGTGAATGATAAATTATATGTCTCTGTGCTTGTTTCTTCCTTTAGAGCAGAGAAGCTAAGATTCCTGTAGCCATTCACCTAGGAGCACATGAGTGAGGATTCTACTCAAGACCACGATTTATTACCTATGTCTTTCCTTGATTGAGTCTTCTAAACTTTCTGCACTTCAGTTATCTTTCTTATGGAAAATTAATTCTGCTCATTGAAAGCAGTTGAAGAGCCTCAGCTGCACGTGAGTGCTGAGACCTGTGTAAAGAAATGGGCCTGCTGAGGGCTGATTTGTCTTCAGTTCTCCCTGTCATCTTTTCATCTCTCCTTAACAATGAGTTTTCCCTTGGTCTTCCTTCCTTGCCAATACCCTAGAGTTTAAGTAAATAACCTGAGTTTCTCACAAAGTAACTTAATCAAAGCAGTAAGAAATATGTATTGGAAAGTGGAGAAAAATGAGGCCAAAGAGTGGCACAGGGGAATCGGAGCCAGGAAAAGTTCCACCTCACGGTCTAAATCCATTTTCTTTAGATTACAATGGTCAGTTTGTCCTCTCTCTCTGTTTTTCCTTTCATTTCATCACTATAGAATTTTCACTTCAATCCCAAGCTAAATAAGCAAAAAAGGAAAACAAAAGTTAATTTAACTCTCAATCAAACAGGCCTTTTTTTCATCAGTTTTCAAGTTTCTTGTTCTATGTTTACATAAAAAGATTGCAAATTATAAATTTCCATAAGTCTTTATTATTTTCAAAAACATGATAGTCACTATTCAATTTAATTTGAGGTAAGTCAAATGGGTGGATCATTTATCTTTTACAGATAAGGAAATGGGCTGAAAAAAAGCTTTTGAATGATAAATCACTGGCTTAAAGGTTGAAGCTGCGTAAAGGAAGAGGGAGAGTGAAAAGAAGTCTTGATACTTCTTGAATGTAGTTTCTTTTTCATTGTTAAAAATCACGGCTTGATCAGACCTATTCAATAGCGTATAAGCTTCACCCAGAAACATGACAGCACATGAAACCCGTCTGTCTTTTTCCCACAGTTGGATGCATCCTACTCACTTTAGACCCCGTTGAGGATGTCGTGGCCAATTTGGAATATTTTCTACTTGATAGGTGTTAGATGTGAGCCTTAAGTTCTAGCTGAAAATGGCCCCGGAAAAGAAGAAATGCTGTAAAATGGGGATGTTTTCAGGACTTCCACTTTGTGATAAGTAACCTTCACCCATGCATTTGAATATTTTCATTTATTACTTTTGCAATCACCGTACACAATTGCTATTGACACTAATAGTTTTTTCATTTGCTCTGTGTCTTTTTGTGTATGTGTGCACAATATTGACAGTGCATCTGATTTTTGGATTGATCCAGGGAGATTGACTCACAATGGAAAAACTTATGAGCGAATAAAATATGTGCACAAGATTTTTTAAAATAATTAAGAATTGGTCTTATCTCTCTATTATAAAATAACCCAAGTATGACTGGTAAGTATAGATTTATAGTAATATACATAGAATTAGAATATTTAAAAACCATTTGGTATGATTTTTTTTCTTTTTGATAAATGGAATACAAGTTAATAAGAGACTCTTTTTTAAAATCACAGGAGGTGGTAAGTGTTCATAGTGAATAGGCTCCAGAAAGCCAGTTCATACACTAGGGATAAATCCTGATCCCACTGCCAGTGGCCCCCAAACTGCCCAAGCCAAGCACCTGTCACCTACATTTGGAGGGTGTAGTTTGGTCCTATGCAGGTTCCCCCACCATTGGTCCAGAGTCAGTGAACTACCACTAACTTTAGTCAGCTGTTTCTCCAGGTTTCCCCATCATGGTCTTGACCTCTTTGCTCCTATTGTCATCACTAATACCTCTCTTTAACTGGACTGCATGAGCTCAGCCCAGTGCTTAGCTGCAGATCTCTGCATCTGCTTCCACTCAGTGAAGGTTCTATGATGACAAAGATTCCATCAATGTGATTGCATGTGAAGGCAACTACAGAAACGCTCTCCAGTACTGATTTTAGAGCCTTAGCTGGAGTCGTCCTTGGGGATTCCTAAGAATTTCCCTAGTGTTAGGTTTCTCACTAATGCCATAATGCCCCCCGTCCATCAGAATACTTCTTTCCTTGTTCTCCCTCTCTGTCGTTCCCCTAACTTGACCATCTTGTTCCCTCTCCCCTTCTACCCTCCTGTTTTCACCCCAAGCTCCCAAGCTCCCAATTTACTCAGGCGATCATGTCTATTTTCCCTTCCCATGGGGATCAATGCATGTTTCTCTTAGGTCCCTCCTTGCAAAAAATAAAAATAAATTATAAAGAGCAGGAATCAGCAAAGGAAGCTGATAAATATCCTGGACCATATCCAGCTTCTCAACAGCTCTAATTGTAGCTCTACAGGTAGAATGGACTACTGTTAATGACGGAGAATGTACATGAGGAGTTTAAAGAGATGGCTCAACCTGAACCAGTACAAACAGTTCAGTATTCGAAGTTCCACTGGATAGATATGCTAGATGATGGATTGGGGGTGCATGGTTGTATATACATTGGGATAAAACACCACTGCGAGATTCAGTCTGGAAAATGAGGCATTGTACAATGGTAAGAATGAGGAAGCTTCATATCTTTCATGGGACACATACCATTTAGTCTCCTTCCAGGTACCGGGAAAATGAGCCAGATTGAACAATGACAACAAAAAAGGTTTCTTTTCATGTAGTCTAGGAGGGAAGATGGACATCAAACAATAACACATCCACGACCCCACCACACACCATGGGGCACTGAGCTTGCTTACCAGGTACAGGCACTTGCTGACAAGCCATACACTCTGACTTTAGTCTCATCCCCACATGATGGAAAGAGAGAACTGATTCCTGCAAACTGTTCTCTGATCTCCATAAACTATACCCACATGGCCAAAGTGATATGAAATAATCATCTACTTATTACAAGATTAAAAGCACTGCAAAATAGAAATTCAGGATTCCATATGAAGGCCTTACAATTGAATCTAGCAGTATATAGGGAGTTAGACTTAAAAAGTCCTTTGTGGAATAATAAAATGACAAATTCATTTGATTATAATTATGAATCTTCAATTATCAGCGGGAAAAAATTAAAATACTTAAATTACCTGCTTGATTATTAAAGAAGGATCTATGATACTTCCTTCTAGTTTTATGTTTTAATACTAGTAGCATAAACTGACTCCTTGGGCAAACATTCCTGATACTCGTTGAATATTCAGAGTGACAAAGGGAATCTCTGGGATTCCAAACAGTACATAATTTTGAGTGTATTTACTCAATGACCCTGTAGATGTCATAAATTCCTATGTTTTTAACCAAGATAGACTTCTCTGCTTTTAGATGCAGGTATGTGCCCTAGACAGGAATAGGAGATACCGAATACTAGTGGATTGTATTCAGAAATAGTAAAAGCAAAGGAGACCACAGTCAGGTTTTGGTTCTTATTCATTTATTCTGCAAATTGTCATTCAAAATGTACAGCTAGTTTTAAAGTGGGATTCTTGAGAGAGTGGAAATAACAAGCCATGTCTTCTCTTTCCTTCCTAGAAAATGTTACTTGGTATATGATACAGGTCTTTACGTATATTCAGGTGTATTATATTTTTTATTATCATTATTATCATTATTCAAATCTTATTAGCTCTTCACCTTGAGCTAATTTGGCATTTTAATGCTGTGGAAAATCAATGAGGCAAAAGTTTCCCATGCGACCACAAACAATTCCTGTTGATTTAAGCACAAAGGATAAAAACCACCACGTGGACAGTATGGATAAAGGGATGATAATGCACACACACATATACCATCCATTATTGAGAATCTTTTAAGTGGTTTTGAAAATTAGTGTTTTCTGCTGGGAGGAAAAGATTCCCTTATTGAATGACCATAACCTGAACTGAAGCTTGCTTTCTGTGTAATTAGCTATGTCCTCACTTCTGATAATGATCCCAAACTTCGGATTTAATTAGACTCTAATTGCTGTTTTAAATTGTCTCCTGCATCAGACTTTGCTTGCTTTGCCATCTCATTCTATTTTTTTTTCCATTTTCTATTTTCATTCTGGTATTGATACCATAGTACCTAACAAGTTAGTTACAAAACTTTTTAGCAAACACTGGTCCTAGCAAGAAAACATGTTTTCCAGGAAGCTACTTTTAGCACTGCCTTGATGATCTACAGAATGGCTGTTTTTCAAGAATATTTGAAGTTTCTTCAGTGAAAAAAAAAATACCCACTATTCCTTGTGCTTAGGTGTAGCAAAGTGTCTGAGCCCTGAACAATGGGACCGTGGATAAAAATGTTGTTAAGCCACAAAAGCTCTCCCACAATGCTCTGTTTTTTATCCTTCCCTTCCTGCTGGCTCTGTGCAAGTAATTTTGAAAGTCATCTACAATTTTCAATCATCTGTGAAGCTGCATTTGTTCCTCAAGCCCTTACAAGATCCCATATTTGAGTGATACACGTCTCTTAGTGGATTAATCTGGAGAGATTCAATTCTAATCTGATCTGTCATAATATCTAGTGTTATCTCTTGTTGAATTAGGAGCAGCGGGGCTGCGTTCCCAACACCCCGGCCGCTTGGCTAGCTCATGCCCGAAATAACAACACACAAACTGTGTTCATTTAAGAACTGCTTGGCCCATGAACTCTAGCCCTTATAGGCTAATTCTTGCACCTGGACTAGCCCATTTCTAATGATGTGTGTAAGCACCCCAAGGTGCGCTTACCGGGAAGATTCTAGCCTACTTCCATCGTGGGTCTCAGCTTCATGTGTCTGCCTCAGAGTGCAGAGCTATCGCGTCTACCCGGGAGAGCTGAGCATGGCGTCTCTGCCCCAGAGCAGAGCAGAGTCTGACCTCACTTCCTCTTCCGCCCAGAATTCTATTCTGTTTTCTCCTCCCATCTATGTTCTAAGCTATGAGGCCAAGCAGT
>NW_026067937.1:13697450-13705127 GCF_014885135.2 Alexandromys fortis | reverse complement strand
CTGCCTGGACAGTCACCCAAAGTTCCTCTGTACTGTTGGGGCATCCATCTTCGGCCTACAGGCCTATAGTTTCCAGCAGACATTTCCACAAAGCGGGAAATTTCAAAGGCAGTCACTATCTGCTTGTCCTGAAGAATGTCTTTCAGACTCCTTCATAAATCAGGAACCCCCAAAGATCATCTCACCTTTAGGCAAGTTCAGTAGTCCTCTCTGTGTGGGTTCTCTATGTCCAGTTTATGTAATAGTCCAGGCAAGAGCAGTTTCTTGCCCAAATGGCTATCAAACTCCATAAGGATCCTCTTCGATGCCCATCTTCCTCTTGAAGTAGATTGGTGCTGTCAGGAGCAGAGTGTCTCATTGTCATGAAAAGTCCTAAGTCATTAAAACATTTAATAGCATATTAAATAGGAGCGGCGGGGCTGCGTCCCCGGCACCTGGCCGCCCACATGGCTAGGTTATGCCCCGAAATAATTACACGGAAACTGTATTCTTTCAAACACTGCCTGGCCCGGCTAGTTCCAGCTTCTTATTGGCAAGCTCTTACATATTGTTCTAACCCATGTCTAATATTCTGTGTAGCCCATGAGCTGGCTTACCAGGGAGGATCTTAACCTGCGTCTGTCTGGAGCGGGAGAATCATGGTGACTCCTCAACTCAGCTTCTTTCTCCCAGAATTCTGTTCTGTTTTCTCCACCCACCTAAGGGTTGGCCTATCAAATGGGCCTAGGCAGTTTCTTTATTAGTAAGAAATCACTCCCACATCAATCTCTAACCAAATGCTTGGCAATATCTTCCATTGATATTTTCATATGCTTATATATTTGTTGTACCCATGTTTCTCAGAAAAAAAAAACATGTAATCCCTATTGCTATGTGCACATGTGTGTGTTTGTTTGTTTGTGTGAGAGATAGAACCAGAAAGACAGAGAGAGAGAGGAAAAAGGGAGGGAGAGAGAAAAAAAGAAAGGGAGAGAGGAACGGAGGGAGGGAGGGAGGGAAGGAGGAGGGAAGGAAGGAAGGAAGGAAGGAAGGAAGGAAGGAAGGAAGGAAGGTGCTTCATGAAGGCTGGAGATTCAGGTATGCTGTGAGATCTCAGTTTTAGCAGAAATTTCTCTTAAGTTCCTCCTCAAGGAAACCTCAGCTGTGCTGATTTGTACACTTATTTGAACAATTATACAAGGTCATCCTACACTGAATATAATTCCCTTTGCTTAAAATTAAATAATTAAAGATGCTAAGTATATCAATAAAATGGATTCCCAGAAACACCTAGACTAATACTTGAATGGATAAATAGGCACAGTAGTTTAGACAATATAATGCATTAAACTAATCATTATAAGTCTGCTTGGGTAAGTCTCTTTTACTTATGTCTCGAAAAGTAAACTTCTGGTAATTATTGGAAACTTTGCAGGTACTAGAAGTATCTAAACTAAAGACATTTCTGAAATCATACAACCATTTTCTGTTAGAAATATCCTTATAAGTATATATCAGAAGTTACTAAATGAAGCCTACAGTGGCCAATTTGACAAAATAAATACATAAATAAAGATGAAAATTAAGAATTATTATGTCTATACTTAACAGGGCAGGAACTCAGATTAGAAACTTCTAGCATTGTTTAGGAAATAATCAAAACTGCCTATGGGTTAGTTACTATATTTTTAAATTTTGTTTTTAAGACAGGATTTCTCTGTGTAGCCTCAGCTTCCTAAAACTTGCTCTATTTGCAGAGATCCTCCCGCCTCTGCCTCCTGAGTGCTGGGATTAAAAAGCCTGTGACACCACTGCCTGGCATTACATTACTCTTTATGTGTGAATATTAATATGTTTTAATTTGCCTCCAATTTTTGCTATTATAATCTAGAAGTTCTGTTGGAGCTGGTGACTCAGGATATCTAACAAAGCCATTATTTTGGAAACAATGAAAACATGGAGAGTAGAAGTTAGGGGTTGATCTCCGCATTGAAATTGCTTTGCGTGGGAATCACATGTAACGTGGGGTCCTGGTAAATGGGGAGGTGGACTTTCCAGTCTGACTTTCATCACTGAGAAACCAATGCATCATAAACAAGTAAGCTGAGCAAGTGGCTCTTGGAATTAGGTCAGAAACTTTCTAGAACCTGAATTATGAAGAAATCATAAAGCATTTTGGACTTCAGGTTCCACCTGTGAATTGAAAGGCTGTCTTTCATGATCTCTAATGCAGGGCCATATCATAGTCTGAACATTTACTTTTTTGTTTGTTTGGGTTTTCTTTTGTTTGTTTGTTTGTTTTTTGAGACAAAATTTCTCTGTAGCTTGGGAGTCTGTCCTGGAACTAGCTCATGTAGTGCAGGCTGGTCTCAAACTCAGAGATTTGCCTGCCTCTGCCTTCCGAATGCTGGGATATAAGGCGTGCGCCACCACCGCCCAGCTGACCATTTCGTTTTAACACTTCTTGATTCTAAGATATATGTTCACAGGGTAAAAGTATGTCATCCTTCTCCCTCTTGCTTACTATAGAGTGTTTAGGATTCCTTCAAGGTTTAGTCCTCCTTTAATTATAAACACTGGGAATGGTAACAGCTTCTGCTCTTATATACTGAAGCCACCTAAGTGTTTGGCAATTCACATTCAGTTTCACACTGTCAACAACATAACCCAATCAGACTCTGAATATTAAAGCCAAGATGGAACATCACAGTAAGTTTTGTTGTCACACAGTTAAAATGAGGCAGTGCCGGCATTCACAGCCAGGTGTCGTGACATTGGGACACTGAAGCTGTCACAAGCATCTTGTCAGCTTTTACCCTGGGAGCCGTGTGCAGCACTGTGACTTCAGTTTTTATCTATCCATCACAGTTCCCTTTTTGGCTGTGCACACTCCGGCTCCACTTGTCTCATTATTTCCCTGCCCATACCCATGCACATATCTCATTAGTTTTTGTCATCCCCTAATAATGACAGCTGATTGCTTCCCACTGCAAATCGCTTTTCACGTTGGCCTCTCCTCAATGGCCAGTGCGAAGTTTATAGTTTGTAAAATCCAGCAAAAGGGGCTGCACATGAACAGAAGCTATTCTCCCCTTTCTTGAGACTTTGTAATTGGTTAGGCAATTTAGAGAACAGGAGTGGAGTGGAAATGAAACATGTGAAACACAGTAAAATAGAGAAGCAGAGAGATTGCTTCTGAAGAGTGGTTAAATTGCCTGGGTCAGTGTCCTCCGTGGAAAAGCTAATGACATCTTCTGAGAAAGGCTGCTTCTTTCTTTGCAATAAAAAAGCTCTTTCAGGACCATAAACAGTGCTCTTCCGCCCCACCAGGGTCATCCTTCCTGTGTCCTAGCCTAACCCACTCTACTATGCTCTCTCTATGAGGGCTCATATAGCTGCCATGCTGCACTGACGGAATGATGTCTTCATTAACTTCCTTTTAGCAAATGTTCTCACAAAGAGACTTCTCAGGCAAGTTCTTTATTACTGCTAAGTTTTTACCCCAGAAAGCTCATGCTTTTTCCATCATAAACTTTTGTTTGATTTGTGATTCAGATATAAAACGTTCTAAATAAAACCCAAACTTAGAGATTTCACAGGCTTTTATAGAAATTCCCATTTTCCACAAAGTAATGAGTCTATGCCTACAGATCACTTCATTGTGAGTCATTAGATATCTTTACCTTCATAGACAAATACCTCTAAGAATTCTGGAGTGTGTTTATTTGTTACAGAGATCTATCCTGACTATTACCATCCACCTTGGCCTAGGTACACCTCATTAAGACTGGTTGTTCTGGTTTAAATATGTCACCTGTAGGTTTACATACTGAAAACTTGGTTCCCATCTGTGGTGCTATCTTTGAAGATGAGTATGGAGTAAGGAAGTAGCTAACCAGAAGAACAACTTCGAAGACTACATGTCTTGTTCTTGCTCTTTTTCTCTCTACTTTGTGATAGCCATGAATCAGTCTTTCTTATATCATACACTCACACCACGGTCAAGTGTTATTCCAATACAGACCCAGAATTAACGGAGCTGAGGAGTTTAGGCTGAAATGATTGAAACCATACAAAAGTAACTGAATAAATAAATAAACAATTAAAATGCATGTTATTGATGAACCCCCCCTTTTCCCTTAAGTTTCTATTTTTCAATATTTTTCCCAGAATTGCAAGAATAACTAGTATGAAAGATTGGAGCCAGAAGTGGTGAAATTATAATAACTAATCAGGTGGCTCCTAAATAATTTGGGTATTTTGCAGAATTTACTGGAAAATACTGGAGAGGTGGCCTAGAGAATGCTTAGAACACTGTATTCAGAACTTCGTTGAAGAATCTAGTGGAATCTAATGAATCATAAGACTAGGATACCCACAGACATGTATATTAAAGGTCAAAGTCATAGTGTTTCAGATGGGATAAACTACTCTACTGGTAACTGTTCTAAAACACATAAATGTTAAAAGTTGAAAAATATTATTCATTTTCTAAGACTGTGGGATTCCGGTTTTAATGAAATGGCCTAATATTTTGGGTAGTTTCAAGGAAGAACAGTTTTTAGACAATAGCATGGATTTTTTTGTTATTTTTTTATTTATCCATTCAAATATTTACACTTCCTTTCCTCCTCCCAATCCCCTCTCACTCCCCCACACCACCTCCTCCCTCTCCTTCCCTGTTTGAGAGAGGGCAGGGAATCCTGCCCTGTAGGAAGTCCAAGGTCCTCCCGCTACATCCAGGCCTAGGGAGCTGTGCATCCATATAGACTAGGGTCCCCAAAAGCCAGAACATCCCATAAAAACAAGTCCCAGTGCCTTTATCAATGGCTTCTCAGTAAGCCTCCATTGTCAGCAACAATCAGAGAGTCTGGTTTGATCACATGCTCATTCAGACCCGGTCCAGCTGGATTTGGTGAGCTCCCATTAGAACAGGCACACTGCCTCAGCTGGTGGACCAACCCCTTGCGGTCTTGACTTCCTTGCTCGTCTTCTCCCTCTTTCTGCCTTTCAACTGGACCCGGGAGCTCAGTCCATTGCTCTGATGAGGTCTCTGTCTCTATCTCCATCTGTCCTCAGATGAAGATTCTATGGTGATATTCGAGATAATCATCAGTGTGATAGTGGGGCAAGGACAGTTCAGGCACCCTTTCCTCTGCTGTCCAAGGACCTAGCTGTGGACATCCCCGTGGACACCTGGGATCCCCTCTAGAGCCAAGTATCTTGCTCACTCATTTGTGGACTCTAGAAATAAACCAAGGACATTAACATAGTCCACACCACAAGCCCAGAGAGGCCAAATAACAAGGTGAACCAAAAGAAAAACATACATAGATCCTCCTGGAAATTGGAAGCAAACAATATTGCCAGGCAAAAGTTGTGAGCATGGGGTGGGCAGGGGTGGGAGTGAGGTTGTGGGAAGGGGAGAGGGGGAGAAGGAGGGGAGATGGGAAAGGACTGGCAAGAGCTTGGGGGAGTGGGAGGGTGGAGACGAAGGTAGGATGGATATAGGAGTAGGGAAGAAGATACCTACATTAAGGGATCCATTTTAGGGTTGGCAATGGCATGGACTTTTATGACCAGTTTTACACAAGTTTGGTGAATTTCTGATCAAACAGAATCCAAAGATTAGAAAACAAAATGACACATGTAGTTTGATAGAAAAGATAACAGCTTAAAGTTGTAGACAAAGGATATGTGGCTAGTAAAGAGGTTAGTATTTTAAAAAGAATTGACAGTTAATTGTGGCTGGGGTTGGAGGTCACTTTTTTCAGTTGTATAGCCACTGATGGGTGGTGCATGCTCTGGTAAGTGACTTACACCCAGTTTGTGCAGCAATCCTAACTAAACTCAGTAAATCTCTGTATACTTTTATCTCTTTCTCTCTGTCTCTGTCTGTCTGTCTCCTATGTACACACATATACATACACACTTGAAAGTAGAAGGGGAACCCTGTTGAAAAAGGTCACTTATTGTTTCCCAGCTGCTCAGCCCCAAAATAATCACACAGAAACCATATTATTTAAATCACTGCTTGTCCCATTAGTTCTAGCTTCTGATTTGTTAGTTCTTACATCTTAATTTAACCTATTTCCATTAAACTGTGCATCACCACAGGTCGTGGCCTACCAGCAAAGTTTCAGCACATCTGTCTCTGGTATTGGCTCCATGGCTTCTCCCTGACTCTGCCCTTCTTTCTCCCAGAATTCAGCCTAACTTTCCCCAACTAATTAAGTTCTGCCCTTCTATAGGTCCAAAGCAGTTTTCTTTATTCACTAATGGTAATCACAGCACATTACCCACATTACCTCCCCTTTTCTGTTTAAATAAAAAGGATGGTTTTAACTTTAACATAGTAAAAAAAGTTATCAAACAAGAATTACAGTTATAATATTTATATCATTTTTTTTCCGAGGCAGCATTTCTATGTAGTTTTGGAGCCTGTCTTGGAACTAGCTCTTGTAGACCAGGCTGACCTTGAACTCACAGAGATCTGCCTGTCTCTGCCTTCCAAGTACTCGGATTAAAGGCATGATCCACCACTGCCCAGCCACAGAAGAGACTTTGAACTTTGGTTTTAGAATAATTTTGAAACTGTTAAGGCTGGGAAGAAGATGAAATGAAACCATTGTGTATTATGAGAAATATTTGATTTAGTTTGAAGATCAGGATGCAATTTATGGTTTAGGGAGACATGATTGGGTACAAATGTAATAATGGGTAGTCTTGTGATGATTAGTTTTTACTATCAGTTTGATTTAATTAATAAAGGCTAGAAGATAAGTAGTGCTCAATGACGGGTGTGTTGTTTCAATAGGTGATTAGGTCTTGAGAGATCTGATACCATGAATCATTTAAGCTATAAATAAGTTCAAAATCTGAATTGATTACTAAATGGTGGCATGACTTCTTGCCTGATTTGAGGAAATAAATCATGATGTGGTGCTTTTGGGAACTATATTTTCCTCTGACACTTGTTACTGCTCTACCCTACTTCCTGTCAGCTGTGAGATGAGAATATATTTCATCACAGTGATGCTCTGTCCAAGAACCTTGGACCAAGTCACCATAAACTGAAATCTGAGACTATGAGACAAATGAATCATAAACATTTACATAATTGTCCCAGATAATTTGGTCACATCTGTGAAAAGCAATTGATATATTTGTGCATCTCAACTGAAAAATACCTTAGATTTTGTTTCCTACGAAAACTATTCACTCTTAACATCTGGGTACACTATTTTCTTTCCAATCATCAAAACTTTAAGTCATTTTAACTATAAGAAATATATATATATATATATATATATATATATATATATAATATATATAAAGGATAATATATATCAGACAAAGGATCCAGGAGAAAGAAACATTGCTGGAAACTTTCATGAGTCTTGGAGTTCAGCAAACCACTTGAAGTAAATTTGACGTAGTTACATTTGGGAACAATATAAGAATGCAGTCTCATGACCATCTTAAAAGAGGGATGGCTTGTATCGTGAATGTTGAATGATTGCCACTCCACTTTTATACTCAGAAACATATTGTTTATTAATTAATTCTTCAGTTTAATACTTATCAGGAATGTTGTTATCTAAAAACATAAAGTCTCAAATTTCACTTATGCCTCAGTTTCACTGTTCTAATTAGACTCTGCAGGTTTGCTGTTTATTTGCATATGTCTGATTTATT
>NW_026067937.1:13690060-13695713 GCF_014885135.2 Alexandromys fortis | reverse complement strand
AAAAAAAAAAAAAAAAAAAAAAAAAGGTAAAAACCATTCTGGCATGTCACTTGTTTTGTAATAATCAGATGCCTAACAGAATAATACAAAACAGACTTTTTAGGTAAGCTTGATGCTTGGTAAAATTTTTATAAGAATCTTGGATCTTGGATAAGCAGACTCATATCAGGTACCAAACTGTTCATGCAGAACTGTGGAGCTAAACTGGAGAGTACAATAACAAACTATTGCCTCGACAGACTCATCTTATCAGTAGAGCAATGTAGTTGGACCACTTTTATTTTATTTTGTTTTGTTTTAGCTTATGGGAGTAGCAACTGCATTCACAATAGTGTAGGATGTAGATAAAATTATTGAATGAAACTGAGAGGACTTTGGATTTTGGTTGGCTGTGAGGAATTTTCTTTCTGGTCAATTATTTTGACAACAGTGTTCACAACTATGTTGTATGATGTCCCTCAAGTACCCAATTCTTTCTCAATACACTTTTTGGTGAATGGATGAGAAAATGGTGTATCAGATATAGAGATTGTTGTAAGACATCTTATGTTCTATATGGTAATAATCTTGGACAACAAATTACAAGACATGGTTACGGCTTTCCTTCAATGCAAGATGCAGACCCCACACCTTAGTATGATTTCCATGTTTCTGAGAAAAGATGGAATTCCTTTCTTTGGCTTCTTAGATTTAGGCTGGCTAGCTTACTTGCTCGCAGAGGGTCTGACCTTCAGTTCATCAAAGAGACTGGGAACGAGCTGCAGACTTGGTGAGAAAAAAACATACAGACTTCTTCTGAAAGATAAAAGTTTCTTTTCTGTTTTATTATTTCTTCTGCCACTTGTTCTATTGTATTTTTTTTCTGTTCTGTTCTACCCTGATGTTTCTCTTCTGTCTCTTTCCTGATGACTTCCTTCTAACTACTTCCTGATGATTTTCTCCTATATTTTTTCCTTCCACATCTTTCCTGGTATATTCCTTTTCTTTCTTTATTTTTGCCCTTATAGTTTATAGACCTCAGGAAAATCTTTCAATAATATAAAACTTACAATGTGTTTAAATTCTATTTTTAAGTGAACAATTATAATATACACAAGTAAAAACTCTTTTCCATATCTATGACATGATTAAACAGTTTACATATTACCGATAAAAACCAAACTATTCCCAAAAGCTTTTATCTTTTAGACTTCTCACAGATCTTTCAGCCATCACCATTTACATAAGCAGTAAATTTTATAATTGCCAGAAAACAGGTTACTAGCTTCACTTTTCATATTTTATAGCCCATTCAAATTATCAAAACTAACCATCCAATTCTTTGTTTTCTAGTTACATGAAGTTAATTATATCAAGCTTTGTTTTAGCTATGGGGCAAACTAAAACCCATGAACACATTTCCCAATATCAAAAAGAACTTAAGTTAACTCCTGGGACTCGATTGTTTTCTTTAATCATTAACCTAAACCAGCTCCTTAAGAGAAACTCAGAAGTCCTATGTGACATTTCCCTGTTCCCTACTTTCTATCTTCTTTAGTCCTTCCCTTATCGGGGGGGGGGGGCAGAGGCAATACTTTAAACAATACAGTTTAAGAGAAAATCATCTTCATAATAGTTCACCAGTAAAAGTGCCCAGTAGAACAGGAAATTTCCATGAGATAATCACATTGCATTAAAGGCAGTGGGGATCCCACACACCCATTCAGACTATGCCAGATACCAGTGAGAAATGGAAGTAGCAACCATGTAAAGGTTCAGCAGTAGCTAGAACATTCTCCTCAGGGCCTTGCCTATCTGAGATTCACCCATCAGTGCCTTACATTCTGATAGTCTGAATTCCTGAATTCAAGTGTCACCTGCTGCTCCTCTGACACAGCAACCGGCACTTGCTCTTTCCGTACAGTGGATGCATGGATGCAACACTTTATGGGGTCCGTGTCTAAGTGCTTGGGTGCTTTTTTATGTATTGTTTGGAATTGATCCAGGTGTCTCTGCTCCTGAAGAACAATGACCATATGGGGAAAGACAATATGTGGGTCATCCATCTTAGATTATTCAACTTTAGTTTAGTCCCAAGCCAGTTTTCCATGCATGTGATTTCAGGCGAGATTGGCTGGAAACCATCCTGGCTTGCTAGCCCAAATTACTTGATGTTCTAAACTCCATAATTTCAGGTGTGGCTTCCTAGATAGCAGAATATAGCTGTTATCGCTGTCTGTATCATTCCCTGACATGTATCTCTAGTCTAGTTAATTACCTGGAACATAAATAATTAGCCAACTATTAAATTCTATTTATTTACTTATTTATTTATTTTCTGGACTATGTATTTATTTCTTAGCAGAACTACTTGAGGGAAATATTATTCTCATTATCCCATTATGTATGAAAAATTAAGTTTAGAGAGAGAAAGTAACTGGTGTATATCAGAATGCCAACAGGAAACAGATGGCATGCACAGATTAGGTTAAATCAAGAAGAATTAGTGCAAGGGCTACTTCCAAAGACGTGGAGAAACAGTCTGTAATATGAAATCTTGTTTGTATCCTCAGGTCTGAGAAGCCAAGAAGAATGAACAACAACAACTGCATATACACTGCATGGGGCATTGGCAGCATTGTCTTTTGGCTTAAATGGCAGTAGTTGTTAGTGTGGTACTCACAGGAGAGGAGATGCAGAAAATAAACAACATAGTCTTACTTTGCTAGTCTCTTTTAATTTCTTGCTAATTTTTCTTGGTCACACTTATAAAAAAAATTCAATCATAAAAATATGCCTAAGAATACGATGTCTTTTTCATCTTTACAAAAATATACCACCCTCCTGGAGAACCTATTTAAAAATCCACCCACATGGACATTCTTCTAGGCACAGTGGGGTAGAGAAGTCTGGGGAGGGTTTCAAGGAGAGTGGCAAGTACACACACAGCATGTATTTAACCACTTGGTTTTGCTGATACAACTGAGTTCTAACTCTCCAAAATTTCACAAGAATAAGTGCCTAAAATCATCTTATGATACTAAAGTTGCACCTTGTACATTAGCAATTTAATTAGTTAAGGGTTGAGGCAGGTGTTTGTGGTGATGTTTCTCAAGGTGAGAAAAGCATCTCTCTCTCTATCTCTTTCACACACACACACACACACACACACACACACACACACACACCACAAACACACCACATGTTTCTTATGATACTTGCATGCTGAGTGCCCAAGGAAGACTGGAAACTGTTTACTCTCTTCTAAACGGTTGATTTTATTTCATAAAGTGAAAGTGGGAGCAGAGTAAATTTCTACCAAAGGACAACTTGGTCATGAAAGCAAAGGGAAACTGTATTTCTGGTTTGTAGTATGTTCAGGGTGGGTCAATGGGAAAAGTGATGGTGTGGAGATCTAGTTCTAACTTCTCTGCTGAGAGGCACGCTACTATCATCCACTGATTTAAACTCTCAATGATTCCATTTCACATCTATCAAAATAGTAAAGTTCTGCCTTTTCTGTTTATCTCAGAGAATAAGATCATATAGAACAACTTCACAATAGTTACATGCGTTATATATATTGAAAAACACAAATCTCCTTTGTGTTTATAAGCTATTTTTCTTTTTAACAAGTTCAAATATTATGCTGAGAGAGAGAGAGAGGGAGAGAGACAGAGACAGAGAGACAGAGAGAGAGACGGGGCTTGCTTCTTTGAACAAATACTGTTATACTTGATAGCTTCCACTCTGAACTGTTTGAACATTGTGGCATGCAGAAAAATTGTGCAAGCTGGCCACAAAGAGCCTTCACCTTGTGTGGTATTCCTTTGTATTTCCTGCCTAGAAAGCAAAGGCTTTCATTGTGTGTAGCCCTGAGAGACTGAACCCAGACTTCATGTTTGATTCATTAAATATGGGCTCGAATAATCACTAGGGGCAGGAGGAACCCGGCCTGGGTTACAAGATTTATAAAATAAAAACTCCCTGCCTCTCCTTTGTTGCAGTAGGCTAAGAGCTTCCGTTAGGGGACATGGATCAAAGAAGGCACGGAAAGGAGTGATGACCTGACAATATTGAATGCGGATGCCTATTAGTATACAACTCGGTATTCACAGGAAATGAAAAGCCTGTAGGAGTAAGAAGTAAAGGCAACAAAGTAATCAATTGAGGAATTTGGAATCAAATATATTGAGGGAATTATTCATTTTTAATATTTACTTTTATTTTAGGTATACTAGTTTGTCCCTTATGTCCAGGCACATGCTTTACCCTCAGCGGCTAGAGAAAGGTCCTGGATACCCTGAAACTGGAGCTACAGATGGTTGTGAGCTGCCAAGTGTGTACTGAGAATTGAACCTGAATCCTCTGGAAGAGCAGCTAATGTTATCAATGGCTAAACCTTTTCTGTCTAGTCCCCACTGACAGAATTGTTTGATTTACTTTTTTTTTCTTTGATTTACTTTTACTCTAGCTAAATGTGCTGCTTAAATGAACTTTGTAAACTCCAAGTAGTAATTTTCTGAAAGCCACTGCCCTTGCTTTGTTTTCCAGGCACATACTGCTTCTCTCATACTGATGTTTATGTTTTTTTTCCATAATTTGCCTACACCAATGCTAATTACGTGTGTGTGTGTGTGTGTGTGTGTGTGTTATGGGATAGTTCATGTTGTTTCCTGGTGTTTGGAATCTAGATTCTTTATAGAACCTAGAATGCTAGAATGACCTCTTCCTCCCCTTTCTGTTTTCTTTGTGATTTCAGAGTAAATATGTCACTTTAGCTCTTGTTTGTTATAACATCTAACTGCCACAATTCTGATTCTAGTTAGAAGAGACATATAACACATTTCACTACTGAAACAATATTGTGTTTTGTGAATGATTTATATTATTTACATTATTTAGGAACCCATTAAGAGCGAGCACATCTTAATGGTTTACATAGTGATATTTCATGTGTATTTTAATAAATAAAACTTGCCTGAGGTTCAGAGAGTAAAACAGCTGCACTGATTAGTCTTACAGACAAGGCAGTGGTGACACACACCTTAATCACAATAGCCACCCTTGTTCGACAGAGAAACTGGAAGGTGGTGGTGCATGCCTTTAATTCCATCACTAGAGAGGATTATAAAATGGGAGGAGAGAGTTCTCACATATAGCCTCATTCTGAATTCCTGGAGGCAGAATTGCCATTTCAGACTGAGATAAAAGTAAGAGCCAGTGACTTACTGTTTTCTTTTTCTGTTCTTCACGTTGAACCCCTGAATTTCTGTCTTTGGGTTTTTATTAATCGTGCTACAGGTTTAGGCTGTTTTAATGGGAAAACATAGACTTGATGTTTTAATCAACATAAGAATATTTCTCACTACACTGGTGTCTGGGAGTCGAACACATAGTTTCCATCATATTTGATATGTATTGAGGATCTGTTTTGCATTACCCTCTGAGCATCTATTATCATCACCTGGAAGAGAGCACAGATGTAGGAAGCATGCTCTCATGGTTATTTTTAAAACACTAATTCACTCATAACAGGTCCAGCATTGGAACTTATCGCCCAAAGATGTATGTTTCTATTACCACCACAGTAGGGTGGAGGTGTGTGTGTTTTATAAGAATTAAAACTTCTAAATATCAATAGAATTATAAATTATATAATTTATATATATAA
>NW_026067937.1:13669061-13690004 GCF_014885135.2 Alexandromys fortis | reverse complement strand
TATATTTATTTATATAATTATATAAGTAGAATTATAAATTTTAACCTATAGCAGGATATAATCTTTGGTTGCCTATAGTTCTTGTCTGAGGCTTAGACTACATGAAATTTCCCCTTTTTTAATAGTATACCTGTTGGGATTGCCATTTTTCAGGACCTGTTTGGGTAACCATATTGTTGAGGAATTGTGGCTTAGCTTCCTCATCATTTCCTAGGAGACAGATCTCACAGCAGACGCATGGGTCCTCTGGCTCTCATTATAATCTTTCTGGTTCATCTTCCATGATACTCACTAAACCTTAGGCACAGGTACTGTGTTGCAGAAGGATTCGTTGGAAATGGGCACTCTGAATTGATTTGTTCTCTGTATTTTGGCCAAGTGAGTATTTCTGTACTGTTCTTCATCTTCTTCAAAGAGAAGCTTCTTTCATGAGGGGTGAGAGCCACAGTTATCTATGGGTATAAGGATAAGTGTTTGGATTGCAGTTAGGAACGAGGATGGTTTAGCAAACTGGTAGTGGAAGATTTTCTGAGATCCATAAATTCACTAGCCTTAGTTCCTTTTCATCTGTGGGTTCTAGTTTCATGCCTGTTGTGATGTGAATACACAACAGGGAACAACCACAGAAATGAGAGTAAAATAGATATGTAGAGGGGACTGACAGGCTACAGGTGAGAGAAATGCGTAAATAGCAAAAATAGGGTGATAAACTGGAGAATAAGAGCAATGCAATAGGAAAGAGGAGGAGCCAGGAATTATATTGAGGAAATTAGAAAAATATTAGTAAGAAATCATTTTTATTTACCTAAATTTATGTATGATCATGCAACACATACATAGGGACGGACAAATCTTCCCCCATAAGTCATAGAGCTTAATTTAAAAACTGAGTAACTGAAGTTTTGTCCCTCTGGCCATTTGATGCCTCCTGTTCTGCTTGAGGAATTTGACTATATTGCAGTATTCTCTCTCAGGAGGATTGTTTGTCCAGTGTGAGAAGCCGAGTCATGGAAGCTATTTGTTGGCTGCACTACAAGAATAGAAAGTAACTAGGCCGGTCATGGGAGTAAATTTGACCAGATTTTCATGCATTCCTCCCCTGTCCCAGAACAAAGTCTCACTGTGTGGTTGGGGATGGCTGAGAACTTACCATGTAGACCAGGCTGCATTTGTGTTCACTTTGTTCTACCTGGCTTTCCTCAGTGCTTGAATGAATGTCATGAACCACTGTTTCTAGCAGTGACCTACTATTTTAGTAGTACTTCCTTTACTAGAATGAAAGTTCTACCATAAAGTTCTTGAGAGAATTTTGAAATCTGCTATAAGACACAGATGGTTAGTTAACATTGCTAATGCACAAGCAGATACATGTAAAATTTTGCCATTTCTAATTGCATAATTGCTGTTTTTAATTCTATCTTCTGTTGAGACTATGGAACGCTGTCCACTGAAAATGTAATGACAATTTCCCTCTTGAACTATTGTTGCAAGGAGAAAGCCAGGCTGCTTGTTTCTTCCAGCCTCCTGGCTAGCTTAGCCCTGAAATATCCTTCTGGAGTCTTTGATGGAGTTGGAGAATTTATAGTTATAGTTTTCCTATGTTATGATAAAAGATAAAGTAAATAGAAATATTATAGCTGTTATTCTTGCTTAATACCTGTTATATTTAATTTTACTATGCTAAAGTTAAAAACCTTCCTTTTTATTTAAACAGAAAAGGGGAGGTGATGTGGAAGTCCCCCTCTGTGTGATGCTTGTATTGGTTAATGAATAAAGATACTGCCTTATCCTGATAGGGCAAAACTTAGGTAGGTGGTTAAGATAGAACTTAATTCTCGGGGGAAAAAAGCTGAGTCAGAGAGACTCTACGGATCCACTGGAGACAGATGCTGGGAATTTTACCCAGTAAGTGGCTGACACGTGGCGATACACAGATTAATAGAAATGGGTTAAATTAAGATGTAAGATTTAGCCAATAAGAAACTAGAGCTAATGGGCCAAACAGTGCTTTAATTAATACAGTTTCTGTGTGCTTATTTTGAGGCTAAGCTAGTCAATGGCTGGGACAAACAAGTGGCCTGGCCCTATCCTTGTAACATACTATCAACTGCTATGATAACCTGAAAGAGATCTGCTAAGGCTAGGCCTAGTAGCTTTTCATTATTTAAGGAGGAGTGTTAAGAGGCCACACCCCTCCCTTAGGATTTATAGACAATTAACAATAGTTATTGAGGCACAGAAAGAAGTTTTCTTAAGCAGTATAGCTTCCAATAAAGCACCCAAGTTCCTGTAAATAATACCTTATATACACTCCTCTAAATGACCCTAATTATACCCATTGTCTTACCAAGTTGTATTTGAGTGAAAACATTTTTCTAGTTTGTCATTGATGTCATACTTGTGATAGATAGACTGTTAATTGTCTCTAAAGTAAAAAAAAATAACAAAACACTAAGAAAAAAGGTTAATTCATTTGCCAGCTCCCTGTTCCACATTTAGTTTTACCCCTCATATGTTCTGTTAAAAGCCATATTCAGCAGAATAGATATTATTGGTAACACCGTTAAGTCATTTTTATGTGAATGGTCATCTTAATCTACCAGATTTGTTTAATTATTGTCAAGAACAACCTGGAGAACAGGGAGATCAAGCTACCATGGGAATTCCTAAGCCTTATATGAATAGTTTAGGACAGCTTAACTCTTGCATGTCCACTTGGCTGTGTATGCTTCAAGTTTCATCAGGTGATTAGCAGAGCAGTTTCTGAGGCTTCAACTTTTTTCTAACTCATTCGCTAAGGCAGTTGTGAGGTTAAAAATAGAAGCTTTGTGGGCCTCTTGAACTCACTGTGAAGTAGACCTAAGATGGTCTCATCTTGGATCTACACATTTTCACTCTGAAAGAGAATTGAGCTGGCATCACAGATCTCCTGTTTGTCACTTGTCTGACCAGTTTTGCCTCTGACAAACCTAACAGGGAAAAGCTATTCTATTCAATCTGAAGATATTTGTATTGAAATTAATATGAATGCTTGGCTGAGGTATAAGAGAGAATTTCAAATGTATACTATAATGATTTTGTACAAGTCCTCTGGTGAGGAAAGTCATCAGTCCTAATAGATAGCTGTTGAAGGAGGCTGCTTGTTGGTTCCCTTCTGCTCCGCCCTGAAATAACCACTCAGAAACTGTATTAATTAAATCACTGCTTGGACTTTTAGCTCTAGCTTCTTATTTGCTACCTCTTACATCTTAATTTAACTCATCTCCATTAATCCGTGTATTACCATGAGGTGTGGCCTACCAGCAAAGTTTCAGTGCCTCTGTCTCCAGCAGCTCCATGGCTTCTCTCTGACTCCTCCCTTCTTTCACGCAGCATTCAGTTTAGTTTTCCCCACATAACTAAGTTTTGCCCTGATTTAGATCCAAAGCAGTTTCGTTATTTACTAATGATATTCATAGCATAGAGAGGAGAATCCCACATCAGATAGCAAAGCTTTAAGCTTTCAAATAGCAGATCTGGAAGCAGGGTGCAATAGCATGATTCCCCATTGTTGCGATAGGTATTCAAACTCTATTTGCTAGCACTTGAGAGAAGTCCAGGTCTATGTTGCCTACCCATGTTTATCTGGAAGAACATCATATATTATTATCTATGGAAACAACCTTTTAAGTCTGGAGAGTCCCTTATTTCCATGCCAACCTTACTGCCTCTCATAGTATAATTATATCCATTTACCTCCAAAAATTCAATACCATCATCTTGGCTCTGGTGACTCACCATTGTCATGGACATTAGTAAATGCTGATCTATAGCAGCGTCTTCTATTCATTCACAGGGAGATGCCATCTCACTTTTCACTGAAGTTCTTATCTGTCTTCCTTACTATTGTATTATTAGTAGTTTAAATCAATTAACTTATCACTGGACCCTCCTGAAAAGCGTGATCAACTGAAGTTTTTTTTCACATAAAGTATCTATTAGTTCTAATAATTTTATTCATTATTTTTACATTTTTAATTAGCACAATAAAATAATATATTCAGTTATGACAGTTCCATTTATATATGCCACTGTACTTTGCTTATATTTACCCCCGGCCTCCTCTGTTCCTCTTCTCTCTTCTCATTTGCCCCTTCCTTTACCCCCAAATAGTCTTGCTTTTGCTTTCAGGTGATAAATATGTATCACATGTGTGTACCTATTTATGAAGCATTCTCTGATACTCTGACTTATATATCTGCTAGGCAGTGATCATTTCAGGGCAATTAAGGTATCTATCACCTGAATGCTTTGTCACTTATTTATTGGGTGTATGTTTAAAGTCCCTTTTTTTCCCCTAAATGTTTTGAGATGCAGACACAGAAATAACTATAGTTAAGAATATTCACTCCACTGTTGTTCAAACAACAGAACCTATTTCTCTTATCAAGCTAGAATTTACAAATTGACCAAGCTATAGAATAATTTGACCACAATGCTTATTGTTTAATACTTTTGACATTTAATACTAAGTCATCTCTGGCAATTATACCTTGTTCACTATAGATTACTGTCCTATTGAAGTGATGAGAGATATTGTTTTTTTTTTTAAATTGATTTTTATTGAGATCTACATTTTTCTGCTCCCCTCCCCTTTAACCCTCCCCCAAGGTCTCAATGCTCCCAATTTACTCAGGAGATCTTTCTTTTTCTACTTCCCATGTAGATTAGATCTATATATGTCTCTCTTAGTGTCCTCATTGTTGTCTAAGTTCTCTGTGATTGTGATTTGTAGGCTGGTTTTCTTTTATTTATGTTTAAAAAAACACTTATGAGTCAATACATGCCATAATTGTCTTTCTTTTTTAATTTTTTTTCTTTTTTTAATTTATTAAAGATTTCTGTCTCTTCCCCACCTCCGCCTCCCCTTTCCCTCCCCCTCTCCCAATCAAGTCCTTCCCCCCCATCAGCCCAAAGAGCAATCAGGGTTCTCTGCCCTGTGGGAAGTCCAAGGACCACCCTCCTCCATCCAGGTCTCGTAAGGTGAGCATCCAGACTGCCTAGGCTCTCACAAAGCCAATACGTGCGGTAGGCTCAAAAACCCATTGCCCATGTTCTTGAGGTCTCAGTAGTCCTCATTGTCCACTATGTTCAGTGAGACCTGTTTTAACCCTGGCTTTTTCAGACCCAGGCCAGCTGGCCTTGGTGAGTTCCTGATAGAACATCCCCATTGTCTCAGTGTGTGGGTGCACCCCTTGCTGTCCTGAGTTCCTTGCTCGTGCTTGCTCTCCTTCTGCTCCTGATTTGGACCTTGAGATTTCAGTCCGGTGCTCCTATGTGGGTCTCTGTCTCTGATGTGGGAGTGTCATATCAATCTGTTGATTTCATTGGCTGAGCAATAAAAGAAACTGCTTGGCTGGCCCTGATAGGTTAGAACATAGATGGGAGGAGTAAACAGAATAGAATGCTGGATGGAAGAGGAAGTGAGGTCAGACTCTGCGCTGCTTCCAGAGGGACCGGACAGCCGCCATGCTCTGCTCTCCCAGGCAGCTGCAACCCACGATGGACGTAGGCTAGAATCTTCCCGGTAAGCGCACCTTGGGGTGCTTACACACATCATTAGAAATGGGCTAGTCCAGGTGCGAGAATTAGCCTGTAAGGGCTAGAGTTCATGGGCCAAGCAGTTCTTAAATGAACACAGTTTGTGTGTTGTTATTTCGGGCATGAGCTAGCCAAGCGGCCGGGGTGTTGGGGACGCAACCCCGCCGCCGCTCCTATTTCAACATGTCTCTGTCTCCTTTCATTGCCTGATGAAGGTTAATATTCAGGAGGATGCCTATATGTTTTTCTTTGGGTTCTCCTTCTTATTTAGCTTCTCTAAGAACCCGGATTATAGGCTCAATGTCCTTTATTTATGCCTAGAAACCACATAATTGTCTTTCTATGTCTGAGTTACCTCACTCAAAATGATGTTTCCTAGACCCATCCATTTTCCTGCAAAATCCAAGATGTCATTATTTTTTTCCTGATGTGTAGTACTCCATTGTGTAAATGTACCACATTTTCCTTATCCATTCTTTGGTTGAGGGGCATTTAGGTCATTTCCACGTTTTGACTATAACAAACAATGCTGCTATGAATATAGTTGATCCCATGTCCTTGTGGCATGATTGAGCATCCTTTGGATATATACCCAAAAATGATATTACTGGGTCTTGAGGAAGGGTCATCAAAAGAACAAATAATTCAATAAAAAAAATGGAGTAAAGACCTAAACAGAAAATTCTCAACAGAGGAATCTAAAATGGCTGAAAGACACTTATGGAAATGTTCAACATCCCTAGCTATCAGAGAAATGCAAATCAAAACAACTCTGAGATTACATCTTACACCTGTAAGAATGGCCAAGATTAAAAACATTGATGACAACTAATACTGGAAAGGTTGTGGGGTAAAGGAAACACTTCTGCATTGCTGGTGGGAATGCAAGCTGGTACAGCCCCTTTGGATGTCAGTGTGGAGCTATTGTTTTTTTTTTTTTAATAAATTTAAATCTGCTCCAGAAGTTAATGCCAGGATAAAGTATTATGGCCACACAGAGTACTACTGTGTCACTAAACTCCTGTATCATGCCTTGCCTTGTATACCACACTTCATGGACACATAGCTTTAAGACCCAACCATATGAAAATCATGCTAACTGTGACTGCCATATGCTATAACTCTTGAGATGTGTGTATGCATATACATACATATTTGTGAGCATATATATATATATATATATATATATATATGTGTGTGTGTGTGTGTGTGTGTGTGTGTGTGTGTCATATATTTCTATATGTACATAAGAAAGGATTTTAGTACCAAATTAGACTTTAGTTTTCTATTTGGATTATTCTGAGACCTGGTCCTTGTTACAAGTGTGGGGACAAGAAGAAAAAGAATGGAAGGCTGCCCAGAGGCCAGTAGCATATTATGACTCGTAAGTTTATAAAATGGAGGCTATTGTATGTTTATAGTAGGACTTCACTTCAGCATAAGCAACCTGCCACTGCACTGACCTCTTTTTAGTACTAATACCCTAGCTTTTAATTTCTGACATGATGTCTTCTGGTTTTCAAAAAGTAGCTGGAGTTAAGAGTTGACTGATTTGTTTTTTTCCCTATGTGCCACTGGTAAGAGCGGCCCATCCCTCAGAGATATTGATTACAACTTAAAGAATGATCTATAGACTACACTCAATCCTATCTAGAGGTTTATGACTGTCACCATAATTATTTATATAATCATCAATATTATGATACTCCTAATAGTATTTTCATTCCTATAAAGCACTCATTTGTACATCATTCCTGGTCACCTCGAATCCTCTTCCTGGAAGTTTGGACTTATCTACTGTACAGTGATTGATGGAATGCCACTCCTGGACAAAGAGGATTACTCTTGCTTCAGGCAAGCTGAGCTCAGGCATAGGCTTCTGCTCTAGGGAAATTTCTGCCCTCTACTCTGTTCTTTTCTTGATCATTAAACAGCAGTTGCTCTCTATAGCAAAAGTTTGCATTTTCACACACCCTAATGTACCTTTATTAGTTTAAGCAGTGCTGTTTTATTATGCCAAGGTTTATGACACACCAGAAGTATTTCTTTTTAATGATGTAGCTCTATTGGCAGATACTGTGTTAAGGAAGCTCTCTGTGTAGGAGATGCAGTTATTTTTAGATTCAAACTTGCCCTGAGCTCTGTGAGTAGATTCTCTCTTCCATCTATATTTCATCTTACTACCTCTCTTAACCTTTTGTGCTTCAATGTTCTGGGAGAGCATCCAGACTCATCAAAGGGAAAACAAATCAGAACAAGTTGTATTCTCATGCCACCCACATACATGCCAAACACTGTAGAAAATAATAATAAATCAAATGGAAAATTATTACTACAGTCATTTACAAGAGCACAGAAGCTTGGTAAAGTATATGTCAGTTGCATATAATAAGTCCAAGTGGGATAAAGTTTTGATACTTTGTTTATTTTTCCATTTGTGTATATGTATGTGTGTGATTTTCTCATTGTTTTAGATTTTATATTTCATGATTAGATACTTTACTCATGTTGTGTACAGATGCATTTTGAATTATCAACAAGGTTTTTATTAAAAAACTTAACAGAAGTATTGACAAAGTTGTTTTCTAGAAGCTCAGCTGTAAAGGAATTTTATGAATTTACCTTTTGTTTTAAAAGAATGCAAAACTAAGTTTAGATACATTACAAAATCTGTTGAAAGTCAACTGACAAAGGCAGGATGGAAAACATGCTTTTAATTTCAGTCAGCTTATTGTTCTGCTGTTTTTTTTTAATGGAAGGAGAAATAAAAAAGAAGGGAAAAGGAGGATTAGAAGAATGGATAGACATACACTCAAAGTAAGAGAGAGTAGCACAGAGATGGAAAAGGACAGAGTAAGACATACATACATAGATACATGCATAATACACACATGCATACAGACTGACGACAGACAACAGACAAACTATATTTCCATGCTTCCATTCTATGCCACCTCTGTAAAATGCACACTGGGAAAGTTTTTGTCCCAGTGCAAATATAAACTGGACATTCCACAACACTCTTCTAACTTCTCTCCAGGTTTTCCTAGACACCTTATCTGATGGCATACATCACTTTTCATAACTGCTTTCTTAGCCTATGTAGTATGTGAACTATGTGCTAACATCCTGAATATGATTCACATTCCCATATTGTGCTAAGCATTAACCATAGTTATCAGAGAATTAAACTTAATTGCTTTAGAAAGAGGGCAAGACAGATACCAGTGAAATAACATCATAAATAAGTTTATGGTGACTAATATGCATTTGGAGGATAAGAACAATGTATAAAGTTTGTAGGAAAAGTTGTGACTGACCTAGCCTCTTATATCCAGGCTCTCCTGAGGAAATAATACTTGATTTGAGAATTAAAGTGAATGAATTAAATGGGTGGGGAATGGGCTTGAGAGGTATATTTGAAAAATAGATCAGGGTCCATAAAGCCTGTACTGACAGTGAGTGTGTTGTGCTTGATGATTAAAAAGAGGATTAATGTAGGCAGAACTTGGTAAAGTTGTGATAGGGGTATCATTGTGTGTCACAGTGTGAGACAAGACTGAAGCAACAGTTAGGGGCCAAAATTTGCTGAGCTGTATTGTTTTAATTGTATCTTAAGAGCAAATGCAAAAAGAAGCAATTGAAAATGAAGGATTTTAAGCAAAAGTGATACATAACTATTTTGCATGCATGCAAAATGAAAATGAAAATTGGGACACAGGGTAGAGAATGTACTAATGAGGCTAAGTGAGAATACAGAAACACCATGATATCAAATAATCCAAAGGTACGGGAGACGGCTGAGACCAACATGCTGCTGCTGCTGCGGGAAATAGAAGTGCATACAATCAAGGTGGATTCAGGAGATATGACACTCAGGGTTCCTTAATGGTGATGGAAAAGCAAGTTGCAAGTTGTCAAACATGACTGACAGCCATCTGGCAAGCAGCAAAAGATTAAAAAAAAAGTCATCGTTGGAAACAGAACATAAAAAAATATTTTGGGTTGTGAAATGGCCAACAATTCTGTTGTAATAGGAGTCTCAGGACTTCATCCCCAGCACCCCGGCCACCTGGTGGCTTATGCCCCGAAATAACAACACACAAACTGCTTGCCCATTATATCTAGCCTCTTCTCAGCTAACTCTCGCACCTAGACTAGCCCATTTCTAATAATGTGTGCAAGCACTCCAAGGTACGCTTACTGGGAAGATTCTAGCCTACGTCCATCCTGGGTCGGAGCTTCATCGCGTGTGCCTGCCTCAGAGAGCAGAGCTATCACGTCTCCGGGAGCAGAGCAGAGTCTGAGCTCACTTCCTCTTCCTCCCAGCATTCTGTTCTCTTTACTCCACCCACCTATGTTCTAAGCTATGAGGCCAAGCAGTTTGTTTATTACTTAACCAATGAAATCAACAGATTGATATATGACACTCCCACATCACAATTCTCCTCTGGATGCATTCAGTTGAAGCTATTTGTTAAAGTGTGAAGATAATGTCAGGAGATATGCTTATTGATCCTCAGAGGAGAATTGATAATGATCAGTGTAAGCACTGAGATTGAAGCTCTGGTTGTAAATGAGATTCAAATTATTTACTAAATTTTTAGATGAGAGTGGCTTAATGGGATTTAAATGATGTTGAGAAAAGTATTGTATTGAATGCAATTTGAAAATACTAGGAGGAAATAAAAGTCCCATAAAATCCGAAGAGAGCAGGAAATTCAGTATAGTTGAGTGCCGTGAAGAGTGGGAAGGGTGGCTACATGGCTACAAGCAGAGATGGGGAGAAAGCTGGTGAAAAGAGGAATGTAAGCTGGTGAGGAGAGGAGGGACATTCAGGAGAGGAAGGTGATGACATGAAGGGTCAGAGTTGTGTGGCATTAAGACTCAGGGGAAAAATGCTTATTTCTGGAAAGTTTCTAGTCTTTTTTACTTTGAAATCAGAAACTGCTACTTTAATTTCCTTATTTATGTGGTTTTCCTGGGGCTTACTTGGCTTTAATGATTTAAGTAGCAGGCAAGAACAGTTAGCTATATTTAAGGTAAGCATTTTGTCAACACGTGTTTAATTAAAATTAATAGTGAAAGAAGTATTTGGCAAAAGGTTTTGAAAAAATGTGAAGAAATATATGATAAAATTAGTGGAAGGGAAAGTTATCCTAACTGAGAAATATAGATTAGAGGTACAAAGTAGTCAAAGAACTATGGTATAAAGGAGTGGTCAAAGAACCTGAAATACTATAGGATGATTACCTGTATAACTTAAAGACTAAAACTTCATGTCAGAATATTAAATAACCTGTAAATGAGGACAATGATCTCAAAATATAAACAATATTGATCAAAGGTAGGAGTAATATATAATTCAATAGGAAAATATATCCTAAAAGTTGTATCAATATCCAAAATGTCCTAAATAAAGGTAGAAACATGCAGATATACAATCAGACAAAATAACTTTGCATAGGTATACAAATATAAACAAAAGTAACAGATATAATTTGAACTTGTATCAATAAACAAAAACTATACCAATGTAAATTAGCCATGAATAATAGCTCACAAGTATTCACTTTATTACTCACTATTACTATCCCCCCTTTTTTTTTAACAAACATAGTTTTCACACCAACCCTCTATCTAATATAAGTAATAATCAACAACCCCTAAACAGTGTTCCCAACCCTATGAATAAACTTTTGTGGGATGAGGGCGTCGTCTTCTAGAATTGCTTCCTGCTGTCATGGGGGAGATGTTCTCTTAATGGGCTCCTGCAAAATTAAAGTGATGGTTAAGTTTCAAAATTACTGTCTAGTATAGTTGCAAACAATTTTCAAGCAGTCGATTTCCCGCAGCAGAAAATAAAGTGAATCAACATAAAAAGGTGAAAAGTTTGGGGAAACACACATATTTCATGACAAGTTAAAACCAAGGAAATGCTAACATATTTTGACACCAGACACACTGAGGACCACAGAACTCTAGCACTTACAGGGACTTTGGAAAAGAATGACCTTGGAGATCCAGACTTTAAGTTGACCGAGTTAAGTAATGTGGGTACTAGGCTTCATTGCTGGAGGAACTGTGTTTTCCCGTGTATGGCGGATGACTGCTGGCTCATTCTCCCCAGTGTCCCCAAAGCACACAGTGTTAGGAGTCCCAGCAGCAGTGTGCTTGGAGAGCAGCTGATGACAGCGACAATGATTTGATTTTTCTGTCTTTTTTTTTTTTTTCCTGTCTAGAATTGACTGCTCCTAACCCTTCTCCTCAGGCAGTTCCAAGGACACTGTCATGGAGGTGGTCTCTTGATTCTTGAAGCATCTTCAGGCCATGTACAAGTTTCTTTTTGATGCCATTAGAAAATTCTGGTTCTGACAGCTGTTTCCTGAAGATACTGTCTGTGATATTCTCAAGCTGCAGAATTGCTTCCTAAGGCTACATAATTCCTTTCAGCCTTGTTTCACTCTGAAGTCCTTAATTTTATTTTTCTTTAGCCAAAAACATCTTTCATTTCTCTAGGCAGTCTTAGGATGGCAGTGATTACTACACCAGTCAGAGCTCTTTGATTGAAGGTCTGATGTTAAAAGTCTCTCTAATCTTGGTATCAACAAAACATGCTTTTCCTGGGAGAGAGGATAGTTATACTGCTATAGATAATACAAATTATACAACTCCACTGTGTTCGTGTCTAGAGAGTTTTAATAAATAATTCTGGATTATTTTTGCATGAGGAAAAATCTTGGTCCCAGCTCTCTACTCTCTACTTCAGTATTACAATTTTAAAATCTTCCATTCTTTCATTTTAAAGATCTCTCTCTCTCTCTCTCTCTCTCTCTCTCTCTCTCTCTCTCTCTCTCTTTCTCTCTCTTTCTTTATCTTTCTCTCTCTCTCTTTAAATCTCTCTCTCTCTCTCTCTCTCTCTCTCTCTCTCTCTCTCTCTCTCTCTCTCTCTCTCTCTCTCTCTCTCTCTCTGGATTTGAAAGACAGGGTTTCATCCCATGCTTTTTCAGTCACAGTCCAGCTGGCCTTGGTGAGCTCCCACTAGATCAGCCCCACTGTCTCAGTGGGTGGGTGCACCCCTCGTGGTCCTGAGTTCTTGCTCATGTTCTCCCTCCTTCTGCTCTTCATTGGGACCTTGGGAGCTCAGTCCGATGCTCTAGTGTGGGTCTCTGTCTCTATCTCCATCCATCGCCAGATGAAGATTCTATAGTGATATGCAAGATATTCGTCAGTATTGTTATAGGATAGGGTCATTTCAGGTTCCCTGTCCTCAGCTGCCCAAGGAACTAACTGGGGACATCAAGCATGGGATAAAACCGGACTCTCTGAACATGGCGAACAATGAGGGCTGATGAGAATCCAAGGACAATGGCACGGGGTTTTGATCCTACTTCATGTTCTGGCTTTGTGGGAGCCTAGCCAGTTTGGATGTTCACCTTCCTAGACTTGGACGGAGTGGGGAGGACCTTGGACTTTCCACAGGGCAGGGAACCCTGACTGCTCTTTGGACTGGAGAGGGAGGGGGAGAGGAGTGGGGGGGGGGGGGAAATGGGAGACTGGGAGGAGGCAGAAACTTTTTTTTTCCTTTTCTCAATAAAAAAAAAAAAAGAAAAAGAAAAAAAAAAAAGACAGGGTTTCTCCATAGGTTTGGAGCCTGTCCTGGAACTAGCTCTTACAGACCAGGTTGGCCTGGAACGCACAGAGATCAGCCTAACTCTACCTTCCTAGTGCTTGGATTAAAGGCATGCACCACCACCTTCTGGCCTAAAAATCTCTTTAGGTTAGTTTATGATTGAAATGATCCTTGGCTATCTTAGCATGCATTTCAAAGAGTTAAATGGTTTTCTGTTATAAAGAATAAAGGAGAGATACAGAAAAAGAAAGCAGGAAATAAAGACTTTAAAAGAAAGGGGAGAGGACTCTTTTATATCAGTCTTCTAGTGGCATTCCCCCAGAATGCCAAGGTTTGCTGGGATCTCACTGGCTTTCAGCCACCCATGTGCAATTGCAAGTGTCACTGTATGTGGAAAAGGTCTTACTAGATAAATGTAAGAAAATTAACTCCTCTTGAGAGTATTTGTTGGTAACTCTCAGGACTTGAAAAAACAAACAAACATATTTTAATCAAGGACTGGTATACAGGTCTGTATGTAATCCCAGCTATCAGAGGACTAGGCGAGGAGGGTCATGAATCCAAGACAATGCTGGGTAAATGAGATCTCAAAAAGTAAAAGGATAGACTGGGAAGATAGATCAGTCAATGAAGTGCTTCCTGCCAGAGCCCATTGATAAGGCTGATTTACAGCTGTTGCTTGTAACCCAAATGCTCCAGAGTTGGAATCAGGAGGATCCCTGTAGCTTTCTTGCCAGGCAGTCAAAGAACTCTGGGTTTAATAAGAGATCTCTCAAAAAAAAAAAAAAAGTAACAGAAACCTTGGTAGGAAAGGAGGTGGGGAGGTTCATGGAGGACTTATCTGAGGAGAATGAATATGATCATAGAAATTTTTAAGGAAAATACATTTTCAATTAAAAACTAAAATTGAGAATAACTGAAAAAGACAATTGAGAAGAATTAAAAAAGACACCCAGTGTTAACCTCTGACCTCTTCTCTCTGTCTCTATGTCTGTCTGCCTGCCTCTCTCTCTCTCTCTCTCTCTCTCTCTCTCACACACACACACACACACACACAAACACACACACACACACTCACACAAAAACATGCACACACATACACATCACCAGTATACAAACAACAGTAAAAACAGAGGTGGGGTTATAGCTTAGTAGTGAAGTAGAAGGATTAGATTCCAGCTTCCTCGGCCTTATGTGGAGAAATGATATGAACTTTATTTTCTGGACTCTGTGACAATTAGATAACTTTTCTTCCATGTGTCACTGATCTATTCTTTTATCAGCACCCTTGTACTTTCCTAGCCATGTTCTTGCAAGTGTGCTTTGTACTTGGATCTGCTTTCAGTGATTCCCATGTACACGGAGAAATCAGAATTATTTTACTGCTTGTGACTTCTCTTTTCTCAATTGCTTTAAACAACTGATCATATATTGCATATTTCAAAATGATCAGAGGAGAAGATTTTGAGAACTACCAACTCAAAGATTTATATTTGTTCATGATAGGAAACAATGTCCTGATATGGTTATTGCACACTCTGTTCTTCTACTGAAATATCAAGCAGTTTACCACACAGATAGGGAAAACTATAAAGAATTAACAAGAAAATATTTTTAAATTTTTCTATTTTTGAATTCTTATTATTAATTCTGAATTATTAATAATTCTGAATTATTCTTATGCATACTCTGTATCAGTGTTTCAGCTGTATTTAACTTGATATTCATTCTATCCTTCTCTGTAAGTAGCTGGTCAGTTTTTGGTGTTCACTAAACATGTCATTTGTGCTTAACTTTGTATGGGATCCAGGTAGAAGTAGAATTCTATTCCTTTAACATTTTGAGTATCTACCTCTGAAATGTGAGGCAAACCAACATTCGATTTTATTTTACTTCACATTTTTATGAAAAAACCTGATTACTTAGTATATCTTGCCAAATTTAAAATCAATTTAAGAAAAGATCACGTAGTTGTTTTTTTATTTTCTCAAATAACATGCCACTGAATTGCATGCTATGGGATCATAAACCACATGGTGCTATGTGATCATTGAAAATGCTTTGCATTTTAATCTAATAACTTAACAGAAAGAAAATGCTATTTATGATTTCCCAGAATTGAGCACAAGTCATATCTGCATCTACAGAAAGACAGGTTACATAGAACATATGAAATAACACACAACACAAAGAAAAACTTAATAAAATAGAAGTGCATGAAACATTATAAACAAGACCTCACCAATGTTATTAGAGCCAAAGAAGTCAAACAAAATACTACATCCTTTATGTAAAGTTTACAAATGGGCAAAGCTATCAGTACATTTCCTTGAGGGAGTAATGTCTAAAACATGAAAATACAGGAACTGACTTTTTATATCTGGTAATTTCATCTCCTCCTTTTCCTCCTTTCTTCTTCCTCCTTAGGTCCCTTCTCTTTTTCTTTTCCTTACTGGGCTGGGATTGAATGTTGGATGACATGCTGAGTATGCCAGTGTTCATCCTAATCTATTATCCAGCTGTAACTTCTTTTTCTCTTGATCTGAAAGTTTGCTAATAGGTGTGATCATCATAATTATCAAGATATACATATCATATGTATGCAACATTCCATATGTAGGTTTAATTAAATTTGAATGCATACTCTATTTTAGTCATCAATCTGACATTTGTGAGAAACAAAGAACTGTCATATTATCTAAGAAAGATGTGCATGCAATCATATAGCTTTAGCTTCATTTAAAAGTATTAAGAATTATAAATGTGATCGAAGTAAATGGCCCTAAGGAAACAATGGCATCAATGTAATTGAGTTGATCAAATGTCAGCATGACAAATAAACAATAAGCCTGGTCTCACCTCTTCATAATTTCACATTTAATGTGCAGAAGTGAAGGCAGATTAGTAGAAATATGACTAATGATGCATATAGGAAGTTATCAGCAGTATAATCCTGTGTAAATTCTTCATATAGTGGAGATGTGTCTTGTTGATTGCTGCATCTCTCATCACAATATAATTACTGGCACATAGAATGAATTTGATTAATTGAATTTTGAATTAGTGAGCTCATTTAATTAAAGTTAAAGTATAACTACATAACTTCCTTGTCCTCTCTCCAAGCTCTCCCAATTTCTCTTCCCTCTAATTCTTCCTATGACCCCTGTCACTCTCTCTCAAATAGATGACCTTTTGATTATTACTTATATTACATATTATGCTTATATATGTATGTTTTATAAATACAACCTGTGGAGTATTTCATGTGAGTTGTGTGAATTATTTTGTTCACCCAATGAAACAGAGCTAACCATTTTGTTTTAGATAAATAGAGGACTCATCCTTTGGAAGAAGCTAATTCCCCCTCTCCTTGATTATTAGTTTTCTGTAGCTCTTTGTCTTGGATGGAGCCCTGTGAGATATCATCATTCTGCATCAGCATGTTTAGTTACACCACAAGTTAATTCCCAGAACTATATCCTTAGCCACTCAAAATTTTAGACTTGTATATAATACAATATTTGCCAGTATAGGTAAAAGGAATAGAATTTCATTAGATACTTTGCTATAGTTACTAATCCACCTCCCTCCAATTATCCTGGATCTAACACTAGTCTGATTTACAAAGGTCATGATGAGGGAAACCTTGAGAGAAAAGAGGAGAAACTGGCTTCACTTTAGACTCGGTCTAAAACCTCTAAAATTCCGAGTATACATCTGTTTGTTTTGCAAATCGACACCTTTCATATATAATCTTAGGTGCCGTTTGCATCTATGACTGTAATGAGAATTTTTATGTAGTGGGAGAGGTCAGTTTCCCAACAAATGTAGCTGTAATTATGTAAACTTGAGGAGAATATTGTGAGGTGTCAATAAAGTGGTGCCTATCTTTATGAAATGCAAATTTTAAGCACCCAGGTGAGGTGATGCAAATGCTAATTTCCTCAGAATCACCGGTAAATTCACCAGTCACTCCCGAGAGAGCAGGAAAATATGTCTAAGACTATCCTGGCAGATAAAGGTTTTGTCATCTCATTAATATCAAGTTCTGATTGAACTACAGATCTAGGGATAAAACAGTTTCACAACCTCCTTGTAGCTGGGATGCACAGAGAAGATCATTAGCATAATTTTATGAGCATAAAGATAGAAATAATAAGTGAACAGAAGTCCTTTTTCAATGCCAACCCTACAGCATGAGTTTTGATAACATCTGAGATTTGATACTGAAAATACACAATAATGTTTATTTGATCATGTCTAAGTCATTACATTTATTAAAGCAGTCTTATGTCATTCTATTTTTAAGTTACTAAAATAAATTTTAATCATCTACTTTTATTATTTCTTTTCTTTGCAACATGTAAATACATTAATTTTCATGTGGCTTATTAATTTCTGCATTCTTCCAGCCAAAGTAAAATGATAGCCATGAAGATGCCACCTTGATGTTGTGAATTATGTATATGTCTTTTGCTTGTCCATTTTATAGTTTCTTAACTTTCCCTAGAGGTTTTGTTACTTTATTTGTCGATTTCTACTAATTCTTATGTTTTCCTATACATTTTTGATACAGAATAAATAAATCAGTTGAATAGTTACATAGATAACAGGCCAGGAAAAATACTTAACAGTTCCTAACTATCTATGTAGATGCATTCACATATACATGCATATATCTATGTATTTTGGTAAAAACACAGACAAATATGTTCATGTAAAATTCAGTACAATTTTTGGAAAGTTCATAACTTCTAATTTTCAAGACAAGAATATTTAGTATATAGCATTAGGTATACTACATAGAATATCATTTGTTAAAACAAAGTCAATATTTGTCCTATATTGATATATAGATTTCATCAAATTTTCAACAGGACATATTGTGTTACTCAAAACTGTCACAAGGAAAGCTGAGGTTATAGGGTCTTAGGACTTGTTGAAGTCTGTATTTTAACAATACACTAATCTTTAATCCATTCAGGTAGTTGATTTTACAAAGTCTATGTAAGGGAAAAACTGATTTTGAGAAATAATGGAGCAATTAAGAGTTAAACTTACAACCCCACTGAAACTAACTCAGTATCATTCTGACACACTAGAGGACACTGGGAACAAACAATTTCTTTCTGTTTAAAATTTTCTTTCTTTAGTTTGAATATTCAGAACTTAAGAAGATATGATTTGGCCTTGTTTAAAATATATATCTACTTTTTTTTCTTGAAGAGTGTGATTGACATGTTGATTAGTAGTCCCATAAGACTGTGAAATAGGAGGAGGGTGAATTTTCCCAGTGGGTAGCTTTAGAAAGCACTGGGAGATGGAAAGTCACTACTGAACCAATGTCCCTACAGCCTCTATGATGATTTTCTCTCTTTAAGTCACATAATTCTTCCATGTTGGGAATGGAGTTTTGCCTCCCACAATCAGCAGTTGTGAGAGCTCAAGACAGTGGCAGTCAGGTCAAAATTTTCTCTTATACATGCTGCAACATTAGAATACTTTTCTGAATATGTTAGACTGAATGCATTTTCAATTGTCTTTACCAACAGTCTCTGATGAGTTTTATGTTTACGAGAGTCTATCTGTAAGTATTTCTGGGATCTTATTTTAGATCCAATTAAATACAAGGGAATTGATAAAAGATAATTGTTGGTGGTGGTTTCTGTCCTGCCTGGTCTCACAATAAGTACACAGAAACTATATTATTTGCAATACTGTTTGGCCAATAACTTAAGCATATTACTAGTTATAGCCTAAACTAACCAATCTCCATTTATCTGTTCACCAACATGAGGTTGTGGCCTACTGGTAAACTTTTGGAGGGCTCCAGTAGAAGCCTCTGTTCCCAATAGTAGCTAAATGACTTCTCACTAACTCTGCCTACTCTCTCCTCCTCTATCTGCTTAGAACTCCCTCCTTGCCCTATTCTTTTAAGCCACTGGCCAAAACAGATTTATTCATTAATCAATAAAAGCAACACATAGACAGAAGGACTTCCCATACCAGGTAATAGTACCACTGTCATAATTATAACTAATTTATCTATGATAGTAGTCTGTAGTGTCACAAGGAAATAGATTCTCCTAGTTAACTATTTCAGAAGTTTTATTATATTCTCATTGTAAGAGAAAGCTATTAAGTTCCTTGAAGAAAGAGATAAAACAGTTTGATGATTTTTAATACATATTGACAGTATTTATCCAGGTTGAAGAAAAGTAAGCCCATGAGCTAAACACAAAAGTCATGGTTAGTGCTCTTGATGTTTGAGACAAGAACATAAGATGAATGGTTAGAACAAATAAGAAAGAGGAAAGGAAAAGTAGAGGAAATAGAGGTGGTTTGGTAGGTGGGTTTTCTGATGGTGTTCTCTATAGTATATGGCTTAAGGTTTTTGTATCAATGAACCCATTCTGCAAACCACAGTAGATAAATACTTACGTCATAGCGTAACTATGGCACTATCTGGATTGTCTTACATACTGTACTCATTTGTTACCAAAATTGGTGATTAACTTAAACATACTAAATTTATTTATTGTCAACTCATTTGCCAAGACTTATAAAAGTTATTATTATAGGTTGACAAGTAGTATGAAGGTAAAATAACACACTTTGGTTCATATTTGGATTCTGACACTGAAATAAGCTTGGGAAATTTGATTATCTCTATGCTTTAATAAAATCCACAATACAATGATGATGATACTTGTCTCATAGTTTTACTGAAGAATGAAACAAATAGTGACATTTCTCATATACACTGACTAATTGGAAACATTTGTTCAAATTTGCTCATAGTGCCACAGGGAATAAAAACAGTTAAGGCTCCAACAGTAATTTAATTTCTAACTAGAAAGCACAGTACATAAAGAATCAAACCATATTTGTAAAAATTAGAAGCAATATCAACATAAGGCCGTACAAATCATCTCAAGAATAGAGTTAATCATGAAGCAAAAATAAAACCTTGAGATTCCTAAGGCACTCTATATAGTTTTCAGAATTCTTGCATTCTCATCAGAGTCCCTGCTGCTCAGATTAACATGAGTCTTTTAAATTGCAAAATCAGAGTGCATAGCTTGTTTCACTCAGAGAAGAGTAATCTCAGACATGGAACACTTCACTGTATACTCAAGTAAGTAGCTTATATAATGTATTTTATGACTACACACACCATACTCTATACATTCCAGTTGACTGCTGGCTAGCTGTAATTCTGGATAGACCACATATACCCAGCTGTAAATATCCACAGTGCTTTTGCTAGAAACATCTTTTTATGAACTAAATGCAAACAAATATTTCCTTCCTTCCTTCTTTCCTTCCTTCCTTCCTTCCTTCCTTCCTTCCTTCCTTCCTTCCTTCCTTCCTTCCTTTCTTCCTTTTCTCTCTCTCTCTCTCTCTCTCTCTCTCTCTCTCTCTCTCTCTCTTTCTTTCTTTCTTTCTTTCTTCTTTCTCTCTTCTTTTTTGAGGTCAGGTTGAAGACTTATTTATAAACCTTCTATTTTCTCAAATATGATTGTAAATAAAATATGTGTGTTTATTATACTATGTTCTTTCACCTCTTATCTCATCCTTTGTGAATTTGCTTTCCAAAATACAAAATACAAAGTTCTTTCAGGATATATTATGTGGCCCTAATTGTATTCTCCTTCCCAAAGGAATGCCCCTTCCAACAAAGTCAGAGATTCTTTTTTTTTAATTAATTAATTAATTAATTTATTTAT
>NW_026067937.1:13653184-13667568 GCF_014885135.2 Alexandromys fortis | reverse complement strand
TGCCAGCACAATTTGTTGAAGATGCTCTCTTTTTTCCATTGTATACTTTTAGCTCCTTTATCGAAAATCAGGTGTTCATAGGTTTGTGGGTTAAAGTCAGGGTCTTCTATTCGATTCCATTGGTCGACTTCTCTGTTTTTATGCCAATACCAAGCTGTTTTCAATACTGTAGCTCGAGTCAGAGATTCTTAAATGTAATAGGTGATGCTTCTCTTTAAGGCAGTTAGCAATAGTAAACACATAGTAGGCATATAATAATTGTTATTGACTCAAATTAAGGAATTAAATATAACAAAGTCAGAGGTGACAATATAGACTTTGAGAAATGCTAATGGGTAGCTATTTATGTTTTCATTAAAATATAATTTTATTATTTTGAATACCAAATGTATCAGTTAAAAATCCTCCATTTAGAAATATATTTGAAATGTCTTTAATAATGGGTTTTGGAAATATGGGAAAGTAAGACCAGTGTCAATACTTACTTGTTTACTTCTCCTCCATCTAGAGACACACACACACACACACACACACACACACACACACAAAGATATCTAATGAAGACATTTGCTTAACATGCAAAGAATCAAGAAGTTGGCATTTGTTTTTAGGGCTTCTGCAAATGAGTACAGCTGATTGAGGACAATGGATGTTAGTTTTCACACTTCTAAATAGTAGATATCTAAAATCAATGAGTTTGAACAATGCTTCCTATAAAGTCATTAAAGGGGTGCCTTTTGTGCAGTTTTCAGTTTTCCTGGCACCATACATATTTTCATTTGCAATAAATTAACTCCAATGTCTGTGGACTCTGTCATATTATGATTTTATTTTCCTATATTTCCCTGTAACATATTTTTCATTACATATTTTTCTCAAGGTGCAAATTTTTGCTCATAATCATTTTAGTTATTTGCATGAAGCCTTATAATATTTTTCCTAACTATAAAAAGAAACATACTTCTGAACAATGACATTTTTACAGGACTAAAAGTTAGGTCTGTAACATCTCTGTCTTTTCATCAATTCTGCTACTAACATGGATTCTTCACATACCTAATTATTTTTTTAGATTGGCATATAACCATATCATCTCTTTCTTTCTTCCAAACCCTCCTGCATACACTTCCCTTTTCTTTTTCAAATTTAGGACCTCTTTTATCATTAATTGTTGTTGAATACAGCTTGAATTATTCTAAGCTATTACTTAATCAAATGCTTTCTTTCTGTTCTATTTCTTATAAAGCAATGACAAAATCAGAGTTTAGTTTTTTTTTTTTTTTTGGCTAGAAAGTGTATTAAAGCATTTATCAACTGGACTCAAAAATTCATGTTAACCTAAGATTTCTTTTTTCCTATTCATACAGTATCAGCTCATCATCCCTTTTTTCTTCAAGCTTTTCTTTCATGCTTCTTCTTTTCCTTTAAATATAAATACTGTTTAATAGATGACAAACCAATGAATTGGCTGACTTTTATAGTGTAAAGGATAAATTATATTATGATGAAAGGTCATCTCCTCAAAAAACTACAGATATTTCAACAAGACTGAAATTGATAAGGCCACTGAGTGAAGAGATAATGTTTCTGTTAACTCCCAACATTTATGTTGGAGGATCATTTGAAAGCAGAATTTTAGGCCATTCAGGAAACAGAGAAAGACTTTATCTTTTTAAATAGTAAGTTTTACAGTATAATTTGTTGGAACTACAAGAAAAAAACTGACAAGTCCACCATTAGAGTTAATGACTTCAGCATCTTCCTTTCTAAAATTGAGAGATGAAACAGGTAAGGACTACTTTCCAACTTGACTTAACTGATATTTAGAGAATCTTACCTCCAACATAAGAGTGCAGTATTAAAAACCACAGGCAGTATTCACAGGCTAGACAATAATATACACTTTAACTAAATTTTAGAATATTCATAGGACCTGTCCTCTCAGATTACATAGAAATTTAAATAGAATATGTAAAATATAATAATTAAAATTAAAAACGTGCTTTCAATCTTAAGTGATTCACCTCATAACAATAAAAACAGTTATCCTCCAAACACCAAAGAAATGTAAAAAATTTGAAAATTAAGTATGACAATTTTAAAATATAGGACTCAAATGAAAGCTGTTTAGGGTAAAACAAGTTGTGTGGTTGTTTATCAGTGTAAGTAAAGATTTAAATTCAACAATCTTTGCACGTACAGGCTGGAGGTATTTTGCCATTTCTCTTAAGCTAGCTCTGGTATTTTGTTATGGTTTCCAAATGGATGAATGTATAACATGTAGAAAGCTGTTTTAATGTTTGAAAAACTGATTACTGGAACATGGCATATTGCAACCATATCAGCTGTTACATGAAAAGTGCCTGCTAAGATTTATGCCTACTCATTAGAAAACTCGTTGAAAGTGTGGTATAGAGGGAAACACGCTGTTTAATGAAGACTATCTGGACGTGAAAAAACAGCTATGACTTAAGAGCTGAACAGAGGAATGCTTCTTATACACCATCAGAAAGAGGAACAATATGCCTGCCAGGACTTTCCAGCATTGTAATGAGGTATTAATAAAACAATCAGTCAAGAAAAAGAAATTAAAAGAATTTTGTTTTGTGTTGAAAAAAAAATGAAACTATGTTTGTAGGTAACATGATTATCTATTTACAAATTCTGAATGCATTGAACAAAGACTCTAAAAGCATCAAGCAATAAATCTGTATTGCCATATACAAAGTTAATATACCAAATCAAACCGACTTTGCTATCAATCATGAAAATATGGAGACTATAATGAAGAAAGCTTATAATTTGTCAGACGACCAAAATAATTATATACTTAAGCTTAAAATATGTGCAAAATATATGGAGAAAAGTAGGAAGCTCTTATGAAAGTTATCAAATTATATGAGTAAATAAAAATATTTTACGTCTTCATGAATTGAATTTAAAATTAGACATCTTCTCACAGGACCTGTAGCTTCACTAGTTCTTACCAGGGGCCCAGCAATCTATTTTTGTGTAAACAAATCAAATGAATCCACAGTTAATATAAAAAGCGGGAGATCAAGAAAAAAAGGCATGCACCTAAGTAGGTGGGAAGGTAGGGAGAATCTGGAGGAGCGGAAGAGGAAACTGTGATCAGAATATATTATATGAAAAGAATTCAACAAAAGAACTTTTTAAAATATCAATTCCAGATTATAATGAAAGAAAGTAGAGAACAGCTTTTATGCATCTCAATTTTCTAAGTTATAGTAATTAAGCTAATATTATATTAGAAAGCACAAATGCAAAGCCAAGCAGTGGTGGCACATGCCTTTAATCCTAGCATTTGGGAGGCAGAGACAGGATCCCTGTGAGTTCAAGCCCAGCCTGGTCTAACTGAATTCAAGGACAGTTTCCAAAGCTACAAAGAAGCCCTGTCTAGAAAAACAAAACAAAACAAAACAAAAATGAAAGTGCACAAATTCATAGGTCAATAAAATAGGAGGGATTACAAAAACCCATCCACATTGAAGTCATTCTTGAAGTAGAAACAAAAGTAATTTATTGAAAAAAGTGATATTCTTTAAGAAATTGGGCTCAAAAAGCTATTTATGGTATGTCTATATGCAAAGGGGTGAATGTACAAATAAAACTCTCATGCTTAAAACAAATGTCTTAGAGCAACATGTGTCATAAACCTAAACATTAAATGTTAAATTATGTATCATATAGATGATAACAGGACATGAAGTTTAATTGACTGAATTAGTGATGAGAATTTAGATACAATATTGAAAGTGTAATCCCCAAAGAAAAATCTGATAATTTAGAATTCATTAATATAAAACAAAACAAATTCTTTGCTTCAAGGCTAAGTCCACTCCCTTGCATTTGTGAATAGGGCAGCATGAATATAGATTTCTAGAAACTTCATTGAAGGAAAAATGCCTCATTAATTTGGATTAAATTTTGCCAATAATTTCCTTTTGTTTATATATTGACACAATACTTAAAGGCCCAACTGTTTTGCTTTTTTTTTCTGAATACGACATTGAAAACACATGCTAAAAAGGATACTTCCTGAAGTTTTTAGCAGCACTATTTAACACCGCCTTCCTTCTCCTTGCTCTTCTCTCACATGTTGCATTTTGCTAGAAATACCATTTTGTCAGTTAAGAGGACTATTTCCCCCTCACCAGCAAAAACCAATTTGTGAGTTCATGGATCTCTTCTCACTGTTTCAGTTGCAGTAACTATTACCATTGGCTGTAAGTACATATCAAGGACTAGATGCTACACCAATATTGGTAAATGAGAACATGAATATATGACCTGCATTTGCATTTGTTTTTTTTTTCTAACTATTTGGAAAGTCATGGGAATTAAGACAGACTCTAGAACTATATGGTGTCAAAATAAGATGTTAACAAAGTGATGAGGGAGAGCTTAAATAAGGTAGCATCAAGAGGGGCTCAAAAATACAATATGGGATTTTTAATACAAATATGGGAAGTAATGAAGATCAAGCTGCTAGATCTGCGGGTCAGAGAGTCACAGTAAGCATATAGAGAGAATCTGAGTGAAGAGAATAAACCACCTGGTTTTTAACACATGAGCAAACAAGAATGATTGATAAATTGAGCCCAAAAGTGCAAAAGTTTTCTTTTTATCTCCTGATTGACTATCTACAAAACCATGTTGAATTTAGGAAGCATTTTAGGAAGTTATGCCACATAACAAATTCTCTTATTTTTCTTTATACATTATAATAATTGCATTTTAATGTTTGCAGTTTGACATTAAATGAGAAAACCTATGCATTTTATAATGTTCAAGGAGTCTTGGGGCCCTATCTAAACTTAGGCTTTCTTTTTTTTTTTTTTTTATGAGGATTTGAGGACTGAACCTAAGAAGGTCTTGAGCATGCTAAGCAAGGGCTCTATAACTGAAATACAGCCTCGATTCCCAGAAATTGAATGCTTAATACATGACAATTCCCACACTTATATTAGCGATTCAGTGTTTCTGTTCAGTTTCAAAGAATTTTTTTCAAATAGCCTTCCTTTTCTAAAACAAAATGATGCCCAAAACAAAATGAATAATTCTGCTTAGAATATTCACAAAAAGGCTTGTGTTTATTTATGGGTTTCTCTCTCTTTTGCTCTGTGTGTGTGTGTGTGTGTGTGTGTGTGTGTGTGCATGTGTGTGCCTGTGTGTATGCTATATGTCTGTGCCACATGTGTGCAGGTAGATGAGGAGGCCAGAAGAAAATGGTAGATTCTCTAGAGCTGGAGATACAGGTGCTTGTGATCTAATTTGAGTGCTGGGAACTAAATTCAGCTTCTGGAAGGACAGTCATCATTTTAACTTGTAAAACCATCTGCCTAGCTCTAGGAAGTTGATGTGCATAGACAAAAAATGTTTTTTTTTTTTAAATCCTGCAATGGTCTGGAAAGAGTAAACAATAACATTAGACCCATTTTAAATCCCTGAATAAATTTAAAAGCATTTTAACTTTCTTTGTTTTGAAGAAATTCAAAGCCACTCCACCAAGAAGCAAGGTATACTGTTATATTCAGAAGGAGTAATAAAATTTAAGATTAATCTTTATTTGGAGAAGCTTTTATGTCATTCATATTTGTATGTCTTTAGTCACGTTGTTTAAGAAGTTTTAGCTGTAGTTCTTCATTTCAAATACTTGTCATTTCTTTGCATTGGTTGCTATAGCATACATGAGCAGATGTAGCCACAAATCTACCAAGTAATAATTTAAGGAAGATCTTGAAACAAAGCACAAGGTAATTGGTTAATCTCATGTTTGAGACTCAGCTCAAAAAACAAAAGCCTTTTTTATCTTCACCTTTAATCTAAAACAAATTTTAATGTCAGGGGGATTTTTTATTAATTATATGCTATACTTCATTTTGATGTAACTAAATTTATTCAAGATTATGTTAATAATAATATGCTGGAGATGTGATGTGCAGTTTTAAGTATCTCTAAAGGTAGATCTCTACTCCCTTAATAATAGCATAGAAGAATTACTCAGAGTTCATTTTATTTGAAAATCTCAGAAAATTGAGGAAAGGTAATGAGAATGTATTCTCAGACTGAATGTTGTAATTCCCAGTAGAGATATTCACATTTTTAATTATTTAACGATGTCATTTAAATATTATCTGTTCTCTATGAATATTTCATGTTCATCAAAAATTCCCTGAAGTAGTAAAAATAACCTGCACATTTGTTAAAAAAAGAAAAAAGACAGTATCAATAATGGCTTACAAAGGGCATTTCACTATTTTGGAACACGGATCTGTTTTTAAACCAATGTTTCCTGGTAATCATCTGATTTCCTTAAAGTACACAGACCCAGATCACATTACAAAACCTTACAAATGTGGTTGACTAAGAAAATCTAAGAAAAAATATTCCCAGCCTCTGGGGCAGAAGTTCTTGAGGGGTGTTTGAAAGACTCTCTGGATTTCTGTGGCTGAGCTATATCACAACTCACCCTGCCCCCACACCTGCCTGTTCACCTGTGAGCTTAGTGGAACCCTGAAACACAGATTGCTCCAATACTGAGGGGTTCCAAGAGGTGATTCAGTGTCCACCCCACTCTCTGGGACCTGGCCAGAGGGACAAAACCTATGGGCCCCTCCCCAACTTCCTTGACTTTTCTAGCCAGCCAGAAGGAAGCATTCCTGGAGTATATCCCAACCCAACCCACTCCCAATCTTGCCTGTTCACCTGCCAGCTCAGTAAACCCCTGGAACACAGATTACTCCAATACTGAGGGGAGCTGGGAGGTAAGTCAACAGGCAAAGGGCCAGACAGCCAGGCCCTACTCTCTAGGACCTTCCCAGTGGGACAAAACCCAGAAGACTGCTCCTCAACTCCTTTGGCTTTTCTAGCCAGCCAGCAGGGAGTTTTACTGTGGCTAGGCTTTTCCCCAACCTACCCTGCTCTCAAACCCACCTTCAAGCTCCATGGAACCCTGAAACAAAGCAAGCTCTAATACTGAGGGGACCTAAGAGACAGCCACAGCAAGGATTGGACCAAGACTTCAAGACACTGCCAGCCCCACTTGAAAGAAAAGATGGATAGGCACCAAGACAAGAATTCCTCCCAAGATCTTAAAAGGCAACATGGTAATACCAGAACCCAGTGGACACACAAAAGAAAGACTTGATCATCCTAACCCAGAAAAAGTAGAAGTAAACGACTTTAAATCTAACTTTATGAAAATGATGAAGACATTTAAAGAGGAAGAGAAAATTTTCCATAAAGAAATGAAAGAGACAAACAAAAAGTTAGAAGAAATTAACAAATTCCTTGAAGAAACAGAAGAAAACCAAGAAAAAAAAACAATAATACAGGTGAAGGAAACAGTTCAAGACACGAAGATTGAAATAGAGGCAATAAAAAAAAAAAAACACAAACCGGGGGAATTCTGGATATGAAAAATCTGGCTAAACAAACAGAACTGCAGAGACAAGTATAACCAACAGAATACAAGACAGAAGAATCTCAGGTGCTGAAGATAGTATAGAAGAAATAGACTCATTGGTTAAAGAAAACAATAAATTCAACAAATTCTTAACATAAAACATTCAGGAAATCTGGGACAACATGAAAAGACCAAACATAAGAATAATAGGGTAGAAGAAAGAGAACTCCAGCTCAAAGGCACAGAAGTTTATTTAACAAAATTATAGAAGAAAACTTTCTTAACCTAAAGAAGGATATCTCTATGAAGGTACAAGAAGCTTACAGAACACCATATGGATTGAATAAAAAAAATCTACTCACAATATAATAATCAAAACCCAAAACATATGGAATAGAAAAATAATATTAAGAGCTGCAAAGGAAAAAGTTCAAGTAAAATATGAAGGTAAACCTATAAGAATTACACCTGACTTCTCAGTAGAAATCATGAAAGCCAGAAGGTCCTGGATAGATGTACTGCAGACACTAAGAGACCATGGATGCAAGCCCAGATTACTGTACCCAGCAAAGCTTTCTTTCACCACCAATGAAGAAAAGAAGATATTCCATGACAAAAACATACTTAAACAATATGTAGCCACAAACCCATCCATAGAGGAAGTACTAGGAAGAAAAGCTCAAGCCAAGGAAGCTAACTACATCCACAATATCACAGACATCTGATAACTCCACACCAGCATAGCCCAAAGAAAGAAAACACACAAACACTACTACCAAAAAATAATCAGAGTTAACAAACACAGGTCAGTAATATCACTTAATATCAATGGACTCAATTCACTTCTAAAAAGATATAGGCTAAGAGAATGGATAAGAAAACAGGATCCAGCAGCCTGCTCTTTACAAGAAACACACTTAAACTTCAAAGACAGACATTACCTCAGAGTAAAGAGTTGGGGAAAAGTTTTCCAATCAAATGGACCTAAGAAAAAAGTGGGTGTGGGTATTCTAATATCTAACAAGATTGATTTCAAACTAAAATCAATCAGAAGAGATGGAGAATGACACTTTATACTCATGGCAGGAACAATTCATCATGATGAAGTCTCAATCCTGAATATCTATGCCCCTAATGCAAGAGAACCTACATATAAAAAAGAAACATTACTAAAACTTAAATCACACATCAAACCCTACACACTAATAATAGGAAATTTCAACACTCCTCTCTCACCAATGGACAGGTCAAGCAGACAGAAACTTAACAGAGAAATAAGAGAACTAACAGATGTAATGAATCAAATAGACTTAACAGACAACTATAGAGCATTCCTCCCAAACAAAAAAGAATATACCTTGATTTCAGCATCTCATGGAACCTTCTCTAAAATAGATCACATACTCAGTAACAAAGCAAANAAAAAAAAAAAAAAAAAAAAAAAAAAAAAAAAAAAAAAAAAAACTTGGAGTAACACCCTCTGTCTTATCATATCACCATGGAGTAAAGTTCGAACTTCACAACAATACTACTCCCAGAAAGCCTACAAACTCATGGAATCTGAGCAGTCAACTACTGAACCACCCCTGGATCAAGAAAGAAATAAAGAAAGAACTTAAAATCTTCCTTGAATTCAACGAAAATAAAGGCACAACATTTCCAAGGGACATTATGAAAACAGTGCTATGAGGAATGTTCATAGCACTAAGTGTCCACATAAAGAAAATGAAGAAAGCTCAAATTAATGACTTAAAACACACCTGAAAACTCTAGAAAAAAAAAAGAAACAGAGTCACCCCGGAGAAGTAAAACACTGGAAATAATCAAATTGAGGGCTGAAATCAACAAAACAGAAACACAGAAAACAATCCAAAGAATCAATGAAACAGAGTTTGTTCTTTGAGAAAATCAACAAGATTGGCAAACCCTTATCCAAACTAATCAAAAGGCAGAGAGAGAACATCCAAATTAACAAAATCAGAAGTGAAAGGGGGGTCATAACAACAGACACTGAGGAAATTCAGAAAATCATCAGGTTTTACTACAAAAACATATACTCTACAAAATTGGAAAATGTAAAAAAAAATGTACAATGTTTTAGATAGATAGCATATACCAAAATTAAATCAAGACCAGGTGAGAATTTAAATAGACATATAAGCCACAAGGGCATAGAAGCTGTCATCAAAAACCTCCCAATCACAAAAAGCCCAGGACTGGATGGTTTTAGTGCATAATTCAACAGAACTTTCAAGAAAAGCTAATACCTATAGGCTTCAAAGTACTTCACAGAATAGAAACAGAAGGGTCATTGCCAAACTTTTTTGAGGCTACAATTATCGTGATAAAAAGACTCAACCAAGAAAGAAAATTACAGAACAATCTCACTCATGAATATAAATACAAAATTTCTCAATAAAATACTGGCAAACCAAATCCAAGAACACATCAAAAAAACAACCATCATTATCAAGTAGGCTTTATCCCAGAGATGCAGGACTGGTTCAAAATAAAAAAAATCTATCCATGTAATTCATCATATTAATAAACTGAAAGAAAAATATATGATCATTTTATTAAATGCTGAAAAAGCATATGACAAAATCTGACATCTCTTCATGATTAATGGTCTTGGAGAGACTAGGGATACAAGGATATCTAAGTATAATAAAAGCAATATACAGCAAGCCGACAGCTAACATCAAATTAAATGGAGAGACTCTTAAAGTGATTCCACTAAAATCCGGAACAATACAAGGGTTTCTTCTCTTTCCATATCTCTTCCACATATTTCTTGAAGTTTTTGCAATAGCAATAAGACAACATAAGAAGATCAAGTGGATTCAAATTGGAAAGGAAGAAGTCAAACTTTTGTTATTTGCTGATGATTTGATAGTGTACATAAGTGACCCTAAAACCTCTACTAGAGAACTCCTAGAGTTGATAAATACATTCAGTGATATGGCAGGATACAAGATCAACTCAAAAAATCAGAAACACTCCTATACAAAAAAGATAAGCTGAGAGAAAAATCAGAGAAATATCAACTTTCACAATAGCCACAAATAACACAAAATATCTTGGGATAACACTAACGAAGGAACTGAAAGACCTATTTGAAAAGAACTTTAAGTCTTTGAAGAAAGAAATTGAAAAATACACCAGAAAATGGAAAGATATCCCATGCTCTTGGATAGGAAGGATCAACATAATACCAAATTGACATCCAGTTATGCCAGCACCATTGGTTGAAGATGCTTTCTTTTTTTTTTTTTTCATTGTGTAATTTTAACTTTTTTTGTCAAAAATCAGGTATTCATAGGGGTATGGATTGATTTCCTGGTCAATCCTACCAAAAGCAATCTATAGATTCAATGCAATCCCCTTCAAAACCCCAACACAATCCGTCACAAACATTGAAAGAACAATAATCAACTTCATATGGAAAAACAAAAAACCCAGGATAGCCAAAACAATTCTATACAATAAAGAAACTTCCAGAGGCATTACCATCCCTGACATTAAGCTGTATTACATAGCTACAGTAATGAAAACAGCTTGGTATAGCCTCTCAAGATCTGTGAAGAATTTTGATGGGACCTTGATGGGGATTGCATTGAATCTATAAATTGCCTTTGGTAGAATTGCCATTTTTACTATGTTGATCCTCCCAATCCAAGAGCAAGGGAGGTCCTTCCATTTTCTGATATCCTCATCAATTTCTTTCTTCAATGCTTTAAAGTTCTTGTCAAATAGATCTTTTACTTCCTTGGTTAGAGTTACCCCGAGATATTTTATGCTGTTTGTGGCTATTGTGAAAGGTGAAGCTTCTCTGATTTCCCTCTCTGCTTCCATATCCTTTGTGTATAAGAGGGCGACTGATTTTTTGGAGTTGATCTTGTATCCTGCCACATTACTAAAGGTATTTATCAGCTGTAAAAGTTTCTTGGTGGAGTTTTGAGGGTCACTTATGTACACTATCATATCATCTGCAAATAACGAAAGTTTAACTTCTTCCTTTCCAAGTCAAATCCCCTTGATCCCCTTATGTTGTCTTATTGCTATTGCTAGAACTTCAAGCACTATGTTGAAGAGGTATGGCGAGAGTGGGTTTCTGAGTTTAGTGTTCCTGAGTTTAGTGGGATGGCTTTGAGTTTCTCTCCGTTTAATTTGATGTTAGCTGTCGGCTTGCTGTATATAGCTTTTATTATATTTAGGTATGACCCTTGTATCCCTAGTCTCTCCAAGACTTTTATCATAAAGGGATGTTGAATTTTGTCAAATACTTTTTCAGCATCTAATGAAATGATCATATGGTTTTTTTCTTTCAGCTTATTTATATGATGGATTACATTGATAGATTTTCGTATGTTGAACCAGCCCTGCATCTCTGGGATGAAGCCTACTTGATCATAATGGATAATTTTTCTAATGTGTTCTTGGATTCGGTTTGCCAGTATTTTGTTGAGGATTTTTGCGTCGATGTTCATGAGTGAGATTGGCCTGTAATTCTCTTTCTTGGTTGAGTCTTTGTGTGGTTTTGGTATCAGAGTGACTGTAGCTTCATAAAAGGAATTTGGCAATGACTCTTCTGCTTCTATATTGTGAAATACATTAAGGAGTATAGGTATTAGGTCTTCTTGGAAGTTCTGGTAGAATTTCGCATTGAAACCATCAGGTCCTGGGCTTTTTTTGGTAGGGAGGTTTTTGATAACAGCTTCTAGTTCTTCGTGACTAACAGGTCTATTTAGGTTGTTCACCTGGTCCTGGTTTAACTTTGGTATATGGTATTTATCTAAAAACGTGTCCATTTCTTTTACATTTTCCAGTTTTGTGCCATACAGGCCTTTGTAGTAAGATCTAATGATTCTTTGAATTTCCTCTGTGTCTGTGGTTATGTCCCCCTTTTCATTTCTGATCTTATTAATTTGCATATTCACTCTCTGGCGTTTTATTAGTTTGGATAGAGGTTTATCAATCTTGTTGATTTTCTCCAGGAACCAGCTTTTTGTTTCATTGATTCTTTGGATTGTTTTCTGTGTTTCTATTTTGTTGATTTCAGCCCTCAGTTTGATTATTTCCAGTCTTCTACTCCTCCTAGGTGAGTCTGCTTCTTTTTTTTCTAGAGCTTTCAGATGGGCTGTTAAGTCTCCAATGTGTGCCTTCTCTGTTTTCTTTAAGTGGGCACTTAGTGCTATGAACTTTCCTCTCAGGACTGCTTTCATAGTGTCCCATAAGTTTGAGTAGGTTGTTTCTTTATTTTCATTGAATTCAAGGAAGACTTTAATTTCTTTCTTTATTTCTTCCTTGATCCAGGTGTGGTTCAGTAGTTGACTGTTCAGTTTCCATGAGTTTGTAGGCTTTCTGGGGGTAGGGTTGTTGTTGAATTCTAACTTTAATCCATGGTGATCTGATAAGATACAGGTGGTTACTAATATGTTTTTGTACCTGTGGAAGTTTGCTTTGTTACCGAGTATGTGGTCAATTTTCGAGAAGGTTCCATGAGCTGCAGAGAAGAAGGTATATTCTTTCCGATTTGGGTGGAATATTCTATAGATGTCTGTCAAGTCCAATTGATTCATTACCTCCATTAATTCTCTTAGTTCTCTGTTAGGTTTCTGTCTGATTGACCTGTCCATTGGTGAGAGAGGAGTGTTGAAGTCTCCCACTATTAGTGTGTGCGGTTTGATGGCTGCCTTGAGTTTTAGTAATGTTTCTTTTACGTATGTGGGTGCTTTTATATTAGGGGCGTAGATATTCAGGATTGAGACTTCCTCTTGATGAATTGATCCTGTTATGAGTATAAAATGTCCCTCTCCATCTCTTCTGATTGATTTAAGTTTGAAGTCAAGTTTGTTAGAAATTAGTATGGCCACACCTGCTTGTTTCTTAGGTCCATTTGCTTGATAAGCCTTTTCCCAGCCCTTTACTCTGAGTAGGTGCCTGTCTCTGTGTTTGAGGTGTGTTTCTTGTAAACAGCAGAATGTTGGATCCTGATTTCGTATCCAATCTCTTAGCCTGTGCCTTTTTATAGGTGAGTTGAGCCCATTGACATTAAGTGATATTAATGACCAGGGGATGTTAACTCCGGTCACTTCTTTAGTAGTAGAGTTCGTGTGCGTCCCTTCTTTGAGTTGCGCTGGTGACGGGTCTCTAGATGTCTGAGTTATTGTGGTCATTGTTGGACTCCTTGGTTAGAGATTTTCCTTCTATTACTTTCTGTAAGGCTGGGTTTGTGGCTACGTATTGTTTAAATTTGTTTTTATCCTGGAAAATTTTGTTTTCTCCATTTATGGTGAATGAAAGCTTGGCTGGGTATAGTAGTCTGGGCTTGCATCCATGGTCTCTTAGTTTTTGCAGTACATCTATCCAGGACCTTCTGGCTTTCATGGTTTCCATAGAGAAGTCAGGTGTAAGTCTGATAGGTTTACCTTTGTAAGTAACTTGGCCTTTTTCCCTTGCGGCTCTTAATATTCTTTCTTTATTCTGTATGTTTTGTGTTTTGATTATTATATGGCGAGGAGACTTTTTTCTTGGTCCAGTCTATTCGGTGTTCTGTATGCTTCTTGAACCTTCAAAGGAATATCTTTCTTTAGGTTGGGAAAGTTTTCTTCTATAATTTTATTTAATATATTTTCTGGACCGTCGAGCTGTACTTCTTCTCCTTCCTCTACCCCAATTATTCTTAGGTTTGGTCTTTTTATTGTGTCCCAGATTTCCTGAATGTTTTATGATGAAAATTTGTTGGTTTTGCTGTTTTCTTTGATCAGTGTGTTTATTTTCTCTATGGTATCTTCAGTGTCTGATATTCCTTCTTCTATCTCTTATATTCTGTTGGTAGTACTTGTCTCTATAGTTCCTGTTAATTTACCCAGATTTTCCATCTCCAACCTCCCCTCGCTTTGTGTTTTCTTCATTACTTCCATTTCATTCTTCAGGTCTTGAACCGCTTCCC
>NW_026067937.1:13609078-13648171 GCF_014885135.2 Alexandromys fortis | reverse complement strand
GGGGGGGGGGGGGGGGTGTTGTGTGTAAGAAAGACAGCCCTGCAGAAGTAGCTGAGGGAGGGGGGGTTTGTGCTCTCTTCTGGGACAATCGCCCCTGGATAGCACACACTCACCCGTCCAGATGGAACTTCTCAGCACCTAAACAGGGCTGCCTGGTAGCCCAATGATCCGGGGACAGAAGGAAGGACGGGGCAGGCAGTGCAGGATCCAGGAGAGCACAGGAGCCCCTGGAGCACAGGCTGAGGGTGCCAGGGCTCTCTTATTGGGGACCTTGAGGATCACCGCTCTGGGTAGGTAGCCTTAGTGTAGGAGCTTCTTTTTTGGTTTTTTGAGACAGGCTTTCTCTGTGGCTTTGGAGCTTGTCCTGGAACTAGCTCTTGTAGACCAGGCCGGTCTTGAACTCACAGAGATTCGCCTGCCTCTGCCTCCCGAGTGCTGGGATTAAAGGCATGCACCACCACTGCCCGGCCTAAATAACCCTTTATTATACTAATAAAAAGAGATTCTCTGAGGATACATGAGTCATTTTCATCAATATCAATATTTATGATTTTTTTTTGCCAAGTAATAAGTTAATGGGTTTTTCCTAAATTTCTACAGTAAGCCCTTAAAAATCCAAGAGGATTCCCTGAGGTGCAATCCTTAAAAATGCCATAAAAGTTATGTAAGATTCTCACTCAGTATACTGGACTGGCCTTCCTGTTATAGAAGACACCAGGGACGTCCCAAGAAGGAGCCACCTTCACTGGCTCCTGGATTGTGGGCTTTTAGAACTGAGATGTGCAAGAATATGTAGACCTCTGCTTATCCGCAGGCTTCTACCACACTGATGAGTGGTTAAACCACTATCTGATTCTTTTCTTTCACCACACTGTTTAATTTCTGATTTTGAACATGGACAGTCTGATTTGGAACTGAGATAATAATATTGTTTTGTAGCTTTCAAAATTGTACTCTAGTAACAACATACGGTGTTAAACTTTTTTTTCAATATGCTTTTATTTTCAAATTTAAACTGTGCTTCGGTCACTTATCATTCCTGATTTCTATAATTTTACTCTAGTGTTTTTTTAATTCAAAAGTATTTCACTGTATAACCAAATAGTAATTATCCATTTTTCTAGTGTCAAAGCTCCAAGTTTTTTTTTCATTTAATGATTGCCAAACAATACTGCACTGATATTATTACATATATTTTCCTAAGCTTCTGTACATTTCTGTATAATAAAAATTGTTGCTTACTTAAGCGTGTTATATCCAACTCAATGGTTTGTGTTGTAGATTGAGAATTTAGTTTATCTCGGGTTTTCTGGAGAATGCTTATACTATAAATGTTATGCTAAAAATAAGTTACTTTTTATTTGTCTTTAAATAAGCTGATAATCTTTCAGTCAAATCGTAATGTTACATTTGGAAGAACATAATTATTTTCTTTATTCTATTGATTTTTCTTAAAATATGATAAAGTATCCTTTCATTTTTATGGGTGACTATCTCAGGACTTATTTTTACCACCATGGTGACAGTGTTTTTTGTTGCTATGTCAAATGAATACCTTCCCTATAATTTATTATGAAGATTTTAAAGGTATATTAAAATAATTTTTATGTGTACAAATCCCACCTCACTATTTTACTGTCCTTGTTATCACAGAAATTGTTTTATAGAGCCATATATAGCCACCAAATCAACGTACTTTGTTGCTCAATACCACAATGAATGGAAGCCATCAGTGTACACCTTTATCATAAAAACCATATACATAAATACATTAACTAGGCATTCATATCATTGACTCTTTTGATAAATGTTTGCAACTGGATTGCTATAAAGTTTACAGGCAATAAAATGCAGACATTTGGGGCACACTCCACATGCTTTGATCACTTCATGAAGTGTGTAATGTGCTAGTCAAAAGTCCTTTGATCATCACTCATGAGAGTCCTCTTTGCCCGTCATCCTCATATAAAGAAAATGATGGTTCTGATTTTTCTGCACTACAGACTATTTTAGGTTCAAGATCGTTCTGTAAGACAGAACTCTTTTCAATGATAGGTATGAATTCTGTAAATGCTTTATGGTCTAGTACTCTCAAATTACATATGGGTGTTGGGCACAGGAAATAGAGTTGTCAGTTTGGAAGAACCAAATTTCAAATTCTATATTATTTAGATTAATTTGAATAAACTGTCAGGAACATCTTATTTGTATTAAGTATGTTTAATTTGTCTCCAAATGTAGAGAAATTTGAAAGACCCAATTAGCAAGAGTGTTTCAGTTTTGTAGCATCAATGTGAAGGAATATAAATAGCATATATCTTTTAATAGGGTCTTCCATTCAGTATTATATTATTAAATTGATTCACAATATTCTGTGAATGAGTTGATGATCCATATTCCTGATAAAGCTTAGTATCATTTCATCATATGAGTTTACTGTCCATTAAAAAAAATACCTCTGAATGTATGTAGATACACCAATTGCTAAAAATTTTGACTTATTGGGTTAAATATCAAGCAGTTTTGTATAGGCCTTAAAAAACTTACACTTTTGTTTATTCTAGTTCAAACTTATCTAGAATTGCTGGAACACAGAAATTTAAATTTTTTCTATTTTTTGGCTTTTTGTTGTTGTTGTTGTTGACATTGTTTTTGGAAACAGGGTTTGTCTGTAACTTCGGAACCTGTCCTAGAACTCACTCTGCAGACCAGGGTGGCCTTGAACTCACAGAGATCCACCTGTCTCTGCCACCCAGTGCTAGGATTAAAGGTGTGTGCTACCACTGCCCAGCCTCTTCCATACTTTGATCACTGTACTTATATCAACAATTTTACAAGACTTCTAGCTGCTCTGAACCTTGGCAAACTTTTGGCTTTGTCCTTTTTGTTTTTTTTTTTTTTTTTTTTGTAGTTCTTGTAATAAAATCATTTCTAGTATAAATTATATTTCCAAGGTTCTAATAATACTGACTTTTTTTTTTTAGTTTTGTTTCTCTCATTCAAAGACACTACTTTTCACACAGTATCTTATGTTCTTAGTTTGAGTTGTAGGCAGTCTCTGTCCCAGATAGCACATATATCTTGCTGTTCTTTTCTCCCAGCATGTGGCTTCTCTTTTTATTTTCTTAATGATGCCTGAAATGGAAAGTATTTAATTTTGATGAAGTCTTATTTATCAACTTGTCATTTATGGTTATTGCTTTAAATGACCTATTTTTGCCTACTTCCACATTGTGAAGATACTCTCTTATGTTTTCTTCCTGAAACTATGTGTTATTTACTTCACTCATGAATTTTTAAACTATGTGAAATAATTTTTACATCACCTGAATTAAGAAGGAGATGGATTTTTAAATAAATGTTCAGTTATTTTTATATTACATGATGTTCTAGATGTGTTGTTTAAAATAAATGGTTTTGTGGTTATAGATGTATATCTGGAGTTTGTGTTCATTACACTAATTTAGAAACATTTTCTTCTCAAGTACTGTGTACTATGTTGATTTTACTAAATCAGTAGAACATCTTCAAATTATGTGACTATACCTTCAATTTTTCAAATGTTTTTCAACATTGCCTTAGATACTTTTTGACCTTTTATACTAATGTATCTTTTAAATTCACATTGTAACTGTCCAGAAAGGAGACTGATTCAGTCCTCTGGGTGTAATTGGGGATAGTTAACATGTAACAATATTAAAAATAAGTCTTATGACCTATCAATGTTGTGCATAGCTCCATTTGATTTGATCTTTTATTTTTCCTTAGCAAAAATTTTAGCTTTAAGCATAAAGATCTTAATATTTTTATAAGTTTTAAAATATAGTTATTATTGTAAGATATATAATTATGTGAAATCAATTTTTATTTACTCTTTACTTTTTTCTTTTTTTAAATTTATTTATTTATTAAAGATTTCTGCCTCCTCCCCGTCACCGCCTCCCATTTCCCCCCCCCCCTTTTCAAGTCCCCCTCCCTCATCAGCCCGAAGAGCAATCAGGGTTCCCTGCCCTGTGGGAAGTCCAAGGACCACCCACCTCCATCCAGGTCTAGTAAGGTGAGCATCCAAACTGCCTAGGCTCCCCCAAAGCCAGTATGTGCAGTAGGATCAAAAACCCATTGCCATTGTTCTTGAGTTCTCAGTAGTCCTCATTGTCCACTATGTTCAGCAAGTCCGGTTTTATCCCATGCTTTATTCTTTACTTATTATAGCTAATATAAAATAACTGTTTTATGTTTTTTACATTAGCTTTCTGTTAAATAAACTTGATAAACTAGCCTGCTAGTACTGTTAATCTGTGCATAAAACTTTTATTAACTGTAAAAAAAGTATTAATTCTCATTTTTATTTATATTCAGTCATTGCTTTTTAAATTTGTTGTATTACAAAGGCAAGATTACCTTTTATGATATGGCATACATATTCTTAATACAGAAAAAATGGTTTTAAATTTTCACAATTACCATTATACTACATAGATTCTTCAGAGATGGACTTTATCAAAGAGATAGATATTCCTTTCATTGTGGAGGAAGGATTATTTGAGTAGTTTGATTTTATTTACTTATTCTTTTGTCACTTCTTACATGTATAATACTACTTGATCAAAATCTCCTCTATTATTTTTTTAGTCTCTTTCCTATCCCACCAAATCACTTCTAACCAAGTGTCTCTTCTTACTTTTATGTGTGTGTGTGCGTGTGTGCGTGTGCGCGTGTGCATGTGTGTGTGTGTGTGTGTATGTGAGTGTATCTGTTTGTGACTCTGAATTTGATTAGGTTTATTTGCATGAGTATGGTTGGAGGGTTATGTGCCTGTGTGTTGAAATACTAGTGGCTTCATCATTGAGGACTTTGAACTCCCCCATCACTGAAACTTTCAACTCTCTGTAGCTTCTTTGGGATTGTGCCACCTTATGGGACAAGATGACACAATGGAATGTTGAAGAAATCAATATTGTGCAGGTAGCTATTGTGTCTGTGAATTCATAGGTGCATCATCCAGGCCATAGCCTGAAGACAATTTTACAACTCCCATTCCCATCCTTATCTCTTACAGTCTTCCTATAGTATGATGTCAGGGTGCCATAGATGTTTTCTCAGAATAGAGAAAATTTTATAGAGTTGAGCAATTTATCTAAAAGTTCTCTATTTATCTCATTGTAGAAACTGGAAAAAGGAAAAAGCAAACAAGACACAGTTTCCCCAAAAATAAATGTTCTTTTCACTGCATACAGATAACATCACTTGTGTGTCAGATGTAAGTGGGGGTTATCAACTGGCACTGACATGCATCCTCACTTCAGAGAGTGTAGATTTCTACAGAATGAGAAAACACGTGGCTTTAGATGTCTCGCTTGTTTAACCATTCTGAACGAATGATGTCTAGTAAGTGCAGCCAAAGTAATTCACTGTTTTCGACCCACATAATCACAGAGAATCACCAGGCAAATGGAGAAATATTAGTGTTTAAAGTGTGTAATGATTTGTTACACACCACTTAAAAAGTAAAAGTATTGTGTTCTAACCAAGGCTGCCTGTAAAGTCTTTAATTAATATGTCATTTAAATCTGGATTTCATATTGTAGCTATTAAATTACTGCTTATTACAGATGAATTTTACTAACTAAATCAAATGCAGTTGAATGTAGTTGATGTCTTAATGTGGTATATTGTTATTTTTGTTAATGAAAATTAATTAAAACATGGAATGTATAATTTACTTGTACACACAAAGTTAAATTTATAACTTATAAACACCAACTCAATTATCAAAATTACAAAATTTTAAATGGTTTGCATTTACACATTCAGCAAAGAAACACATATGGTAAAACATATAAATATTCCTACTATTATGATCTGTCATATATGAAAATAATTCAGCTTTAACTTCAGCTATTGGTATTAGTTTCTTTAGAATTTGTTTTTTCTACTACAAAAGTGTTTGAATTTTTTATGAGTTCTCTAACTGTGATGTGTGTTTTCTCCCATAGAATATTTAATTGAAGATGCTGTCAATTTATATGTGATTACAAATACAAAAGGTTATGTATATCTGCTTTATATTTTATGCAATACATTTCTTTGCCATCTGCAGAAGACATTTCAGAGACGTATTAATAAATTACTATTTTACTTAAGAATTAGGAAATTCTGTCTTTGACTTTGAATTTTTCAAAATTGTGTGCTTCAAAAACAATAAAATCAGGTTCTGAAAAATCTTAAATCTTTTTATTAAGTAAAATATATTTTAATGTCTCATCGGGAATAATCTAAATCTTTAGGACAAAAGCTCAGTTAACTAAGAGCTGAATTAAAAGCGCAGCCGGGCTTCTCTCAGCAAACTAGCTTTAATACTCAAATACAACCGCTGTGTATTTTTCCTGGCACTGAAACACTTTCTTTGGAATCCAGAAGCAAAAATCTTATCCTGAAATAGTTTTTGATGATAAATTTTCTCTACTCTTGAGCTCTCAGTTTTAATTTTTTTCTGAAGTATGACCTGATTCTATGTCCTTCATTGGTTGCTCTTTTGGTTGACTTTTCTATGCCTTAAATGTAATAAGTACCTACAGTAACATTAATATGTAAGGTTCACCTTTCTATTTTTAATTTGTAATTTTCAAGGCTCAAATGGTTGAGTTCAGGAATCATGGACCACGCTTGTGTCTGTTGCTTTGCCGTTTCTGTTCTCCCTTTCTGCTACACTGATTTGTATGCCTTTTAGAACACAGTCAACGACATCTGTTTTCAGGAGCTGTTGTTATGACTCAGGAAGTCCTCATCTCTCTGAGATGCTGTAACACATGGGCATCATATTGTAGCCACTTCTATATGGAAACAATTTATTGTCTAAATGCTAATAAAAGTTTTACTACTTAGAGGTTACATTTGGATATTTTGTTGTGCATCAAATCACACTGATCCTTAGAGTTGATATCTGGATTGAACTCCAATTTACTCTGTTGAGTCTTATAATGCCACCCTTTCAAATGTATCTATGCATATTTACAAACCAACATCTGCCAGAAGGCCATTGGCCTAACTACTTGGAGGAGGAAAGGGATTCTTTGGCTTATAGATTCTTCATCTTTTAGCATCCTTATGGGTGAAAACATCTTCCAAGATTCTGTAATATCTGCTGGTCACATTAGATACATCAAACCAATAAACCATGTCTGTTTCAACTGTAGTAGGAACACTGGTATGCTGTGCTGGGCAAAGGGTGGCAATAGAGATGCCTGTTTATCAGATTTCTGCTGTGAAATGTTAATTCTTGCCGTAACAGACGTTCAGATTGTCTGATTCATCATTAATTTGGCACAGGACATTTTTATTATCATTGATACGTATACTGGAGTGGTTTCTCTTCCTCCAGCCAATTCCTGAATAACCACTCTGAGGCTTAATGTTAATTACAAACTCTTTGGCCGATGGCTTAGACTTCTTACTGTCTAGATCTACATATAAATTAACTCTTTTCTATTGATCTGTATATTGTCATGTGCCCTGTGACTTACTGGTATCTTACTCTTTCAGTGGCTGCTGGTGTCTCCCTGACTCCACCTTCTTTTGTCCTGTATCTGTGCTCTGATTTCATGCCTGGTTCTATTCTGCCTGGCTATTGAACAAATCAGCTTCTTTATTAATTAATGGTAATAAAACACATTCACAGCATACAGAAGGGCATCCCACACTGGCTATGATCTATAAATACAGCCTATGCATCAGGAAACGTACTGTAGAAATGAAGATAATGAGAGCAACATTGATGACAAATATGATGGTGGTTTGTAAACTGACTTTAATGCATGCTCTACACACTTGCTCTTGGATCCATCATATTGCAATTACAAGTAGGCTGAATATTTTCAATATTTTCATATGGTTACTATAGTTTTCAAATAAAAAGTTCTAAAATCATGTTTAGCAAAGGTAGAAATAAAACCCAGGCCCTCATGTGCACATAACAAGCAGTTTACTGAATTACATCCCAAGTCCTTGAGTTTTTTTTTTTTTTTTAGCAGAATTGGTAATGGTATTTCATCATCAACCTTTAAGTATATTTTTTAAATCTGTTATTTGTCAATTTGAAAAAAGTAGTAAAGAAAGGAGATCTCAGATATTCTGAAGTTCTGTAATGGAGCATGCACCTTGGAGTTTTTTTCAACTCCAGAAGTGTCTGTACTTCATAGAACCACTCTCATTGTCATGACTTAAGGGTCCTGTCATGGTTTCATCATTCTTCAGTCCATTTTGGCAAAAGATGCCAAAAATGCAAGAGAGACTGTGTTCCACAATATTTTACAGTTTCTCAGGTACAATCCCAACCCAAAGCAAAACATATCAAGGGAATTGGGGACTCAGTTAAAAGGAATTGAGGGCTCTCTGTAGGCTTACAGATGCTTCTCTGTTATCTGTACCTAGGACTAGAGAGCAGATCACCACATCAAGAGGCACTAATGCACTGTAAATTAAAGTTCAACACGAGGGTGGATTCTGGGCTCTAGGTTTTTTCATTACCCTAAGACATTGTCTTAGGAGATTGCCATGGCTAAAAATAATGCTGGATAAAAAAGAATATTTTTTTTTTTATTTCTGTAGTTGCTAGAAAGGTACATTTAGCTCAACAGCTTTCCAGCAAAAAATATCTCTGAAATCAGCTTCAGCATATGACTCTCTTTCTTTATGCAATCTTTGCAAGCTTTGTTTTCTGTAATAAATGAACAATTTGGTTTGCTTGCTTATGTGTACTCTGAGTGTCTTCAGAAGATATTACACAAAGAGAAAGTGTACTTAAGAAAATGACTGTCTCTATTCTCTGTGTAAAGTTTTTTTTTTTTTTTTTTTTTTTCCTTTTCATTGAGTAAATTATCATTGCTTGCTATTTGTGCCAGGATCAATGCTCTGAACAGGGATTACAAAAGATGAATAAGACTTGATCTTTTGCTTAAGGGAACCTCTCACAGCAAGTAATTATTTTAATAAATAACTACAATAGAGCTTCTTTATTCTCAGTAAGAGGATAGTAGTTATTTGATTTGTTAATTCACTAAGTATCTAGTTTTTACGTTAAAAATGCTCAAAAACATGCACTCATAAAGTCCATGAGTTGGTAATTTGGGCAAGGAGAAACACTTGCCCATCATTAGTCTGTGGTTTCTTGGGCCTAAGCTAGCGGAGCTCCAAGCTAAAAGCCTAATATCTTCTGGAAGATAAAAAGTTGATATTGTCTACTTGTAGTGGTCTTAACTAGAATATTTACTGGAGTATTTACATGTGACCTCCACATATATATTCGATTTCTCAACATTATGGTGGCTGGATTCTAAAAGAAAGCTAATTAAGTAACAAGGAACTACTTTATGTGGGAAATAAAACAACTAATTAGTTACCAATATCACTATTTTAGTACAGTGTTTAGGAAGGCCAGTCATTTTTAACAGCATTGTGAATAACAAACATGTGTACTGTGCATACTGACAATAATACTTTATATAGACTAATCTCATTAAAATGTTTCACAAGAGAGTAGTGTTCAATACTCTCTTCAGACAAGGTGTTGCTCTACTTCTTGATTTGTTATTTTCTACCTACATTACTGGAACTATGACTCCAGACTTTTGCACATATAAGAGAGATAATGCTAAATCCTGTGTCATTTATAGGTATTTTATAATGTAAGTTCTATCAAAAATATGAAGCTATTAGAAAGAAATCATTAATAACTCATTCTAACTGGAAAAAAAAAACATTAAAGCTAGACGATTATTTATCTGACACCATTCTTTGCTCTCAGTCTCTAGGTTTGGTAAACAATTTTAACTGAACTTGAAGGAACTGAGCAACACAATCGAAAAAGGGTGTGAGAAGTTTGAATTCCAGTGAGTGAAGGGCTTTAGGGAGGCCAGTCATATCACCACCATAATCACAGAAATAGACAACAAGGAACCCTTAGACCTGCCTGTCCAGTCTCAGGGTGTGCTCACAGTGTGGCTGCCTCGTGGGATATAAATTAATGTTTCCACTGATCAGCACATTCACTTCCAATGACCTTTCTATTCTGTTTTGAAATAAATTTTATTCTGGTATATACATGTCTGAAGAAATATTATTTTCTCTCTTTTATAGATTATATGTAAAGAGTTAGGAAAGAAATATTGGTCAGGAAACCATTTAACGTACAACATAGAGTAGTTTTCATCTAATAATCTGTAGTCCCATATTCCAATTGAAGGTGAATGACTGATCCCTTCTCCAAGACCCGTTACAATGATGATTTATATCTTCTCTATAGCTCATTGTATAAGACAGTGTAGTATGTAATGATGAGACTAAACAATTCTCCTACAAAATCTCCTACAATAATCTAACGTAGTCACAATTGTCCTTTACCATTGACTTCAATGATTGTCTTCTTCCAGAATGCAGTTTTTAGTTCAGATCCCCTTATAATGTCATCTGCTAACTCCTTCACCGTTTCTCATCACTCCCACTGGCCCCTCATATTTGCCCTTTTTTGACTGCTTTCAAGTGATGTATAAACCACTTAAGTTAGTACTGCTGCACACTATTCTTCTGTTTTTGTTTTTGTTTTTCTGTTTTTCTATCCCACCAATGTTCCTCTCCCCTCCCCCCTCTTCTTCCTCTCCACTCCCCCATCCACTTTCCCCCTTCTGTTTATGTTAAGATTTGGGCAGGACTCCCATGGATGTCAGCATGTCATGGCATATCAGTTGCCAGTGAGACTAGGCACCTTCTTCTCTATTCGGGCTGGATGAGGCAGTTAGATGGGAGGAATAGGTCTGAAAAGCAGGCAGCTATATCAGAGACAGTCTCTGCATTCACACTATTCTTGTTGAGTAACTGTAATTGTGTTAGTAGTAATGTTTGTCCTTCTTAGAGTATGACTTTTACTAGTTCATGTTACTGGGCTTTTATCAGTTATGCAAATATCTAGAAAAGAATTACTGCATTTACAAAGTCCTAAATGTCAGCCTACCTTTATATTTGTGTGATACATCACACTTCTGTGATTCAGTCTTTCCTTTAGACTGGAGCTTTGTCTCCATTTCCCATTTATCTCCTATTATCTAGCAGAATTTCTCCAACTTCAGGAAAGCTGAGCAACAACAATCATGTCTTTATTTATCTCTCATGATTCTGGGGATTTACTAAGCTCATCCAGGTGGTTTGTAATCTGTTTCATACAGCTAGTAACAGATGAGAACTTGGTAGAAATCATCAAGAACACTTCTTCACTTACCTATTTAGCAATGTTTGCTGGGTGTCAGCTGAGACCCCTGCTGGGGCTGTTGCCAGAACACCTACATACAATTATTTTTATATAAAATGCACAGAGCTATGAAAAATTAGATAAAAGTTACCTCCTCATGCTTAAATTATGCTCAGTATGCCTATGGAAATATAATCAGTCTGTTCTTTCAAATGTAATATAATTCTCAATACTTCTGTCTTCCCAAATGGAAATCTATTCAGTCTTTAATTTTAGCTTTTGTGGTCAGCCCTACCATCAAGTGGCTTCATTACGACTTATCACTCATGACTCTCATTGTCTACTTCTCTTATTTATGAAAAAAGCTTTTTTTATACCCAATACTTCAACAAAAAGCTCTCCGCAAACTAAAGACAAGAAATAAACCCTCTCAATTCAATAAAAGATATTGGTGATAAAACAAAAGACACAATAATATTCATGATGAAAAACTGCAAACAACACCTACATTAGGAAAACAACAAATAAAACTCAACTTATAACTTCTGCTTGGCAGAAGTTCTAGGAGGTCTAGGAGGAGAAATGAGTTAAAATTAGTGAATTGATAGTTTTAAAATAAATTACAATCATATTAAAAAGAAATTAATAAGACTCTTTGAATAAGGTTATCAGATCACAAAATAAGTATAAGGAGTGTACACTGTATGTGGAATAGAAAGACTTTGGTGTTTCAATAAAATGTAAAATAGCAACTGATGAGCATAGAGTGAAATTTGAAATGTGGTACAAGGTTGATGGAATATTAAACATTGTATCCACTGTTGAATGTGGTTCAACATTTAAATCTAGAATACATGTCTAAGTAAATCATTTGAAGTAGTAAGTAGAATAAAGTAGATTGTGCACCTCCAGACCTAACTTCAAGGAATAGCTTATTCAGACTGTTAAAGTCCCAACAGAATAGGAGGGAGTAAAAACATGCTTACTTTTTGTTGGCCTGAACATCATTGAGTCAGGACAAAAGCCTTCTCTGGCCTTCAAGACCAAGACTCTGATTAAAACTGCTCCCTCTTTGCTTCTGACTCTCATGGTTCTAACCTAGGTAGAAACTATGTATGCAGCTCTCTTGACCCTCCAGGTGACAGACTGCATATCATAGTGTCTTTCCACTCCAGCTGGCATGTGGATCATACTGTGCTATTTCTCTGGGAAGCTCAGAATAAGAGTGATTGACTAAAGGAAGCAGGTTCTCCTCTGTAAATAGGGAAATGTCTTTTGACTGCCTAAGCAATGTGGTTGGGAAGCATTGTAGATGTACAAATGACTTATGAGTCATTGTTGTGAAATAATATGTTTTTTACACTGTGAAGATGTGTCTTTCCCAAGGCACCTTCTGATGTGTTTACTAAAAAGCTTAATGGCCAACAGATATTCAGGAAAAGAAAAGGTGGAACTTCCAAACAGAGAGAGAAAAGGAAATGAATCTAGAGGTGTGAGACAGATGCCAGAAGACAAGGAGGGGAAACAGAATGTACAAGATAGAAGATAGGTAAAGAACCATGAAGCAAAGCATAGATTAATATAAATGGGTTAATTTAATTTATAGGAGCGTTGGGACACAGTTAAGATATATACCAAGCTTTTATAATTAATAATTCTCTGTGTCATGTGTTTTTGAGCTGGAGTCCCAAAAGAAAATCTAATAAACTAGAATATCCAAACATAGGGCCTCAGAAAGAGCTAGGAAAAGTTATGGACAAGGAGTCATATGGTGCTTCCTAGTCCTGCAATATCTCACACAGGTTTGTGTATTTTCAGAACAAAGGGATCGGACACCAATGAAAATGGTGGCCCCGGTGATCCAGTCTTTCCGAGTGCCTCTGTTACAGTTTCTTCAGTGTTCTGCATGGAGAACAGCTTCAAAGCTACTGGCTGAGTGTTGGTGCCCACAAGTATTATACAGTAATTGAACACCTGACAGACAAATAGGCAGATCCATGGAAGTGTATATGTACACTTTCACATGAGGTAACTGGTGCGAGCAAGAAGGAAACACAGAAGTGGGAAGAGGCAGAAGCTGCCTCTTCGAGAGGAAGATGGAAAAGAGAAGAAAACTCAGGCTGGAAGCTGAAGATCAGCCTGTTTCATCAGATGGGGAAGGGAGTAGGCATGGCTTGTCTCTTAAAGAGACAGAACAGATCATTACAATAATGGTCTCTTTGATTTCAAAAGAAATTCCAAATATTAGTTTGGGATGAGTTTTACAGTTTTATACTGTTATGACCAGATCACGGAGTCCCCACAAAACCAACTAGAAGACCTAGTTCTATATGTAAAAGCAAAGAGCCTTTTACAAAAAGCTTGCAGACTTGGGCACCTCCTGTGTTTCCAACATATTTGACTGATCAGAGAGCTCCAAGCTCAGTTGAGGTTGAGTTTTTACTGTAGCAAAGGTGGGCATGAGGATGTCTAAGGTTAGGAATCCTTGATTGCCTCACATTTGTCTAGGAGTAGTGTCCTGCTGAAAAGCAATGGGTGTATGCTGGCTGGTAATCCTATCTACAATGGTTGGGATATTAGGAACTTCCTTTAGATGGTCTGTTCCTGGGTGGTATCTACATATGGCTTCTCCTAGACTCTGGTGCTGCCTGTTATGGCAGCTGTGCAGCCTGGGTCTTATGAGCAGACAGCCCTCAATACATGATTGCATAAAATGTGATGGCAACATTTTAGATGTTCTTCCTCTCTGTGAGGCTGAAATTCTGTAACCACATGGGGAGAAGAGAGATCAACACCAAAATGGCATTTAAAAACGAAAAGAAAGACTAAACAGTCAAGATTTATTTCTTAATTTAAAGCTTACTTCAACAATTCAAAAAAGAAGAGTAATAGCCTCTTTCTTCTACCCATTGGGAAAAAAAGACTATTCTTATTAATTGCATGTACATATTAAAAGTATTCTATCTGTTATGGTTTAGATAAAATCCTGCAGGTCACTACATCGAAGATAATGGTAAAACTAAAACGGTGCCATTTTCTTAGTGAGCAGCAATGACAGCAGGCCACAAGGGGCAACAGGTCCCCATGTGGCAGGTGAGAGACAGAGATGGATAGGCACTTCATGCAGAGTAAGGTTGGATACTTATTTAGTGGGTTATGGAAGGAAGGGTAAAAGGGGGAAAGCCAGAAAAGGAGGACAATGAGAGAGAGAGAGAGAGAGAGAGAGAGAGGCAGAGAAAAAGAGAGAGAGGTAAGAAAGAAAAAAAGAAGGGAGGAGAGGAGAAGAGCCATGGCAGCAGCTACCTCTTTGGGAGAGAGATGGAAAGGAAAGTGCTCATGCTGGAAGCAGAAGGAAGATCTGCTTGCTTTGGGGGGGTGGGGCAGGGAGTGGACGGGGCTTGTCTCTTAAAAAGACAGGATAGACCATTACAATATCCTTTAGGAAAGCAAAAAGTGAGATACATAAAATCCTGTATTGTGCCTTTGTCTTTTTTAACATGTGATGCTATAATAGAATACCACATAGTAGGTGATTTAAAAAGAACATGTTATTTAAAAGGTTATGGATTTGAAGGGAACAGGAAGGGGCATATGGAAAGGTTTGGAGGTAGGATAAGTTTTCTCATAGTTTTCTGGGCAATTAAGTGCAAGATTAAAATACCAGCAGGTTTGCTTGTCTGGTGAAGCTGCAGTAGGTGCCAACATGGCATTTTCTCCTGTGTCTTATGGAAGAAAGAAATCTGTATTCTCACTTGGCAAATGACAGATGACAGCTGAATGATACATGGACCTTTGTTTGTATGGATGTTGATCATATTAATGGAGAAGGAAGCCTCATAGCTGAATTATTTGGGTTGTTACATCAGAGTGTGTGTCATGTTAAAAAAATATTTTTAGAAAACCTTATTTTCCTGTTTTATTTTGTTTTCCTTTTTCTAGGAAGGTTGGCCATTTAAGATGTTTTGTGGAAAAGCAGTTCTGTCTGTTTGGCTTGCAGAAACCTCTCATAATGTTCCTTAGTTTTTCTACTGAAGATTCACATTGTTTTATGGGATCTGGAGCAAAAGGGTTTTATTGTAATAGTGACTTCCTAATACTCAATAGGATCAATTCTGTGTTACACGTGGGGACTGGGTTTCAATGAGAGAAAATGGCTTAAAGACCTTGGTGGAAGTTATTAACAGAAAACTTAAAAAAAAGTCACACACTGTTAGTGCAGCTTTTTTTTTTTTGTCTCAGAGGAGTGGGTTAGAAGGATTTGGTATTCATTCATTCATAAAACTGTCATTATTTGCTCTTTCACTATCTTATACTTGCCTGTCCCCCCAAAATATAGTATGAAAGAACTGGAGACAGACACATGATTAATGAAAGGAGTTTGCTTTATGGTTCAGGTGACAGAGCCCTGACAGCAACTTCTGTGACTGCTTTCTTTTTTTTTTTTTTTTTCAAATAGAACTGAGCTTCTGTGAGTCAATTGGTGATCTTAGGAGTGAGTCAGACTCTTCGGGCACAACCTTCTCTTTTGTGTGTCTGCAGCATTTACTTTCTAAAAAGCCAATCAAGCACTATTGGAAGAAAGAAGTAGTGTGATCAGGCTTCAGGCTTTTGTGACAATGGATAAAAAATAATGGTTTCAAGAAGGCAGAATAAAGGGAATGTGCAAAATTTTAAAAAAAGTGCTACGTTGGTCAAGACTTTCCTGTCTCAAAAAAAAAAAATCAAGCTTTTCTTTCTGAAAAAGGGTGTGAAAGGCCATGCTTTGTTTTGGAAATGAGTTAAAGCAGGATCTACCTCAGACAGCACTCCTAGACAGACCTAAGACAGAAAGGATTGAGAACAAGAGTCAGCCTGTGAACCAGATTTGAATGATTTAAGTTACCTTTTCTCAATGCCAACGTTCATCTAATATCAAAAGTGCAAATTTTACAAACAACCTTGGGAAGTCTTTTAAAGTAGAGAAGCAATTTCATTACAAAATGAGAATGGTTATTTGTGTTGCTTGTTTCCCAACAATGATGGTAGTGGGCAGTCTGCTCCAACAGTAAAGAACAGATAAACTGTTGAAGAGAAGGGTAGGTAGATACTGGATAGGCAGTTTAGAATAACAAGAGTCTATTGCCATGACCAATGTCTGGAGACTCTAGGAAGAGTATAGTTTTCCCTTATTTCTTTTCTCTAAGGAAATTCCCTATCCTGGAAGGCTTACTGAGGACAGAACTCAATATCAGAAACAAACTCTGATCTGATCAGTTCATCCCTCTCTCTTTCTCCATTCACTAAAACCTCATTAACTCCAAGGCAATCAGGCTCAATGGTTGTTGTAATAGGAGTGGCGGGGCTGTGTCCCCAGCACCCCAGCCACCTGGCTAGCTTATGCCCCAAAATAACAACACACAAATTGTATTCACTTAAACACTGCTTGGCCCATTATATCTAGCTTCTTCTTGGCTAACTCTCGCACCTGTACTAGCCCATTTCTAATAATGTGTGTAGCACCCCAAGGTGTGCTTACCGGGAAGATTCTAGCCTACATCCATCCTGGGTCAGAGCTTCATCGATTGCGCCTGCCCGGAAGAGGGGAGCATTGAAGCCGTAAGTCACAAACAATGCCACACCAGTTTGGAATTATGATTAATAGGGTGGTATTTATTTAAAGAGGAAAAAACTCACAGATCACCATCCCAGACAACAGCCCTCGGTGCAACCACGAAGGGAGTCTAGTCACTGGCAGAGCAGGAAGTGAAGAGAGAGAGAGGAGGGAAGTAGCCGCTTTTTTAAAGGGAGAGAGACTACGCCCCAATGGGCTGGTATCTCAGCAGCTATTGGTTGGAGGAGTGGAAGGACCTCCTGCGACACCTCCCCCTTTTGTTTAAGTAAGACAGTTCTAAACCTACTACGAAATTATATACAATAAGTACAAATATCCTATTCTAACTAGCTTAGGTCTTGTATAATAAATAACTTGGCCAAGTCATGAGAGAAAAGTAACTACATTTATATAGTCTTCAACCCCATCGAAGATCTGAGAAGGGAAATAATGTTACCTGGGTAATTAGGAAGCTCAGTAAAACAACTTCCAAAACATGCAACAAATCACATAGACAACTAGCTACCTGGGCAATCACCCAAAGTCATGTTTGCAGCGTTGAAGCAACCAACTTTGGCTAAGGCCTAACATAACTGACATACCATTTTCAAAGGCAAGCAACTTTTCAAAACTATCTTACCCTGTCTTTGCAGGATATGACAGTCCTGTTTTATCCATTGATGCATGCTCTGTATCTCTGTCAGTGGTTGAGGTATGGGCATTTCTTTGCCCCAAGGCCAGTTCTGCCAAAAAGAAAGGCTCCAGGTGGAGTGTCTTTGGTGCTCAACATTCTCTCGGGAATAGAGCGGTGTTGCCAGGAGCAATTGTGTCTCACTACCACAAAACTCTGAGTTAGATTAAAGGCCATTTTCTACAGCTCTTTGAAGAGGTTGAAGATTATCTATCTATACTGAGTATTATCTCTATATATCTAAAGAACCTGATTAATCTAATTATAAATGACAAACTTAGATGACTATTAATCTATATAATTCTCAACATCCATCTAACTTAAAGACTAAGACAATAAACGACTGTGAAACAAATGAGAACAATGACCTCCAAATATAAACAATGTACAAATATACATTGCAATATGGTAAATATATATCAATACACAAACAATATATAAGTATCTTAATCAGAGGTAGAAATGTACACTGCAATATGGTAAATACATACTATATATATATATATATAAATTCTGTCTATGCATAAAAAGTGTTTTAAACAGAGGTAGAAACATGCATGCATAAAATAGTCAATATAATTTAACTTTGTATCAATATACAAGAATCAATACCAATATATTTGTCTAAAAACAGTAACTCACAATTATAAATCTATTATCCCATCATCCCTCTTTTATTTTTTTCAAATGATCCCTGAGCTTAGAAAATTCCTCCCCCAACCTCTAAATGATGTCCCTAAACCCAGGGGCAAACTTTACTGGGAGAGGGGACGTCGTCCTCTAGAATTACTTCCAGCTGTCATGGGGGCGACGTTCTTTCTGAGGGATCCTGTGAAAGTAAAATGATGGTTAAATTTCAAGTTCAATGTCTTTTAAAATTGCAAGTAGTCTTTAAGTATTTTGTGGAGGTCTGACCAGAATGTTTTCCAAGATGTGCACCATTTCAGCTAACCAAGTTGGGAATCATCTTGTGCAGCTGGTACCCAAAACAGGTCTTGTAGTAGCGCTATCAATATCATGACATCATATCAGCCAGGTAGAGTTGTTGTTGTGGGGCCCCATCTTCTTCCTGGAAACTTCAAATGTCACTTCAGGAAAGACTCATTGTTCATTGTAAAAAACTTAAAACATTAATCTCATATATATATGTATATATGTGTATATATATATATATATATATATTCAATAAAACAACCAGGACACAAGGACTTCTAGACAACAGTATTGACAGTACATAGGGATTCACAGAGACTATACATGCAGAAGGGCTGCACAGGTCATTTTGTATCCTGTAGCATTAATTCTACTTTGTCCTAATAATAAAAACTCATAGTCAGCTATTAGGGGGTGAAAGTTGAAGGATCAGAGAAATGGAATAGCCAGTCTCCAGGGTTCTTACCTCTACCAATGCTCAATTCAAAGGGGGAAATTCTATCCCTGTGAATCCTCAGACTGCATTTTTTTTTTTTTTTTGAGCTAGGTTTCTCTGTAGCTTTGGAGCCTGTCCTGGAACTAGCTCTTGTAGACCAGGGCCACTGTCTCCCGAGTGCTGAGATTAAAGGCGTGAGCCACCAGCACCCGGTCCAAACCTAATTCTTAGACTGCATCCATCTCTATAAATCCTCAAACTGAGCTGAGTTTTTGTTTCCTTCTGCCTTATATTTCTTTCTCTGCTCATCCACATCACTCTTGTCTCCATCTTCCTAGTGCTGGGATTAAAAGTGTGTGCCACCACTGCCTGGCCTCTATGGATAACTAGTAGCTTAGCTCTGCACTCTAATAAAGGTGAGCTTTATTTGTTACAACATAAACAACAGTATCCCAGCAATGAGAGGGGAAATAGACACAAGCTCCCATCCCTAACCCAGAAGCTATTTTCAGTTGACACCTGCTCACAAAGGGAAAGGAAAAAAAAAATCAGTGTTCTTCAGTGGAGTCTCAATGAGTGTACAATTCACACTTAAGGGTCAAACATATGCTCAGAAGTAGATGGCCAACTCGAAAAAAAAATCAATGATATTTTTAGAGATGTTTTAACTCAATGTTTTCTTTGGGTATTTTTTTTTTTGTAACTTAGGGAACTTTTATGTATCTATTATGATTTCTGATTTTGTGTAATCAGCTTTGTATGTGCGAGTACCCTTCCCAATGTGTGTGCATTTGTCTGTGTTTTTTCTCATGCTTTTTACTTGTTTTTATTTCTATTTATTAGTTTTTTTATTCATTCTATTTTTTACTTTTTTGTTTGCTTGTTTGTTTTCTAAAGAAAGAGCGAAAGAAGGAATGGATGGGGGAGGTAAGAAGAATATGGAAGGAGATTATAGAAGGGAAACTATAATCAGAATATGTTGTCTGAAATTTTTTTATTTTCAATAAAGAAAAAAAATTGAAAAAAAAAACATTAGTGACTTAATTGTGTATGGACTTTATACTGTTACCAAAGTCTCTGGTCAGTGGAGTGGAAGCTTATCTGAGGACTGGGATTTGGAATGGAAAGTTATGGTTCATTTATTCTTGGAAATGGGAATGTGCATGGAGCCTGCTTCCTTTCCTTTTTCTTAATTTCCTCTATCAATTTAATGAGAATAAGACTAAGTATTGTTCTGAAATTTTAGATTAAACTTTAGAGACCTGTGGTTCCTGAAATGAGTGATTCCCATTATCTTACGTAAGTCTAGAGCTCATGCACGCAGAATAAAAACATCAACATTTGCTAACAGAACATAAAGTTACCTATGAAACCAAGATGTTTTGAAAAAACTTGAGGGGAAACTGACAAAAAAGTGAGTTCTAATTATGAATATGCCTGGAATTATATACAGTGTGATAAAAACGATTAGAACTTGTTGGAGTTTGGATATTAAATAATGAGTTTTTGACTACTATGACTTACACTAATTTACCTTTCTCAAAAGTGGTCTGCACTCTTGTGATGTAGAGCCTAGAGAAGTGATAGTGAGTGAGTCTTACATGAAGCCAAAATGACATTATAAATTCTCATAGGGATCTAGCCTGAAATATAAAAATGTCTTCCTTCTCCTAGATGGTGGTCAATTAATTTCTATTTAATAAACATTTGATTGCTCATTCTCTGCCAAGTAACTGACTATAGAGTTTGAGGCAGTCTGATATTACCAGGTTACCTTTCTCTCTCTCTTTCTATATCTCTATTATCTATCGATTTATCTGTTTATCATCTATCTATCTATCTATCTATCTATCTATCTATCTATCTATCTATCTATCATCTATATATCATCTACCTATTTATCTATGTCATAAGTTTTAGTTTTGCTTAAATATACTTTGAGAATTTCATACATGAGTACTGTGTTTCTGCAATTTCTACCCTTCTTTTGCTCCCGTCAATTACTCTCACACCCCTACTACATATCCACTGCGAATTGACCTCTTCTCTCCTTAATTATTATTGCTGCATACACACTCCCATAAGGATAAATATAAAGAGTCTGCTGAGTCCATTTAGTGTATCTTCTATATGCATGCATTTAGGAGTAAGTGTTTGAGGCTGTATTATCTTTCAAAGTACTCATCTCTGGAGAAAACCATATAGACTTTTTGGAGTATATTAATTGGCTTTTACTCTTCATCCAGATGTGGGGGACTTGTGAAATTGTCCCTTTCAGCATTGTCATGCCAGCAGGTGTCTAATTGTATAGATCTTCTTTAAGCAATAATGTTGTTGTAATTTTGCAGGTACAGTGTTCCTGATATATTAAATAAAAACCCACTATCTTGCCACGGAAGTTTGGAACATCTCCCTTTTAATCTTACTAATACCACCATCATCCATGATGTCTCTGAGCCTGAGATGTAGAGGAAGTGTTGTAGATATATGATCTAGATGTAGGCCCTCATTTTTCATTTTTGTTTGAAATTATCTGTTGAGGTATCCTACACCAAGGAAATTTATAATCATTAGGAGAATATAGTAATGCTTTTCAACTAACGAACATTGTGAATGATTAACTTACATTATTTGTGTTTGAGTCAAATGATGTTCCTTTTCAATGCATTTCTTTCCTGGTGAACACATTCTAAATACTAGGAACACAAACACTTTTTACATTGCTTTACTCTATTTACCTGACAAATGACTCTTTTAAGTGCTATGCAATAACTTTTCAAGTATGATTTCTGACCCACTTGGAGCAGAATCTCTTGGGAGATTGCTCATGAATACTTCATCATGTTGGCTAGTTTTATGTCAACATCAGATGATAAAGTGCCCCCACTAGATGGTCCTGTGAGCAAGCCTGTGGTATGTTTTCCTGAGTAACATGGGAGTGCCCAGCTCAGGTGCTGCCAATGGGTTGGTGGTTCTAGGCGCTGTAAGAACGCAGGATAAACAAGCGGTGAAGGAACAAGCTTGTAAAATATGGTTCTCCCTGAATTCCACACCAACTCCTGCTTCCTGTCATGAAAACTACAATTATGGACTGTGATGTAGAAGTGTAATTGAAATAAACCCTTTCTAAGTTGCTTATAGTCATGTGTTTTATCACAATGATAGAATCTCTAGGACATTAAACTATGTCATTCCATGCTGAATTCACTTGATATTGTTGTACAAATGCTTTGGAGACAGAATTTCTGGAATATAATATCTAGTAATATTAATAAAAATCTCAGCTTCATTAAGGTGTGTGAAATCTTAAAGATACTCATCTGAACTCAGGTTATAATGTATTTACTTTTTTTTTTTAATCAAAGACCATTGCCCTTGAAACATCTGCTTGCTTTTTCAGAATTCACTACCACCTACAGCTAAAGAAAAATCATCCTCCCCATTTCACCTCTCTGTAGTTGTAGCCAAATAACCCATCATCCAAGGGCTGGAAGCCTCATTCTCCCTGTTACAATTGTTTATGGGAATAGCCAGGTAGTATTGATTTGTCACCTGGCGATGTTAATTACCAGTGAAGCATGCAGGTTGTTTCTTTTTTTTTTTTCCTTTAGCTCTCAGCTTGATATCTGAAGTTTCAGCATGCAATCAGGAACCATTTAATGGAAAGTTAATCAACCGAATCCTCCCAGTTCAGAAGTGACTCCCTGGTCATGGCCCATGTATAGAACACCAGGGTATCCATATGAAATAGGGAAGTAATCATTTACCAAATACTTCCCTGAAGGCCTGAAAGAGGTAATAACCCTCATACAGAACCTTCTGGAGCTCCTGGGAGCCACTTATACACCACAGAGAAAGTGTCTTGACTTGTAATGTTTTTAAAGATTTGCTTATTCTTGTCAATGAAAAAAGCTAATAGGCAGAGGAGTGCTTGCTTCTGAGATGCCAACAAGGAGGCCTTTTCCCCATTTTAAAAGTAGCAGTCTTCTGTCTATATTCATAGAAAATTATGTTGCCACAGCAAACACCAGCAATCTAGATTTGATTTGCAAGTTAACTTTTCTGCTTTTGATCAATAACTGCTTAACAGCATCTCTGGCTAAGCATTCTAAAATTGATTTTAGAAGATAATTTGCATTTGATAATTTGAAGTGTTTGGCACCACAGCAATTACAAGGAGGAGGAAATAGAAGAAGGTATGATTGCTATATAAAGAAGATTCAAGTGACATCTAGGAGAATGGTGGTTTTCCTCAGAAGTCACAGTATTCTAGCTTCTAGGTATCATTTGATGCAAAGAGTCAAGCTTCAAGTCCCCTTTGGCCTTGAGTTCTTACCCTACTCTTAAAAAATCAGTTTCTTTTGATAACCTTGGAATTCATTATTGAGAAATTAGATAAAATGTTACATATGAAATATTATTTATTGAATATTCATTGGTATGTCTCTGTCCCCATTTCTGAAAGTCACTGTCCACCCATTACCCCTTACTATTGAGTGCTTTCTTGGTCCTCAGTTTATTCATCCCATTTGGTTCTTCCTCAAGTTTTATACTATCAATGAATCTTGAATTTTGTGAAAATCAATATAAGAGATTTTTAATTCTCCATGACCAAAGAACTTGTGAGAGTTAATGGAGCAATTGCTGACCCACTTCCTGCACCATCCCTCACAAGCTGCATTAGCTGTCTTCCATTCAGGTATGCCAGGCAAATGGCTAAAACATGTCTTTCATTAGCTACATCTAGAAAACTTATCTGACTCTCACTGTTGCAGTTTTACTTCCTTCTCATCAAAATAAAATTATTTCTTGAAGTTTTTCCCATCTGCAACTTTTTGAGATGACTTCTATTTGGGGAAAGTCTGTAGTCGTGTAGTTGCATGTCTTATACGCTGTGTTGTTCTATACCAGCTTAGTGTTATGTTTAATACAGATGGACTCAGTCAACAAGTACTGCTATATGTCATCATATATGTTGAATTTTTGCAGAATTCTTTAAGATTGTGCCTTATAAAATCAATAATTCCAATCAAAATTGTTCTGAAAAGATATGCTCTGTCTGAAGTCTAGCCTGCATCACCTTTCTGATCCCTGTAGCTCATAAATCCCTGTAGGCTTTTTTATGCTACTAACATGGTCTCAAATGAATGTCTTTGGGGCCCTTCCTGCTTTGTCAGATGGCATTACAACTTTGAAAATTGTAACTCCCACTGTGAGTATATGTGAAGGTGAGGCTTTCAGACATGATTTGACTATGAAGATGAAACTCTCACTAACAGGATAAAAGCCTTATTAGAAGAGACAAGACAGCTGTTTCCCTATCTCTTACATAAATGACACAAACATTGGAGAACCATGTGTCAACCAAGACACAAGGCAGTCCCCAGACACTGGATCTACTTCTGTATTTGTCTTAGAGTTTAAGACTCCACAGCTTAATGCACCAGACAATAACAACATGTTATAATAAATGACTCTAAAATACATACATACATACATTAGGAAGAGCAGGCAGTGCTCCTTAACCACTGAGCCATCTCTACAGCCCCCATACATACATTAGGAATACAGGAAAATGGTAAAAGAGCATGAGGAACTGCTGTAGAAAATCCTACAGCCATTAGCCATTAGTTTACCCGCCTACATGGGCGTGGCCTCCTATACTGTAAATTTCGATGTAAAGTGTGCATTCCCTCTCTTCTTGCTGCTGTTCTCCACTCATGAAGAGGAGTGTGATCTGTGAGTCTACCCCTAAATAAATAACCCTTTCTTAAACTCCATTCTTAGTGTGAGATTTCTTTATAGTGTTTATCTTCATCTGGTGTCCCTCGTGGATCCAAACTCTACACTTACCAGGTGGACTGGACTAAAAGGCCCAAATGATCCACAGCCCAGAAGGCAACCCCTGCCCCCTTGACTTGCTTTCGTCTACTAAATGGTTTTTTGTAAAACCCCCACCACAGCAAAGCTAAGTACATGTGGCTAATTGGAAATTTCCCAAACTGGCGCAACCCCCCCGCCACCACCACCACCACCACTGCCACGTTCCCTGCCACACAGTGACTTTCCCAGCTTCTGGTTTGTGCTCCCTGGTCCTGAGTTCTGGGCTCCTTGCTCTGTGTATGGATTTGATTTAATTGCTTTTAATTTGTCAAGCAAAGTATATTTGTCAATATTCAACCAAGACAGAAAGCCAAAGAGGCTCAGGACTGTTCATGGCTCCACCAGTTATGCTGCTTCTGGTCGCAACTCTGCAACCATGACAGCGGCTGGACAATAAAGATTATTACACCTAAAATTATTTACCAGACCTCAACACAGGTAAATATTTTATTAATTAATAAATCAATTAACTTGAAAGTTATATAATGACAGACAACATTACCATGAAATCTTTAGTAACCCTTTGGCTGATACTATGAATTGTATTCTGACAGGCTTATATGGTTATGGTGATACATTTATTTATTAGACTCAGTTTTTTTCCTTTGAAAGACCCTAATTTCTAGGGTTCAGGGAAGGATCTCCCATACTCAATAAGCCATGGCAATGGATGCAAACAGCAAGACGATTCTTTAATGTTGAAGGTGCCAAAGGGGACTCAATACTCCAGTGAGATTGAGAGAGCCCCCTTTGGTATTTTCCAGCAAGTATTTATAGAGTCTCAGGGTTACATAACAGGGAACCATAGTAACAGCAATATCATTGGTCAGCTCAAATTAACATATGGGGGGTAAACATCAGGATGGAAACAAGTCTTAACAGGATGAAAACAAGGCTAACAGAATGAAAACAAGTCAGGATAAAAACAAGTCAGGACAAAAACAAGTCTGAATTAAGCCAGTTTTAAAGGCCTGGATGTTTTTCTCAAGGCTGCCTCTGCTGCTCGCAGATATCCTGTTTTTGCCTGGCATGGCTGATCACACAAAAAACCATCTTAAGCTGGAGACTAGAGTTGGGGTCTTTCACCTTTATATTATATCATTAAGAAAATGATTTGATAACAGAACCAAGAATAAGGCACTTTAAAAAATGATACAGTCTTTACAGACTAATAATGAACAGCTAGTTGACAGAATTAATAGCATCAAAAATCAAAAGTAACCTGAAAAAATTAATACTTTTGAAAAGAATAACAAAATTCAATCCATGTCAAAGGGTACAGAGAAATTATCTGAAAGAATCTTACTATTGAATTTGACAATCAATATCTGTTAAAAAGTTATGGTAGGATAACAGATAGAGTATCTCTCCAGGAAGGCAATATTCATACTATTCAAATAATGTCCAAGGATGAGATGTTATTTTTTTTAATTTTTTTTATTGAGAATAAGAAAAAAAAAGTTTCTGCCTCCTCCCAGCCTCCCATTTCCCTCCCCCTCCCCCCACCCTTCTCCCCCTCCCCCCACTCCTCTCCCCCCCCTCTCCAATCCAAAGAGCAGTCATGGTTCCCTGCCCTGTGGAAAGTCCAAGGTCCTCCCCCCTCCGTCCATGTCTAGGAAGGTGAACATCCAAACTGGCTAGGCTCCCACCAAGCCGGAACATGAAGTAGGATCAGAACCCCTTGCCATTGACCTTGGCTTCTCATCAGTCCTTATTGTTTGCCATGATCAGAGAGTCCGCCATCAAACCGCACACACTAATAGTAGGAGACTTCAACACTCCTCTCTCACCAATGGACAGGTCAATCAGACAGAAACCTAACAGAGATGTTATTTTTAAAGGAAAAACTTCAGACCTTAGAACCACATGTGCAAAATGAGAACTAGAGGCTAGGTAGGTGCCTCAATAAAATCATTAGAAATCTAAACAGGCCAGATGATTCAGGCTTTACAAAAGATGGTAGTAAAAAGATTTGAAATGTTTGAGGAAACTATTGGAGCTGATGATTAGGGAATGAAAGTACAAGGACAGGTTTAACATCACCAGTATCTGTCAGAGATGACTTATGCAGGGTTTTAGCTTCCTACTCTATAATCTACTCTGACAAAGCATCAGGCTCTAAATGCCCAAAAGGATCCAAAGAAGGTAGATGGATACCTATAGGAATTAATGATCTAAAAGAAATTAAGCAAGCAGTAGTAACTTACAGATTGTATTTTGCATTTATTAGGGAGATGATAAAGACATGGGCTTCTAGCATTAAGGCCACCCTATAGGACTGGCTTCAGTTAGTTTCAGCAGTCCTGGATAATGGGCATTAACTGATGTGGAAATGTTATTTCACGGAAAAGGCAAAAATGTTTTAGAACAAAGGGAAAAGTAAAAGGACTTGAGACTTCCCAAGATCAAATTCTTGTTGAGGCCACTTATGTTGACCCACAGGCTCAAGCTCTTTACAATGAACACATCTTGTCCCCGTGTCACAAAGCAGCCTTAAATGCTAGGGACAGGATTCAAGAAGCAGGAAAATGAATTGACTCATACACTGGTGTTAAATAGGGTCAAAGAGAACACTTTAGTGACATTTTTTTTTTTACAAAGATTAACTAAGGCTGTACAAATAGGAGTAGCAGACCCAGATGCTAGACTGGTATTTATTGAATCTGACTTTTGAAAATGTCAACATAGAATGAAAATGGATACTTGGGCCTTTAAATATCAGAACAGCATCAATTAATGAATGGTTCCTCTATACAATGAACGTTCAGAACTTTGACTATAATGCTGAATCTTGGCTAGGAGAAACAATATCCAAATGTATGAGGAGACATCAAAATGTCAAATATTTTAGTTGTGGTAGAATAGGACATCTGAGAAGGTATTGTAGACAAGGAATTCCTAGAAATAATGTCTCTACTGGGAATGGCAAAAATAAAAAGGTATCAACCTCCTGGATTATGTAGAAGGTGTGGCAAATGCCGACATATGACCAATAAATGCAGATCAACAAAAAACAGACATGGCAACCTGATATCCTTGGGGGGGGGGGCTCTTGCAGGGCCCCACGTCAAAAGTGGTCCAGTCATTCCCAATCACTATGGATTACTTGTCTCCAAAATTAAAAAATCCAGAACCTTCTCTGTAGAAACGATACTGTTATGAATGATGGAATAATCATGGAGGATGAATAAAAACTCCAATAGGAAATAGAAATCATATATTCTGGAGGACTTCTATAAATGATCAAGAAACAAAGCAAAGAGTGTATATAAATGGCATTGTAATTGTGGTGTGATAGACACGGTTGCAGACTTGAGTATCATTACTCCAGAATGTTGGCATCAAAATTGGCATCTTCAAGAGGCAGATGTTTACTTTTTAAGAATTGGAACCCTATCTCAATTGAAACAAAGCATGATGTGAGATGAATGTTAAGGGCTAGAAGGACAGAGAGGAAGGCTGAGGCCATATGTGGCTAAAATCGCAGTGAATTTATGGGGTCGTGACCTGCTGCAGCAATGAAATACCCAGATTAATATTTCTGCAGTCCCAGAAACTCACATTTTTGGGAAGGATAATATAAGGTATTATATAAAAATGTCACCAGCCATTCCTGCTGTACAAAACCACAGATCAACTAGCAAACCTTTAGAGGTACCAATGGTCCTAACTTTAAAATGGCTAACTGAGAAACCAACATTGGTTAAACAGTAGCCTTTAACAGAAGACAAACTACAGGCTTTACAGGTACAGGTACAACCAGATGCTCACCATATTGAAGAATGAACCAGCCCTTAGAATTCTATATTTGTTGTTAAAAAAGAAATCTGGTAAATGGTGAATGGTGACAGATCTAAGAACATTTTTAATATAGTTACTGATTTATAATATGCAGAAAGAGTTCTCTTGCAATTTGAAACTTCTAAATTTATACCAGATGATACAGAATTGACTTTATTATTTATACAGGTTCAAGATACAATCAGGAATAGGCTCTGTCCCATATACATAACACGCATCTGATCTCATTCATGTCTACCAAGTCCTCTACCACAAGGTAATGCAGAAATTGATTGATTATTGACTGGGAGTGTGTTATAAATCAACACTGTCTTTGGAGTTGGACAATGGCTCTGTCCTTCTCTAAATCCAAGCATGTTAAAAGAAAAATTCAGAATTTTTGTCTCATGTCAAGAGCCATCTGGTATGAGAAGGAAAGAAAAAAAGAATTTAGAAAAATCTCTTACTACCATGAGAATAGCATATAATTCTGCCTTTTATATAGAATTTGCTTTTTTTTATACAGGCTTTGCTCCACCTTACTTAAATCTTCTTATTTGTAACCTGCCTTTCCTGATTTATTTGCCTAAGTATAGAATGTACAGGCTCCAGTTATTGATGTGTCCCATACAATGTAAGGAAGGATTCAAGTAGATCTTTTTATAAGGTTAATTCTATTACTTTTGGGATATTTACTATTAATCTTTGTGGAAGAGTAGTCCACTAGTATCTCTTAGAAGGCTAAGAATTATAAGTAGACAGTATGAAGGCAAAATTTTCACTGTCCTTTTCTTGTAAAGGTATAGTGAATAAACAAGCTTTTAAATCAATAACTATAAGAAGTCATCCTTTTGGTAGCAGAGAAGACAGAGAAATTTCAGATTGTAAAGGGCCCATAGGTCAAATTACTTTTCTTCATGCCTATTTTTGTCTTCTATCATCCCTTTCATTGAATATGTCTCTATAAATAATGTTGAAATTTTACACACTGAACAATGAATTTTCCTGCAGTAATCTTTGAAGTTTCCAGGAAGAGGGGACCCTCAACAATGATTCCACCTGGTTGATATGAGGTCATGATGCTGATAGTGCTACTCTAAGACCTGTTTTGTGTACAAGCTGCTCAAGATGGTTTCAACTTGGTTAGGTGACATGGTGCACTTTTTTTTTTTTTTTTTTTTTTACAATGTTCTGGCCAGAACTCCAAATAGGAACCTCAGAAAAACCCTACCTTATAATCAGACTATATTTTCAATTCTAACAGACAGTAATCTTGAAACTTAATCATCATTTTACTTTCACAGGGTCCCATAGAAAGAACATCAACCCCATGACAGCTGGAAGTAATTCTAGAAGATGACATTCCCTCTCCCAACAAAGTTTGTCCTCAGGGTTAGGGACATCAATTAGGGGTTGATTATACTTGGTATAGGGTTGGGGATTGGCTGAAAATTTTGTAGAATCAGGGATCTCTTTGAGAAAAAAAAAAGGGAAATTGGGTGGGATAATAGATTAGTGTCAGTTTATTCACACTAATAATAATAGCGAGTAACAGAGTGAATACCTGTAAGTTATTATTTATAGGCAATTTACATTGGTATAGATTCTTGTATATAACTTAAATTATATTGAATACATTCCTATTTTCATATATAATATTTGTATACCTAGGCAAAGATATTTTGTCATATTGTAATCATGCATGCTTCTATCTCTGGTTAAGACATTTTCTATATTGATACAGTTTTAGGATATATTTATCATATTGCAATATACATTTCTACCTCTGATCAAGATACTTATATATTGTTTATATTTTAAGATCATTGTCCTCACTTGTTGCACAGTTGTTTAAAGATTGTTTAATATTCTAATATGAAGTCTTAGTCTTTAAGTTATACAGGTATTAAGAACTATAGGTCAATAGTCATCCATGTTTGTCACACTTATTGTTAGACTAATCAGGTTCTTTAGATACATAGAGATCATATTCTGCATAGGTAGGTAATCTTCAACCACTTCAAAGAGCTGTAGGATATGGTATTTGAATAACTTAGGGTTCTGGTAACATGAGACACTATTGCTCCTGGCAGCATTAATCTATTCTGGTGAGAAAATTGAACAACAAAGACACTCCAATTGGAGCTTGTTTTCTTCTTTGCAAAACTGGCTTTTGAGCAAGAAACTGGTCATGCATTGGCCACTGGCAAAATGCACTATGTCCAGATAGGAGAATCAGGATACAAGAAAATAGACTGTCAAATCTTGCCAGGACATGGTAAGACAGTTTTGAAAAAGTTCCTGCTTCTGAAAATGGTCTGTCAGTTACTCTAGGCCTTAGCCAAAATAGGTTGTTTCAATTTTGTAATTGAAACTTTTGGTGATTGTCCAGGTAGCCAGTTGTCTTTGTCATTTGCCCCACATTTTAGAAGTTGCTTTATTGCACTCCCTGCTTACTCAAGCAATATTAATTCCCTTCTCCAGTCTTTTATGGGGTTGAAGACTAGATAGTTGTAATTACGCTCCTTTCATGACTTGGCCAGGTTATTCATACTACAAGACTTAAACTGCATAGGATAGGATAATTATTGAAACATTTATTACATGTTTCTTGCTTGGTATTGTTTATGCTGGTTGCAATTCTAATTTTTATACCTGATATTTGTTCTTATTGTATATAATTTTGTATTAGGCTTTGAACTCTCTTATTTATACGAAAGGGGGAGGTACTGCAGGAAATCCTATGACCAGTAGCCTTTAAGTTTCTTGCCTACTTGGAAATGGCCTCTTATACTATAAATGCTGATGTAAATTGCACACTCCTTCTCTCTTCTGGCTTCTGGTTAGGTTCCTGTTCCTTGTATGTGCAGAGGAATGTGGTCTGTGAGTATACCTAAATAAATAACCCTTTATTATACTCAAGTGTGGGATTTCTTTTTAACCTCAATCTTCAAGGAACCAGTTGTGTTCTGGGGAGGTTGTAACCATTTATCTATAGCCAGATTGTGGTTCTTGTTTTCTTTACAGATGTGGTTCTACCTAGGTATAAGATACTCACTTATTTCATCCTCATGAATTATAAACCAGCGATGGAGCTATCATTCAATCCACCAGATTAATCGAATGTCTTAGGAGTACTGGTTACTGCAGCAAGAAGTTACTGGTGAATTAGTTTTTTTACTTGTCATTAATTTGTGTCTCAGTTCATTACAAGAAGTACCTAAAAAGACAATTCACAAACATGGAGGGTCAAAAACTAGAGTATATATATGTATGCACAGAAACTTTCTTCTCTCTCTCTCTCTCTCTCTCTCTCTCTCTCTCTCTCACACACACACACACACACACACACACACACACACACACACATAAGAGAGGGGTGTGGACTCTCACCAGTTATGTGATAAGTTAAGAAAAATGTGTTTATTTAAGGAATCACATTTAAAGGTGAAAACTAAGCTATAACTGGCATTCCTAGGTAACAGAAGTGTTGGGGACTGAATATTAGACAGAAAATCATGACAAGTGATTTTCTAAAGTCAAGGAGTCATTTGGGAGGATTTAGAAATAAAAGGAAATAAAAACTGAGTGTCATAAGGTAAAGATTGAGAGGGAGCATAAAATGAGCAAGGCAACTCAGTGCTGAGTGAGGTCTTGTTTATTTTTATTAGTACTGGTGTGATAGATGTGCTGGAAACACTATCCTAGCTAATTGTTATAGTACCATGTGCACACCAATATCATTCGGTTGCAACTGAAGAAACCCAAATTGGAGCACCTAACTAATTTTCATGAAACATTTCTATGAGAGAGCATGACTCAAATTCAAATCAAAGTCTTGTTAATTGCAATATCTATTGTTTTGTGACAGTCATACTTATTATTATTAAAATACATGTATATCTGAAGTTAATTATTTTGGCTAGGTCACAGATGCTGGGAATCTATTTGTCTACTCCAAAGACTCTACTTTCTCTTTTTTAACCTTTTGAGGCTTTTGAAAATGGGGTTTCACTGGAAATAAACAGATAAATGAATGCCTAAACAAACATGATATGTTGTCAGCCTGCAGAAATGGTAGGCTCCGCCCAATCTCCCCAAAACTGTGCATTTATCTTGTGTTTGTGATTGTCTACTATACCTTCCTGAACTGTGTTGACTGTGTTTTAAAGCCTCCCTCAGAACATTCTATGCACATTTCTTTTCTATATGCAAAGACAGTTTTGTTCTTCAGAGCCCAAGACTTCCGCAGGAAAATAAAAAAAAAAATCATCCCATTAAAGAAAATGTGTGCTTTATTCTCTATACTCTAAGGGACAACCATCTCCTTGCTCTCGGCTCTTTTCCCCTCTCCTCACTAAAGTACAGGATCCAAAATTTGCACAAATAAAAAACAAAATATCTCTGTGTAGAATAGTAATTTCTGTAGACTTGGCAAGACCATTCTTCAGTGAATTTCTGTTTGAAGTTGCAGTCAAACTCAGTGAACACTCCCTACCATGACATAGCCACTGCAGATAATGAATTATGGCTAACACCAAAGTGTTATTTAATATAGCCAGGAAGAAATGGCGTGAATGATAGCCCATTACCACTTTATACTCAGAGATCTGTCTCTAAGTTCAAGGCTATTCTCTTAGCAGTGCCAGAAAAATTACACAGGCCACTACTAGTTTTTATAACCCCCTTAGGCAATGCTGGAGCAATAAACATGATGAGAATGAAATCTTTCCATGTGTATCTAACAGCACCAAGGAGAGTGGCTAGCTCAGTGCTGACACAGCATTCTGCCGATTTTAAAGATTTAACACATCACCTAGTTCTTTCTTAAGGTACTTCTCTCTGTGCAGGAGCTGTGTGCATAACTGGTAACTCTCAGGATACTATATTATATAACAGCTTCTGTTGATGGCCTAAGATGGAACAAAAAAACTTTATATTAAGATTGAATTGCAGTGATATGGTACTAAGCAAGTAGGTGTTTCTACTAGGTTGTGGTTTTAAATATCTGCCAAGCTCAAATCTACTGTTTAAAGGTTCTAGCTCAAACTCTTTACTAATTGTCTTTAACCATGTATGGTGCTTGGTTAGTTATCTGTGAAGCTATCACCCAGTAGGGATAATCGAAACAGGTGTCAAAAGAAGTTAGCTTGCAGGTCTGGGGTTGAGCCTGCCAAACAGGTCCAATAGACAGATATTCTTTGAGAAGAAATTATGAGATACATAGTTGTAGACTTGGTATTAGATATCCTAATATATTCAAGAGACTTCTTAATTAAAGTAAGAAAAGTGCAGGGATTAACACTTCTTTGAAGGTGTCCAGCAATAGCTGAGATCAAGAGATAATATATATTAAATATAGACTCATAATTAAGTGACTAGTCAAGGATGGTATACATGTAAATTATGACTGCCTATTTTTTCTTTATTTTATATTTCATATTGTGTATATATTTAGGTATGTGTATATATATGTTATTTATAGTTAAGAGGCCATTTTTAGTTTTTATGAAGTTTGGAAGCATAGATAAGAATCCAACACTAATGGTTTTGCTGAGACCTGCAGCTAGTTTGTTAAAAAGTATTTGTCATCATTTAGTCATCACTGATTTTTGAGCAACTGTAGCAGCTTCTTCTTTTATAACCAACCAACTTAATTAAGCCGAGAAACAATTTATGGAGAATGATGTAGGCAAGTACAACCTACAGCGATGTGTTCAGATGATGCCGTTTTATATGTGAGCTAAGAAGGCAAATGAAGTTATTGACAAATCATGTCTGTATTTCTGGGCATTTCTGATTAACCAATGGACTCAAGCTTGGTACTGAAGGCAAAATCACATCGGAAAGACAGTCATTATGCATGACAAGAATTGACAGTGGTTTCCCCTCAGCTCTACATACTGCAAGAACCCTACAAGGTATCTGAAACTACAGATAGGAAGCAAATCCTGTCTCCACAGTGCTGGTTTCTATTAACACTTACAATGAATTTGGTTTTGTACAGTAAGATATTCATAACAATACTACCATGGATGACCTTTGAAAAGCCACACAGAAGCCTACCACACTAGAAATTTTCTAAATATGTCTATATAACCATATACATGTGTAAAAGTGATTTAAATAGAGGTACCTTATAATAGGGAATAATGCCTTCCCCAGTTATGACTGACTACAAGAAAATACTAGGGACAAATATGGGTCACCTCTTTTTGAATTGCTACCTAATGGGTCTCATAGCTCTCTCTTCATAAACATTATAGACTATTGGCATTTATCTGGTCACTCTCTGGAACCTAAGGGTAAAACACTATTGCTGGAGATATCTGAATCAAAGGACATGGAGAAACCAAGGCACTGCCAGTTTGGAAGTTCTGTTCTTAGGGACTAGCTTTTATAGTACTGGAAGGTCGAATATAAGTCTTAGGCCCTAATAGAGAACCCAGTGCTAATATTCTGATCAATGGACATAGTAACAAACTATCTCTTAATACCTTTTTTAAAACAAATTTATTTATTTTTTTCCTTTAGGTGGGTGAATGCTTTTATCTTGCAAATATGTTTGTGCATCAAGTGCATCTCTTGTGCACATGGGGACCAGAAGAGGGCATCAGATCCCTGAAATGGAGTTACGTACAGTTGTGATCTGCCTTGTATTGCTGGAACTAAACCTGGGTCCTCTCAAACAACAGAAAATTATCTTAACCACTGACTTATTTTTCCTCAAACACTTCCAAAAGTTCTTATCTTTACACTCATAGAGTTGAAGATCTTTCAGCCTTAATCAGGTAAACTTCTTTTACAAGTATATGTCAAAGCAGAGATAACCAACAGACAGCATGCAGAAATAAGAGACTGTGGAGTGTCCAACTATAATTGTGACATCTATTCTGTCTACTTGTCAGACTAAAGGATCATCATGAAATGAAAGAGGAGATGAAATATTGTAAGAGCCAGAGAAAAATGCACGTCTGTGGCAAACCAAACATATTTGTTTGCGTATCATAGCACAGTGGCACACATGAACTCACAATGGCTTAAACTTCATGAACATGGTTTGCACCCAATTATGTTATCCCAAAATTTCATCATGGAGAGAGGAGGGAACTCATGATGTTTCATTTCTAAATGAGGAGCTTTACTTCAGAGGCGCACGTCCAGACAAGCTACTAATGGGCTAAGTGGTTAATAAATTTCAAAAGTGTGTATGTAAATAGACTGACTACCAGATGGACAGATGGATGAATGGGTAACAGATGAAAAAATAGTTCTCATGAATTAGAAAGGAGAAAATAGATAGGGGTGGAATTTGTAGAGAGGGAATGGGGAGATGTACTTGATCAAAACAAATTATAAGCACATATGAATACTAATTGAAATAGTTAATAAAATAAAATGTATTTTCAGAATTATGAATTTTTCATTTCTGGAAGTTTCCATTTAATGTTTTCATGCCACAGTTGACATTGAGTCAGTAAAATAACAGGTAACAGAAATTATATATGGGTGGAGATGACTATTGTACAAAATGAGATGTGCTATTCTAAGCCTTGTTCAGGCCATGGGAGATTGAAAGCCTAGGAAGGTGAGCATCCAAACAGCCTAGGCTCCAACAACGCCAATACATGCAGTAGGATCAAAAACCCATTGCCATTGTTCTTGAGGTCTCAGTAGTCCTCATTGTCCGAGATGTTCAGCAAGACCGGTTTTATCCCAGGCTTTTTCAGACCCAGGTCAGCTGGCCTTAGTGAGTTCTCAATAGAACATCCCCATTGTCTCAGTGTGTGGGTGCACCCCTCACGGTCCTGATTCCTTGCTCGTGCTCTCTCTCCTTCTCCTGATTTGGACCTTGAGATTTCAGTCCGGTGCTCCAATGTGTGTCTCTATCTGGGGAAATGGGAGGCGGCGGTGGGGAAGAGACAGAAATCTTTAATAAAAAATAAATAAATAAATAAACAAACAAACAAACAGCAACAACAAAAGAAAAAAAAGAAAGCCTAGGAAGATAACTTACTACTGATGTTTAACTGAATTGATGAAGTAGCAAAATGTCTTCAAAAAAATCTATGTTTATACTCAGAGACAAAAGTTACTTCAACCGTAATGAGAAGCTTCTCCCTACAAAGGCAACCATGAATGCAAGGACCCATGTCTGCCAGAAGTGCAGAGGATAAGCAATGGGTGAGACTGGACAATACCTTACACAGACATTGATATACCCCCTACTAGTCTCATGGAATTCTATGGAAGATTGGCTTGGGAATATATAAAAGCCCGAAGATTGGATGAAAAGCTGCAAAGTGCCACTCTCTAGACACAATCTAAACTATTGCTATCATTAAGTCATCACAGACATAATTACCTATGGGACTCATATAAGACTGTCTCTATCAATAAGAAGCCAAAGGGCAGAAAGGGACTCCTGGGGCCCTACCCTTTATATCTGAGGGGGAACCAAAGCCTTTATTAATACACCTGCTGATGAGTCTACAGACCTGGCTAGTCTCAGTGGGTCCCCAAACAAATGAACATTTCTGTATGAATATGTGAGAGAGATTTGCATGTGGGCGTGATCAGAGTGGCAGGAAAGCTGGGGTCATAGAAGTTGGAATGTATTGTGGACATGTACAAAATTAACCAAATAATGGGGAGTATGTCTGTTTATGCTTTCAGAATCACAGCTCTTACTTCTAGATCAGGCTGGGGAAAGTGGAGTTAAGATTCCATAAACCTAGAGAGGATGTAGATAGGTGTATTCAGTTTTAGAAAGTCTGCCTTCTTGAGTCAAAGTCTCTCCATGAAGCTGGGGCTCACTGTTTTTGCTAGACAGCCGGGGCATTGAATTCCGAGGATCTTTCTGTCTTTGTCACACCAGTGCTGGGATTGCAGCAACATGCCATCACATTTGGTTTGTAATTGGATGCTGGGCATCTAAACTCACAGTCTCATGCTTGCCTACAGAGTGGTCTCCCTCGCCAATAAATCATTTTCTAATGCTCCTCCTTTATACCTGTTCTACTGCCAGTCTACTTGGGTCCTTTTCTGTATGATACAGTGATTTTAATTTATAATAGTCTCACTATTTCTAATTAACTAAAATCTATATTTGTTTCAGAACTCTTGTATTTGACTAAATGTGAAGTTCCCCAACGTCAACTCAACTGCTTGAGTGACCACTATTTTTTCCCTGTTGTGTTTTTTCACTAGTGTTAGTCTTCCCAGGATAGTGAATAGAGCTGTGATATCCATTCATTTTCAGTTGAAATGAATGAAAACCTTTGTTTACCTGCTGAAAGTATGTGATTTTAGTAGTTAGAAGCTTTTAATAAATTAAGCAGTGTGAGGCATGAGGGAAAATACCTGCTTCAAATAGCATCACCTAATTTACCTTCCAGGGTTTGCTGGGCAATAGCTGTACTTGCAACTTTAGCCAGAAGCCAAAAGCCTGCATCAGCTTCCCTTTGGCTTTTGCCTCCTGTGCTACCCTGTGGTGTTTGATGATTCAGATACCTTCAGCATCCCAGCAGTCATGCTGTGAGTCCTCCCCAGGCAGATACTTTACTGTTTTCCAGACCATTTGTAAAAACCCACAGGGAAAAAGAAAATATACCAGGGGAAGAAAGAGTGAAAAATCATTTTCTAGACTCTATAGTTCAGCCTAAAATATTATTATAAATTTCATTTAAGCATCTTTCTGATAATTGTTATTTAACCCATTTTGAAGACTGAAGAGTGTCAAACCCCTTTATGTTGATAAAAACATAAGCTTGGTAGTATATGAAAACCAGATGTTTCTCTTGCTTGTCAAGTTATCTCTGAGCTAAAAGTTTTACCAATACACCATGTAATGGCAGATCACTTCCTGGTTGATGAGGCTATGTCATCAATGAGTTGTCACATGCTAGGACAACCAAATAAGCACCTTCAAGTCTTTTTCATACAGTGTTGTCATCCCACGCATAAAGATGAAGACTTTCCAAATTTCATCACATAAATTTTGTGCAGATGGCATAAACATTGTAGACATATAGGTTAAAGAGACTGATAAATTCAAAAGGAAAAAGTAATGACAATTTTTTTGAGGCCTTAAGACAGTTTCTCCATGTAGCCCTGGCTATCCTGGAACTGAATCTGTAGACCAGGTTGCCCTTGAGTTGAACTCAGAGATCCTCCTTCTTCTGCCGCTTGAGTGCTAAGATTAAAGGTGTGTACCACAACTGTCCAGCAAAAGTGACACTTTTTTTAAATATAATTTTTTATTGAAAAAAAATTTTTTCCGCCTCCTCCCCGCCTTGGGGGTGGGGTGGGAGGAAGGTAAGGGGAGATGGGGAGAGAAAAGTGAGAAGAGGAGGTTGGGGGGAACTTGGGAAACGGGATGTTTGGGATAAAGGAAGGTTGGATAGGAGAGCAGGGAAGCACACATCTTAATTAAGGGAGCCATCTTAGGGTTGGCAAGAGATTTGGTGCTCCCAGGTGCCCAGGGCGATGTCCCCAGTTAGTTCCTGGGGCAGCTGAGGACAGAGAACCTGAAATGACCC
>NW_026067937.1:13564514-13606305 GCF_014885135.2 Alexandromys fortis | reverse complement strand
AAAGTATATGGATCTCACTCCATATAATAATGCCACACCAAAGTATAAATTTCTAATAGTCATTGAATTAATAAATATAAAAAGTTCACTTTAACTTATTTTGAAAATGTCACACTTCCCAATTCTTTGTGCACGTGGCTTTTCCAAACAGAAAGTTTGAACTTTACCAAGTACTTTTATAGAAAGAAATAAGGAGCTAAGTTCTTTTGTTCTTATTTATCTACTGAGTAAATTTTCTCTCACAGATTCATTACTTTTAACTAGCCTTTTTCCATCAATATGTACATTACTTGTTTAGATTATGCTAATATCCAGATATTTGGTAAATTCTATTTGTTGATAACTTAAAGATTTTCATATTTACAGAGAATAGTTTAAGTTTGCTTTTCATTTAATTAAAGCAGTTATTTAAATTTTGCTGACTAGACAGTTTCTTCACTATCCAGATTAATTTTTCTTTATCAGATGTGATTTGCTTTCCAGGAAACATTTGTTATGCCTCAAATCCAAAACAAAATACTAAGTAAGTTGCTAGCTCCCTGTCTCTGAGCACCTGCACTCTCTCAGGACTGCCAGTACCAGGCACACCTTGCCTCTTACCCAGAACTCTCCAATCCAGGGACTGTATTGGGCTGCCCTTCCCCCAGCTGCTCTTCCCTACAGAATCCAGGTGTCCTTTGATCTTTTGGCCTCTTGGTTTCCTGGTCTTCTGATTTTCCTTCCCCCCCTCTCTACTCCCCTCTTTCCTCACATAGTCCTGTCCAGTCTCCCATATCTGTAATAAACACTTTTTCCATACTTTAGTAGTAGTAATGTCTTCCTCTATTTATTTATTTTTTTTCCTTTCTATGTGAACATTTGTAAAAGCTTTTTGTTGTTTCAACTAGGGAGGGAGAAGCTACTATTGTCTTCTGGGAAGATGCAAGATATGCTAATTGTCTCATAGTGTGGAAGATTAGAAACCCATAGAAAATAATTACCTGATTCTTAATTTTATTAGTGCAATGCTACTTTGGGGTTAATCATAATTTCAAGCTTCTTTTCCTGAATATACAAGTTACAAAGGCCCATAGATCAGAACACACAGTAGCTGCTTATAGAGTTCATAGAGTTCTTGACAGAAATATGACTGGGACAGAAAACAGTGAAATAAACCATATGACAGTGTGAGAGGGTGGACAGGACTTCAAGCCCGGTCTTCCCTTGTGCTTCATGAATGTAGAATTAATTCTACTTGTAGAAGAGTACAGGGCAGATAGTCCTAAAACAATTCAGCATGTTAAATGTGTATATCATGCAATTGGTTTAGCTATTTGTGACAAATATCTGTTATAAAATATTTTAGAATGCTGACCAACCTAGTTATAGTCAAATTACTGTGAATATAAGAGGCCACAATCTTCACTTTTCATGTGAAAAACATTGAGTTGAAGAAAGGTTAGGCAATGAATCTAAGTTATTAACATACTTCACATTAGCTTGACCCAGCAGTCTATACTTAATTCAACTCTACTATTCACCTTTACTAGAAATTTATAATTCAATAGAATAAGATATAAATCCATTAAACGAGTGCTCAGGCAAAGAAGTTATTTAGATAATAATTGCTTTGTCTGTAGTTTTTTATTTTCAAATATGTCTATGAAGAACAATGATAGCAAGTATTCAGTATTCCAGGAAAAATGAGCAAAATAATTGGGAACAAACCACACAAAAACTGAGAATGTTTGTGCATTAGAATTAATTTCTTATTTTTCTAGTGGAATTTTGAGCTTACTGAAAGGCATTTTAAACAAATTTCAAACACAGTGGTCAACAGAAGGAGGAATTGTGGGAAAATGTGAGACTCATTGGAGAGCTTAGGTGTGTGCTTTCAGAAGGAGAGCCACAGTTGCACCACAGTAGTCCTATAGAATTATAGCCTTTTCTGGGGTATCTGCCAATGTTGCTAAGGAATTAAAATAAGATCACAGGTTGTCCCTGAAGTGTACTTGACAGCATGGCAGTTGGTCAGGTAACACTCTAGACCCATGAAATATAAAAAGTTAGAATATCTCCACATTCAGAAAATATACATAAATAAATTCAGTCTTCCTTCCAGTCGTTGTCACTGCTCTAGAGGCTGTGGGACCTGGGAGAAGGGAGCCAGTACATGCGGTGGACTAAAGTTTCATGCAATAGTCAGATTTACTGCTCTAGAGGCAATGGGGCCTGGGAGAACCGTGCCAGTAAATGCAGTGGACTGAAGTCTTGTGCAATAGCCAACTTTATTTAGAGCCTCAGACAGTTTATACTCTGAGGGTCACAAAAGATAAAGTTCTCATGAATTCAAGCTGTATACAATCACAAGGAGAAGTTGCATGTGGCAACAGCATGTTTTCCTCAGAAGAATATAACTGAATAACAAAGGCAAGCAATAATGAATAATCTGAAGTAAATTCACTTTTATCTGCTATAGGTGGAGGAGCACAAAAACACATTCTAAGAACAATTCTGTACTTTGAAGAAAGTGAGACCTCAACAATCTTGTCTTGTTTTCTTGGAATGTTCTCACAAGCTCTTGAAATTCTCCTCACATGGCTCATCGCTGGACTATGCTCCACTAAGTCACAAGGCCCCTCCCCTGCAGAGTCCATCTGTCAGTCATAAGGATGACAATAGTACTGTTTTATCACTTCACAGACCTTAATGCTCAATTAGCTTTTGTCCCACACTAAATACGTTCAGTCGGCTCGATGGTGGTGCACACCTCTAATCCCAGCACTTGGGATCCAGAGGCAGGTGGATGTCTGAGAGTTTGAGGCCAGCTGATCTACAGAGTTAGTCCCAGGACAGCTAAGGCTACACAAAGAAACCCTGTCTCAAAAAAATAAAAAAACAAAACAAACAAACAACAACAACAAAAAGAAGTTCAATAGTGTGCTACATTTGTTCCTAAAACTTTTGTAATCTATTTTCCTTTTCATTTTGGAGATGTGGAATCTGAGATTATAGAATGTATATTGATTTGTCTAATGTTCTAAAGAAGAATTTAATCTAGGTGCGGAATTCATTGTAGAAGTCTTAACTAAAGCTTTGCATTCTGAACATGTTTGGTGGTAGCTAAACTTAGCTCAACTAAAGTAAGAATATTTTCCCCTTAAACTCTAAACTAATGAAAGGAAATACCTAGAGTGAAAGTAATTCTTAGTGAAAGTATTCAGAAACAGTAATTTAAAGAAACTTGATTCAGTTGTGGGTTTTATTGAGGGACATTCTGTGCTGAAGGCTTCTATTCCTGGAGTAATTACAGTGTGATTATTTATTTCATTATCCGTTTCTGTGATTGAATGGAACCTTGTGAAATCTCAATTATATGTCATTGCTTTAAGGAAAGGAAAGGCAAGTCATTGCCAAATACTCACAAGACTACCAATAAGGACCACAGATAATGGCTCTTATCTGATGCTAATCATACGTGCCACTTTAGAGATTCTTGCTTTAATACTTTGTTAATTTTTGTTTTTTTATCTTTCCTATTTTATATTGTTTTGCAGACAAAGTCTTACTCTGCAGCCAGAGAGGCTGGCCTTTAACTGTACAGTCCAGACTGGCCTTCAATTCCTAATTCTCCCGTTTCACCTTTTGCAGAGTACCAATCGCTGATTTTCTTTAAATGCCAGGGGCTATTATCGTGCATGTGTGAATCCTCACCCTTGAACATTCTTGGGCTTGCTCTAATGTAGGTGAGTTGAAAAGAAATCTGCTCTCATTACTTTTCTTGACAAAATAATTCCTAACAACATTCTAAATCTCATCCTTATACCCAAACATAGTTTCATCTACCACCTCGCATCAACAGAAGCCTCTCTTCACAGAAAATGCAAACCATCATAGAAAACCACAACTGGATGCAATGTGGAGATTAATGAGACACATGGAGCCCAGCCTTAACAGATGAAGTGACATTACAGCTCCTGCATGTGCTTATGAAGTATTGAGGAAGAGGGGCTTGGAGTGATTCTAAGAACCTAAATACCAGCAAGTCTGGTATACAGTCTTTTAAAGAAATGACTGCACAAACAAGATCTAAACAATTCCAGCATCTATAAACATGCGAACTTTAATAGGAGGAAATCTCCTGGGGTTACACTCCTGAACAAGGAACTACATAAGACTGGTACTTGTTAAGGGAGTGAGAGGAAACATCTTTCAGGGACTAGTCTAAGGTAGAGTGACAAACCCTGAAACTACACACACACAGATTCAGCATATTGAGGAAGCAAAATGTATCAAATTTAGAAGGAGGAGATTTGTGTTGGGGGCCTAGAGGAAGTAAGGATACTTGAGAGGCCCTGGAAAGAGTAAAGGGGAGAGGGAAAGTAATATAATAATAGTTTAATTAAAATATTTAAAACTATCTGGGCGGTGGTGGCACACACCTTAATCCCAGCACTCGGGAGGCAGGCAGATCTCTGTGAGTTTGAGCCCAACTTGGTCTACAAGAGCTAGATCCAAAAAAAGCTCCAAAGCTACAGAGAAACTCTGTCTTGAAAAACAGAAAAGAAAAAAAAAAAGAAAAAAATGTCTATAACTTTCTGATAACAGAGTGGATTGTTGAACTGGATGTGCACAGCTTTACTGGTCGTTCTGTTCTCAGGAGCTGAAGAATCATGGGATTTCAAAGGAGAGTCTAGTAAGTAAGATGCATGTCCAAAGAGATGTTTTGGGAACTCATTATAGATTTAACTAACAGACCAATTTCAAATGATGAGCTAACCTGAGACAGAAAAACAAGAGGTGGTGAGGAAGAAAGGTGAATATAGCATATGAAGAGAAAACATAACAGAACATGGGGATGACCTGATCTCATTACTACAAAGGTACAAAGCTGAAACAGGCATTTGCTTAAAGTATGTGTGTGGTGGGAAGTCTTCCTGAAGAATACAATTTGCAAACTCCTCCTGATAAAACATAATGGTCCTTTAAATACCTCTAGCTCACCTTTCCCAAAGACAAAAGAAAACGTCTTTCCTGCAGAAACATTGGTTAGAGGGAGTGGGAGGGAGAGGAACTAAGCTTACCAATGAAAGCAACTAAGCTTTTCACTGTGAGCAGACACCAAGCTTCTTACATTCTTACATGATGCATAGCTGGTGTAGGATGTTACTTTCTCATTGTTCCGTATGCATTTTGTGCTCCTCCAAGAAGCTGAGCTTTGGGTTTTCCTAATTTTAATGCTTTATATTTGAAAATTTAACTGGCAATTAAAAGAAAATTTTCATTTAATTAAGAAATGAATTCTGGATCTTGACTACTAATTAAAATCTCCTATTTGCTTAATGTGTATTGGCTAACAGTTACAGGGAGCTCTTAACATTTTTTACTTTATAATTATGTGGCCATTTGATTTTGTAGTCTAATATTGTAATTAATAAATGTGGCTCGTTCTGACTGTCTATTTAATTTTCAAAAAATAAGAAGATGACACTTTTCTGCTTCTAAGGAAGTTTTATCGACTACTTATCCTTTAACACTGACAATGGAGTAGGGTTTTAATTAACCAGTGTTTGCTAAAGCATTCATCATCCTATTGCTAAGTTGTTTCATACTGCTGCTTTTTGCCAATAATAGGTTTATTTGTTTGACCTAACTTAATGTTTGTGTGTGCCTGCGCACATGCATGCACATACATGCATGTGTGCATTTGCTTGTGTGGTGTGAATAATAATGCATGTGCTACATTGTGGCACATATGTGGTCAGGTTGAAAGTAAGCCTGAAATATCACATATGAAAACTCATATGAATGGCTTTCAAGGGCCTCTACTGGGAGAATGGAGGACAAAATGACTCTGGAAACATCAAATAAAGCGTGACAATGTAGGAATGATCACACACCTGAAGGGAAGAGGATCACAGGATTAGAACAGGTCTGAAAAGCTGGACAATGACTAAGTTTTCAGAATTTGCATTCTATTCCTCCATATGCCTCACAAGCCTACTGCTTTGCATTTATAATATAATTTCTATGACACTTATTGCTTGGGTTTCCTGTGACAATATTATTAAAGTAATCCATTTGGCATGCAATTTATATTTAAGCTTGGATACCCTGCGCCTTACTTTGGTTATGCTGTAGAGATAATGTTTGGGTAATTAACAAATGATTACAGCAGATGCTGCTGCCTAGGAAGCCCTGTGTTGAGTGCTCAGATCATGGGGCGGGATGATTCCCTGCAATGAAGGGTGGTTTAAAAATCTAGGTCTAAGAAGTAAAAACCTTCAGAGATGTTCACTAGCAGAGTTAACTCCCAAATTTTATCCTGTTCTTAGCAAATTAGTGCTGCAGTACACATATAAATGCATTGACTATAGCAATACCTGCCTCCACCTTGTCTTTCACCCAGTCACCTGATTTTTGCCAGGGAATTTAGCAGGGCCTATACGAAAGAGAAGATGTTTAAATTTCAACCTCATGGCATTATCCAGAGCATATAAATGACCTCTGAGCATTTTATGTAATATAATGTATGTTCTAGAAATGTATAAACAATTAAATGTTTTATTGACATAAACATGTATACACACATACTTATACCATTGTCTTCCTTCTTGAACGAAAATCATCTAGGTGTATACCTTTTTATTTCAAACTTTTCCCACAAAATCATCCAAAAGATATGTGTGTGTGTATATACCTGTGTGTGTACCAGAGGGATCTATACATGATATTATGTTGTAAAAATAAACTGTAGTATTTATTGTTTTGAATTAAGCTATTCTTAATATTGGCAGTTGTAATAGACAACAAAAATAATCTTCACGTGCTAAAGCTATAGGACATCATAATCTATGTAAACTGATGATTTGTGATAATATAATCCTGTCTTGTTTTCTTTTAATAAAAGTGAACTGGGAAGAAAGCATGGGTGTCTACACCAAACAAGAGCTCTGGTTAAAAACATAAGCAAAGAAATAAACTGAATTAAACCAAGAATTGTTAAACAGAAAATATACCTAAGTATTAAGTCATTTACTAATAATCCATCATTTTCTTCTCACTACTGCCTAATAACATATGATATTTAACAGGCATACAGAATTCAATATCAGGGACTGAAAAAGTCTATAATATTGGAAAAACCCCTTATTTATTTTTTTATTGTTGCCGACAGGGGAGTTAAATACTCTTGCCTCTGAACTAGCTACTCTATAAAGTGTATAGATTGATTTTAGAATGGAAATCATTAAAGCTCTAACAATAACAATGGTATTAGCACACTGTCATCTTTGTTCTTAGATCTTGATTTTGGACACAGCTAAATGAAACCTTGTAGCTGAATCCTGTCACTGTTGGAAGTGGCAATACATTTGACTGTTCACGGTCTATTAAAAATTAAAAGAAACTCCTGGACAACATCTGCTATCCTAATCTGAACTAAGCATAAAATCTCTGCAAAACTATTGCTTATCACTTATATATAAAATATAAGAAAGTTTATAAATCCAATGTGGTCATGAGTGCTTATTCACACAGACTATGTTGATTATTAGATTGTACTTTTGTTTCAATGCTACCAAACCCTTTATATTAGTCATAAACTGCATCATCAAAATAAAGCTTTATGAAGATATGCTGTGATCTTACAACATTTTATATCATTTTGTGGATAGTAGTTTGTAAACAGATACTGTTCTTTTGTTTTTCTGGCTGCCCAGACCTGAATAACCACACAGAAACTATATTAATCACAACACTGTTTGGTCAATGGTTTAAGCATATTCCCAGCTAGCTCTTGTGTCTAATATTAACCTATTTATTGCCACAGTTGTGGCTTGCTGGTTAGGTTCTTGAGTCTTTCTCCTTCAATAGCTACATGTGGTCTCTGACTCTACTATTTTTCCTCCTTTTTCTCTGCTAAGATTTTCTACCTTGCTATATTTTGCCCTGGCATAAGACAAGCAGTATCTTAATTAACCAATGGTAATAAAACTTATTCACAATATTCATAGGGAAATCCTACATCAGTATTTCCTTTTATGCATCATAATAGTCTCTAATTTCTTTCTTGTTATTATGACCAAAGCAACTTAGGGAAGACAGAACCTGTTTCTCATTTTTTAAGAGGATTCATGTAGATAGAGAAACACCCTGCTGTTAGAACATGCGGTAGAATTTATTCGCCTCTCAGCAGCTCTATTACTTATGTTTTCACAATTTCATAACAATATCACAATATTTTGATACCATTAAAGAACTCATCAGTTCATTAAATTGGGGGAATTGTTATTTTATCTCCTATGAATATAACCAGAGATGTTTCTTACTCCTTGAGCTTTGTTTGTATACCAAGTAGACAGTCAAGATTATCAAATTCTGTATCTCAGTCTCCACTTTAGTCATTTATAAGCAATGCCCAAGCCACTTGTTCACTTCTTGGACTCCCACTCACTGACATGGGCACTTCCATTCTAGGAACAACACATCCCCCAGGAAATAGTCACAGATCCTCTTGACACAATGGTCTGCAAATATTTTGTTTTATAGGACAAATAACATCGTAGGACATCATTAAACATCTTCAGTAACTGCCTGATAGCCTCCCTTCTATGTGTTCAGAAATCAGACTTTCTCTCCTTCATGCTTCCACATTTCACATGTTTCAGACTCTTTTCTGGATTCTGCAGTTCACAGACTTTGATCTTAGGTCTCAAATCCTAACACCCACACCATAAAAAAAAATTAGGCTATTGGAAGCTTCTGGGTGTTGGTTTTTCATGTTCTTCTAGGACTTTTCACACATCATTCCTCTTTTCATGGGCAGGTTTGACTGCTTGTGCCTTTGCTTTGGTAAACACCTTTGTTCTATTTAAATAACAAAAATGGCACAAAAGTATTCCTAGTATTTTATGTTTTCTCAGTGCAGTATAACACAGCTAGTTCAATGATCCTTCCCATCCAGTCTACCCTCTTCTGACAATGATATGGGTGGGGAAAGTACCAGGCTTATCATTTGTAACTTCATAGTAATTTTTATATCTGGAGTTATGGGTTACTAAACTGTGTAATTTTCTTGGGTTAATTGTATTTTTATCTCAATCACAAGTTTATGATCTTTTTGCCACTTCTGAAAATAGAAAAGGCCTGCCTTCTGATGACAATTATTGCAATATGTAGATTAATTTAAGAAGCATTTACATTTAACCATATTAAGTAGGCTAAGACATGAAAATGAAATCTTATTCATTTATGTAATCATTTCTTTAACTTTTCTTTGTTTTCTAATAATAATTATTTATTTTGTGTATACAGGTGTTGTATCTTAAGGTAAATATGTGCACTTACGTGTATGCCTGGTGCCTGTGGAGGCTGGAAAAGGGTACTAGATCTCCTGGGACTAGAGTTACAGATGGTTCTGAGTTGCCATGTTAGTGTTGGAAATAAAACCTGGATCCTCTGCAAAAATATCCAGTGTTAGTAATTGTTTAACCATTTCTTCAGCCCTAGTTAAAAAACTACACACACACACACACACACACACACACACACACACGTACGTATATGCTATAAGGCTTGCCTTTCTTATATCACAGAGATTTCTAAGTATTTTATTCTCTTTAATAATATTGGATTTTGTTAATTGTTTACTCCTAGTGTATGAAATTGAACTTACTTTTATATAATAATTTGTGTATAGTAAATTGGATGTACTTGTTTTTTGGATATGTAAGCACATTTGTATGTTTTTATCTTTTTTTAGAATTCTTTGGTGTTTATATATCAGCAAATTTTTGGTACCATATATCAGCAAAAGTCGTTTTTAACTTTTTCCTTGCAAAGGTTAATGTTTTCTGTTTATTTTGATTTCTCCGGTACACTGCACAATTATGATATGATAGTCTTTGGTGGTGGAGAGGAGTCAACTTCCTTCTTTTTTCTTAAGAAGTCCTCAACATCATCAAGTGTGGGTATTTTTTTTGCTGATGTTTTCAACATATTTTCAGACAAATGGTGTATTTTTCTACTCTACATTAGCTAAAAAATGCTTATTTTAGAGAAGTGTTGGATTTTTTGAAGTGTCTTTTTCTGCATCTGAGATACACTTGTGGTTTTAATCCATTAACTTTTACAGTGTAGGATATTGGTAGATCTTTAAGTATAGTATTAAATGGATGTTGTCCTTAAGAATGAATTAGTCTTTCCCTATCTACTATGTGAATCAGATTATTGAGATATTTCAGATTTGATTTTGATTATATCAACGTTCATAGTAGTTTATGTTTTCTCTATACACTATAACACAGCTGCTAGTTCAATGTTTCCCTCATTCCCAGTCTAGCCCCCTCTGTGTGTGGAAGTAGGTAGTGCATAATGCTGGCTTGGGAAAAGTACCAGGTTTTTCATCTGTAACTTCATAGTAATTTTGGTATCTGAAAGTAAGTGTTACCTTCAAGACCATTTATCAAGGTATATTTTGGGGTTATGCCCATGAAACCTCTCAGGGACCAGAATGATTCTCTAGGACAAATGAAAACTGGATAATTGGATCTGAGGGTAAACAAATAAATCAACTCACATATGTTACTGCTACGTGTTCTTTATTCCTTTGCACAAAGAAGTAGCAAGTAGAAGAAGGAGAAGGAGACGGGGTGATCTCTATGAGGTTTTTCATTTTTACAGACATAGTTGGAAAATTCCATAGGCAATGACAATGATAATGATAATATGCATACAAAAATTGCAAAAATTGCAGGTAGAACCTGAAAAAGCAATACTATGTAACATGTAACAATACCAAGGAAAGAGCCAGCATTCAAGGGAAAATACCTGACCTTCCAAATCATTAGTTAGATAAAATTACTAAACATCCCTGAACCTGGATTTTACCCACACCCAGACTTATCTGTCTGGTAAGGGCAACACATACTACCTTCCTGCTCAGTGCTTGTTGTCTTTAGAAATTTCTATGTGGTCTGTTAGTAAGTAAATTTCTGGGATTGACTCTGTAAATTTGACTGTTACAACAAAGAGTGAATGTTATTGCTTTAAGCCACATGGTGTGGGGGAAATGATAAGGTCATTCCCTTTCCCCTGCAGGGGAAGCGACACTGCTCAGTGTTTGGGGAATGAATCCCATTATGAAGGGCATGGCCTCACAAGGGTTTCACAGATATGATAGCAGTTTTCTAAAAGACAAGTGTTCCCACAGCTCTGCAAAACAGGTTATCCCATGAGCATGTACAAGGAAAACTTCCCTTGGATCAGTCTATTGGTCTGCCCACTGTACATTTACTGTGTAGTATTATGGGCTCCAACAACCTTTAGACCACAGTATGATATCTTTGTATAGTTTGGAACCTCATAGAATGAGTTTGGTGATATTTCATTTTTCTACAAGATTAAAAATATTATTTTAAAAAACACTCTTCCAATAAATCACAATCCCAGAGGACCTAGACAACAATGTGGACACCAAAAGAGATGTACATAGTTCTAATCTACATGGGGAGTAGAAAAAGAAAGATCTCCTGAGTAAATTGGGAGCATGGGGACCTTGGGGGAGTGTTTAAGGGGAGGAGAGAGGCAGTGAGGGGAGTAGAGAAAAATGTAGAGCTCAATAAAAGTCAATAAAAAGATGCAAAAAAAGAAATGACTATAGATCTTATTTTAAATGTTTATCTTATAAGTTGCTTTATAGAAATTTTCTAAAGAGGGAAGAGTGATAATATGAGCAAAGGGGTAAAGATCATGATGATGATATCCACGGAAACAGTTGACCTGAGCTAGTGAGAGCTCACTGACTCTGGACTGATAGTGGGAGAACCTGCATAGAAACAAACTAGGCCAACTGAATGTAGTGGACAGTTGTGAGGGCAGTGGGTCCAGAATTTATCCCTAGTGCTCGAATTGGCATCTAGGACAGCATTCTAATTGGAGGAATAACTTGCTTAGCTTAGATATAGGAGGGAGGGCTTTCACCTTGCTTCAGAATGAAATGTCAGATTTTCTTGACTCCCCATGGTAAGACTTACCCTTCTGAGGAGTGGAAAATTGGGTCAGTGGAAGGGTAGAGAAGGAGGAGGGATGAGAGTAGAGATGGGGATAGCTATGTAAAATGAGAAAAGATTGTATTGAAAAAAATCTTAATTAAAAAAAAGGAAAAGAAAAAGCTTCTGTATGGCAAAGCAAACACCTGAGTAAAAGGACAGTCCAAAGAATAAAGAAAGTCTGCTAATTACACAAATAACTGAATTAATGTCTCTGATAGACAGAAGATTTATAAAAGTAAGTAGTAAAATGATTAAACCACCCAATCAATAGTTGGGGTGATGAAATGGACAGACAGTTATGAAAACTTGAAGTACAAATGACCTGTACTTGGACAAGTAATTACATCATTAGCCACCAGGAAAACACATATTAAAACTCTCTTGGGAATCAACTCACAGTGGTCAAATGTCAATATTAATAAAAAATTCTAACAACAAATGCTGGTGAGGATGAAGAGAAACAAAATCTTTATATACTGCTATTGGGAAAGTAAGCCAGTCCAACCAATGTGAAAGTCAATATGGAGGTTTCTCAGAAAACTAAAAGGAGATCTTTGGTGGGACCCAGTTAAAGCACTCAAGAGTATTTACCCCAAATAGTCTTAGTCAAAATATCACAAATATTGTGTTGTGTTATTGTTTATTGGATTACTATTCAAAATAACTAATTTATGGAATCACCTTTAATGTTTATTAGTAGAGGATTAGATAAAGAAAAATATCATTGTTATGGGCAGTCAAAACCAGTAGAATTTTATTCAGCCAAATAGAAGGATCAAATCATATCCAGGATAAGTAGTTGTGACTGGAGGTTATCACATAAAGTAAGTTAGGTCATATCAAGACAAATTTTACATTTTTCTCACAAGTGGATTCTAGATTTTATATAAATACACAAATTATCTATGCTTATGTGACATGAAATTAGAACCCACATTATCTGGAGGAATGGATGGGAGTAATGGGAGGTGATGTGTGAGGAAAGACAAGAGGGTTGGAGGACCTGAGAGGCAAGACTATAGTATATTATATACTTTTATATACGTCCATATGAAACCCAGTACTGTGGGAAATGAAAATCCATTACTGAAATATTTTTGTTTATTCCTGAATTAGCATATCGGTACATTATAAGTTTGTGAATTTGCTCGTTTTCTTTAAGTTGTTAAATAAATTAAATAGTATTATTCATATGATTTTTTAATGATTTTTAAACATGTTTGTAAGGTTTCATTTTACATTCCAACCACACCCCTCCTCCCCTCCTCCCTTGTCTCTTCTCAAGCCCACTCTCTATCCATTCTTTCCAAAGGGTAAGGACTCTCATAGGGAGTCAACAAAGCCTGACCCATTAAGTTGAGGAAGGACCAAGCCCCTCCCTGCTGTATTAAGGCTGATCATGAAATCCTACCATAAGAAATGGGCTCCAACAAGCTAGCTCATCTACCAGGGATAGATCCTGTAGTACTTTGAGAGTTCCCTCAAATAGACTAAGCTACACAACTGTCTCCCACATTCAGAGGGCCTAGTTCGGTTCCTTGGAGGCTCCACAGTTGTCGGTCCAGGTTTCATAAGTTCTCATGAGCTTGGTTCAGCTGTCTCTGGATGTCTCCATCATGATCTTGACCTCCCTTGTTTATATATTCCCTCCTACTTCTTTAACTGGATTCCTGGAGCTCACCTGGTGTTTCATCATAAAAAGATATAAAGAAACAAAAACATAGACCAATTAGCAGATATACAGATAGTTAAAAACTAAAAGAATGATTTCTTATTTTTTCTGTCTGTATGTCTGTTTGGTCTGTGTTTTTGTATTTCTCTTTCCATGATACTGTCTCAATTTCTGTCCTGTCATTTTCTCTTTCATTCTGTCTCTTGTATTTACTCACTTTTTGTAACTGTTTTGAAGAATTTAATTTTAGTTTTGCTGGCTTTCTGTATCATTTTCTCTTTCACATATTTTGTTTTCTTTATGAATATAAAGAAAAAAAGATCCTCAATTAATACTTGGATTAAAGTGGTTAAGTATGTTTTTACTATAAAGGCTGCAACACCAAGAGGTAAGAAGAGTCTGTAGATCTTGGAAGCACAGAAAGTATGGTCTAGAGAAGTGGAAACCATGGCAATCTAGAAACTTGGAATGAGTGGGCAATCTTTATGCTGGGACTTGAATGCTAAAGGGAAATGACACATGGCAAGCGCTAAACTCATGACTGTCCCACCTTGTCAAATTTATCAGATTTCATGCAATTTAGATAGTTGAGAAATACTTCCTGACACCAAGCCTAGAAGGAGCTGAAAACAGAAGGTCTTTGGCATATGTCACACTTTTAGCTAGATGTGTTTGTGCTTCCAAAGTTCAGATATTGAAATCCTACATCTCATGAAATGATACTTTGGGAATTAATATGCCTTATGGTGGACTCCTAATGAAAGACACTTGCAAAAGGGATCCTAGACAATTCTCTAGGCCTTTTCCTTCTGTGAGGGTTCAAAGGGAAGTCAAAATTGAAATCTGTAAGTGGAACTTCACTAGCAGCCTACCACACTGGGCTGGTTGTTGTTGTTTTTCGTCCCCAGAACTCTGAGAAGTGAAATATCTGTTACTTCTTTAAAAGAGCCAATCTGTGTTATTTTGTAATATCATATCAACATACAAATGATTAGATTATTTGCTTCTGTTCACATTTGAAATCCTGGTTGGTGGCTGGGCTTCATGCCATACTGAGCTTTGTTACAGAATGAAAATTAATGTGTGATAAATTTTCAATATGGTTTCACTAAATCATCCCAGTCTTTTGATACTGAATATTGTGAGATGGCTGCCTGATCCAAACACTGCAATGCTGGGCACTAATGCTGTTTCCCCATGGTGCTGTGCCAGTTCCACACTATACACCACTGTAGCACTAAGCCATCTTGCCTGGACTCTAATTAAATAACCTTCAAGGATGAAGTACCACAGGGGCAAGGTCGTAGGAACAGCTACAATTATTTCCTGCAGCTATTGATTTTACACTAATGATCTTAAATGATGCATGGCTCTGAATTCAGCAATCACACTAAGAATGGCAGGTGGGGACTTGAGTGTCGCTTCCCACAAGGGACCAGAGCTATTTGGATACATTTAAACTTGTTGATGCTGTTTTCGAAGTGTGAAGGAGGGTGAAAGTCTGAACTCTGGTGGGTACATGAATCTAGTAGAAGCTATAATATATAGATAAAGGGCTTTGAATCCAGGAAGAATGCAGTTTAAATAATTAGATTCCATGCAATGACCTTTATTTCTTTACCTGTAAAACCTATATAATATCATCTATTTGGTTTCTTTTTAAAGTGAAGATTATTTTAAATCATAATGCCTGAGAAAATATGGCTTCTTTTTTGGTTTTATTCAATTTTTTTGGATATACCTCATTCTCTCATTGATTTTCAGAGTTACAAAATGTTAAATAACAAAAAAAGCACATTTCTAACAGTTAATATTAAGGGTAACATGGCTAGACTCCTATTTCTCGTTTTTTGTTTGTTATATTTTTTTTTATTTTTACAGAGTTTTGCTGTGTAACAGCCCTAGCTGTCCTGGAACTAGCTCTTGTAGACCAGGCTGGCCCTAAAGTCAAAGAGATCCACCTCTCTTTGCCTCCTGAGTGCTGGAACTAAAGGTGTGAGCCACCACTACTGAGCATAAGGGAATTTTTCTAAGACCATAACCTTATACCAAAACTCAAACATTTGTGTGCTATTTTGTCAAAGATCAGGCTGGTTTTTGTCCATGTCCTGAGAAGTTATATAGGCTAAATTTAAAATTAAAGACAACAGGGCAATGACACTGTGACCTGATTATTACAGACTACTCCTATGCATACCTATAATGAGAAAGAACATATGGGGCAAAAAGAAACAAAAATTGCACAGTTTGGAGAAGGAAAGAGTACAGTAAGCTTAATGTTATAGCCAAGGGCTGTGTAGGAGAGGTACCAGTTGTTAAAGAGACTAGCACCATTGAGAAGAGACTTCCAGCTTCTCACTAAAACAATGGAAAGAGCATCCTGAGGGCCTTGTACAACCCAGCTAACCTTTCAGTTCATGTAAGATAATCTGGAAGGGCTTTGTTCCTATAAAACAACTACACAAAAAGCTGCTATTATTTCAACTCTTGTAGATGAGAGTCCTTCCCAAGCACAACTAAACTGGATAGTGTCGTCCAGGTGGCACTGGATTTGGAGACATGAAAGACTCAAAAGCAAAGTGTTATACAGTTTTTCTCTATGTTTTCAGAGAGTTATCAACACAAGGCAATATGGGGCAGTTCAAGAAGTCTCTGAGAGGCCATTATGTGAAGCTGCGAAAGTGAGGCTGGGTTTATGGTAGAGACCCCAAGATGCTGGAAGTTCAAGAGTTGTGAGATATCTGCCAAAGGCAGAGCTTACATAAAGGAAAAAAAAAAAAAAACAATCTAAGGAAGAGATGAAGTCTGTAGGCAGAAATGCTGGAGGGCTTAAGTGATCTAAATCCTTTGATACTGGACATGGATTTACTGCTTGCCCTCCTGGGTTCTGGTTTTTCTGTGTTTCAAAATTTCATAACTATGGCTCAATCTTCCATTTTGAAATGGTAATATATATTTTATACCATTACATGTTAGAAGTATACAATAGGTTTTGATCTGATTTCGATTTTATAATTTTTAACCATCTCAATACTGTTCAGAACTCCAAAAGTCAAAAGTCATATCAAAGACTGAATGTCTTAATTATGATCAAAAATTATGGAAATCTTTGAAGTTGGGTTGAAGGCATATTGCATTATAAATGGCCATGATCCTTTGAGGCAAGGCTCTGGGCTGTAGTGCTTTGATTGAGAGATGTCCCATATAGGTTCATGCATTTAAACATGTGATCCCTAGTGCTGTTTGTTGGAGATTACAAAATATTTGGGATATAAAGGCTTGCTAGATGAAGCATGCCACTAGAGATGGCCTTTGAGAATTTTTAGACCTTTTCCACTTTCAGTTTGCTCTCTCTGCTTTTTTGTTATTGTGTGAAATGTGATCTGTCAGCTTCATATCCCTGCCATTTTGCTGCCAGGCTTGCCTGCCGTGACAGAATCATATCCCTATGGAACCAGAAGCCCAAGAACACTCACTTCTCTAAGTTGCCTTTGTTAACAGTGTTTAAGAACAGCAACAAAAAGAAATTAGTTCAAGAACAAAGAACATCAAAGTGATTTTTCAAACAATCCCCATTACTCATTGTGCATGCAAGTTATAAAATCCAAGTATCTTGATGCCCAGTTTAGTATACTACAGGGTGCAAAGATGCCTGTTTGTCTGCAGTCTCTGTGGGTATAGGGAGAAAACTGCACGAGCTGACCACTTCCAATCTGGCCTCTTCCATCTCTCATCATCTTGATTCCTGTCCTATGTATTTAGACACATGTACCCTATTTTGAAAATAAACTCTTTTCAGAAGTTGAAGAGTGGCTGATGGGCAATTTTAGATTTTATTGTCTCTGCGTCACTCACCACTTCCAGATCACATTCTTCTGCCCTTCGCTTACCTGAGAGTTTGTCCCCTCAGGTAATGTTCTCACTTTCCTTCTTGTGCAGAATTAGGCAGTTGTTAGCGTCATTGTATCTTCCATTTTAAATTTAGGGCTTCTACAGCTTTGAAATTTCTTTTCTTATTTCTATGTGAACAACTTAGAAAAATGAGAAGGAAAATGATACACTTACCAAAGTTTCACAGTATATAACCCATCAAAACAAAGGACTGCTTTAAAAAAACTAGTGACAATTATACTAATAATAACTCTGTGGAAAAATAAAATATTTAACAAATTGATGAATGATTGTATGGTTAAAGAATTTTATCTGAAACTTACAGCAAATGAACTATACTAAGGTGACTCCCTATATTTCCAAAGATATATTGTAGCTGCAACTGCTAGGTCTGCCTTAAAGCTATGAGGTTCCCTATGTAAATCTACTTTTGATTGGCATACTATTTACTATTTATTAGGAGCATGACTCTGTAAAATTATATGTTCTGAGATGGATTTTTCCAGTAGACATGAAAATTATTTAGCCAGTGGAAATGATAACGGTAAAAGATTTGCAGTAGCCTCACTCCTGTAGTTTTTCTTTGATTGCCTGAATTTATGCAGTTTCATCCTTTGAAAGAGCTTAACTATTTGCTATTTTCCCTGTTAATGAAATAAACAAATCATCAGTGTCTCACTACGGTTGTTTATATGAGATGCATGATTTCATTAAAATATTTGATGTGCAATAGCCAAAATCAATGCATCTTACCTAGTGTTACAAATGAGGAATGAATGCCTGAGGGGTTTATCTAGTTTGGTGAAAGTTCATTCTTGCTATGTCAGGGTGGCAGGTTGGTTGATGTTAATTAACCTTATCTGTCATTGGAGATTTTCTAAATATGACAAGTCCCTATCATATAGGTATATGTGAGTGTGTTGAAAGTTCACATTGTTGAGTTCACTTTGTTTTTTAACATAATATTGTTACAAACATAAAGGTTGTATTTATTTTATTTTTAATTATGGAAAGATGGTATACACATGTGTGTGGAAGAAGACATCAGATCCTTGGAGCTGGAGTTTCAGGTGTTTGTCTGCTGTCTTATATGGGTGGTATAATTAAGCTTGGATCTTCTGCAAAAGCAATACACCTTTGTGAATTTTCCAAACATTTAATGAGATCCACCTGTACTCTCTCTTATCCCTGCTTCTGTCACCAGCAGTCCTTCTTTTACTTTCATATCATTCTTTCTTTTAAGTCCCACATATGAGAAGACACATGCTATACTTCTGTTGGAGTCCAGTTCATCTCACTTACCAAGATGATCTTCAGTTCAGCTATTTTCTTGCAAATAACAAAACTGAGTACCTCTTTGCAATTGAGTAAAACTCCACTGTGTATGTGTGTCACATTTCCTTGGTGTGTTCATGAATTCATAGGGTAGCTCTGCAACTTACTATTATATATGATATATATGTGATATATATATACTATTATATATGATATATGTGATAAATATATGGGTGTCTATTAACAACTTTCATGCTTTGGGGTATAGGTTTTACCCAGGTGTTAACCCTGATAAATAGCATTAGAGATGTTTCAGTTTTCCTTTATAACTGATATATCACCAATTATTCTCACTAGTAGTTTTTGCCTGAATGTCTGCTAATAAGAAAGCATGGAGCACAGAGATGGCTTCCCCCAGGAAGGCCACAATCAACCAAGAGTTCCCTCTAGCCTAGCACACAACAGTCTGGTACTATCATATCAAGAGCCATCTGTGATTTCTATATCAGGCATGTGAGAGAAGAAAAGAAACAGTTCTGCACCAAGCCTTGCAACTTGACCAGGCATAGACTCAACCAAACACCAGCTGTAACCCAACCAGGAGCCTTTCTGGTACCAGGAGCCATTATTTTGAACAAGTACAGGATGAGGAAATAAAAGAGAGAGAAGCAGGGATGTAGAATGTTTCAAGCACTGGGAAGAAGGGTTGATCTGAAGTGGTGAAGGTGCTGAGGAGAGGCTGATATGAATGGCCTGCTAGCCACCAGAGTTCAAGGTGATATCCTGGCCTAGGCTCATATCAAGATCCAGGTCTTTGGCTGAGGTCCTGAAATAGCTGCTAGAGGGTCTGTGTTGAAATCTATGGCTCCTGTTGCTACTGAGGGTCCTGTAGAGGCCTGTAGTGTGGGCGGCCACCTGGGGCAAAATTGGTATCTGAGGGCACTGCACTGAAGGGGCTATACTGATTTGAGTGACCCACACTGCGACCTGGGGCCTTGGTGACATCCTGCCTAGGCTGCTGCTGAAGATCTTGTCTGGGTCTGTTGTCATAACACAGGTGTGGTCTGTGTTGAAGACCATGGCATACATTACTACCAAGGGCTACAGAAATGCCTGGGGTCTAGACTGGTGTCTGAGGACTGTACAACTGCCTACACAGAACCTGAGTTATGAGGTGACTCACCCCAAGATTCATTGAATCTGTGAACTGTTGGTGTATGTGGGGTAAGAACATACGGATCTAAAACAGTAGGATCTCCATTCCACAGGACAACAGCAGGATATCCAAGAGAACTCCAGTGAGAGTCCATTATCGGTGGTTTAGCAGAGGCCAAACCAATGACTCATAGTAATGAACACTTACAAGTAAATATGAATGCACTAAAGGGTAAACTGTGTGATTTAACAAGCCACACTATAGCTTCTATAACGAGATTCTCCTTCTGAGATTTTTCTTTTTAATTTGCTTTTGTTTTTATTGTTGTTAGTTTTGGTTTTTCTACTAAATTTTGTTTTGTTTTGTGGAGGAGGTTTCAAGGGTAGAGGGTGGATGTGAGAGATTGGGAGATAAGTGGGATTGGGATGCATGATGTGAAACCCACAAAGAATCAATAAAAGTGAAAAGAATTTTTTTTAAGTTACAAAAAGAGAGGTTAGAGGAAAGAGGAGAAATCTATGTTCTGTGGCTCTTACTAATGTTCAGCAAACCTCTGTGTCCCTTATACTAATGGTAAGCATCAGATGTCTGTCCCTTATAATAATGGTAAGCATAGGATGCTCATCCTCATAGGATATTTCTTTGACTATACAGAAGACAAGCAAGCATCCTACGATAAAGCTGATTTAATGGGTGGGCTAATGGAGAGTCCACATCAAGTTAGTATTTTATTTCTTTGAGAAATAATGTTGCAATGAGATTTCTCCTACCATTCGAGAAGGGAGAAAACGAATAATTGGAACTTTTGACCCAAAAGACTTATGCTCTCTAAACCTGTAGGGATAAGCCCCGCCCCTTAGGGGCATGTTTGCCTCGGGCTAATGTATACCTATAAATCTGGAGCGTGCTCGCAGCGCTCGCTTCTGCTTTCCTGGTCTCCACAGGAACAGTGGTTCTGTAAGTCTATTTCCCCATTAAAATTGTATATATTTTTACAATCTGTCTGCATTCATTTACGCCATTACATTTTGGTGCCCAACGTGGGCGTTGAAGAATATTTAGTTATAGTTATAGTTTTCCTTAGTTATGATAAAGATAAAATAGATATAAATATTTTAATTTTTACTTGATAACTGTTTTGTTATATGTAATTTTGCTATGTTAAAGTTAAAGCCTTCCTTTTTTTGTTTTTAAACAGAAAAAGGGGAAATGATGGAGGAAGGTTATTGGTTAAAAAATAAAGAAACTACCTTGGCCCATTTTATTGGTTAGAACATAGGTGGGTGGAGTAAACAGAACAGAATGGTGGGAGGAAGAGGAAGTGAACTCAGAGACGCCATGCTCTCCTCTCCCGGGCAGACATGACAGCTCTGCTCCCTGAGGCAGATGCATGAAGCTCAGACCCAGGATGGATGTAGGCTAGAATCTTTCCTGGTAAGACTGATGCTACACAGATTATTAGAGATGGGTATATCAGGATATGAGAATTAGCCTGTAAGGCTAGAGTTAATGGGCCAAGCAGTGTTTAAAAGAATACAGTGTCCATGTAATTATTTCGAGGCATAAGCTAGCAGGTGGCCGAGGTGCTGGGGACACAGCCCTGCTGCTCCTATTACTACATAAACCTCCTGAAGGATGAAAGTTAAAGAAAGGAGACTAAGTTGCTAGTATAAGTAATATTAGATAAATGTTGTATGCTTTTAGAAATGTAGAAATAGCTTTTCTGTATAAATAGCCAAAAATAATTTCATCATATTCACATATATTTAAGTAGTAGCCAGGGCTTAGAAGGCAGTACTGAAACTATCAACTCAATTCCATGCCTTGTGGATTATAAGACTTTCTAGGCACAATGGGGACCGCAACCTATTTATCTGTTGGGCAAATTACGAGGGAAAAGCTACATTTGGATGATGGTGATATGAGTCTCAGATGATCTCATTGATTTGTATGTATCTACTACCAAGCTCTGGAAATTTGTTAAGATTCTCTGCTAAGAACTTTAATTTGAAGAGAAGCAAATAGGAGATAAAGGAGAGCAGTCATCAATCTAATAAACTGTCCTGGAAGAAGTCACCAGAGATTCAACATGAATAAAGCTAAAGTAGTTTCACATTTTGTATGGCCTCCAACCCAAATAAGGTTCCTTCCTATGCTTAACAGACACATAAACACTGACATTATTCATGTTTACATCACAAATAGATTAAATCCAAATATGTGCCAACCAATATTAAATTGCATTTTTAAACTATTTATTTATTTATTAAAGATTTCTGCCTTCTCCCTGCCACCGCCTCCCATTTCCCTCCCCCTCCCCCAATTAACTCCCCCTCCCTCATTAGCCCCAAGAGCAGTCAGGGTTCCCTGCCTTGTGGGGAGTCCAAGGACCTCCCACCTCATTTGCAATTACTTCTAAGAAAAAGTAATTGAGTAATTTGTAGACTATACTGAAAGACAATGTAAACAAAGTATATTATAAGTAAAAGTTGGAAGAAAATACTCCAGAAAAATTGTAACCAAAAGAACTATGACATTGTAATATTAAAATGTACATAGTTAAATAGAGGCTTATTCTACACAAGGGAGGATATTTTTCCCTTATTAATAGAATTTACTGCCAACCATCAAAACAATCATGCATGTAAACACAAGTATCATATCAAATAAATATAACAAGAAATACTAGCCATATTAAAATAAATTTACAGATTTAATGAAACATTCAGCATATACTCTGCATGAGCTTGCTTAAATAGATGGCACTTCTTTTAAATCTGTCCATAATTTAAATTTTATACATAACATAATACAAGACAGTAGAATAAACTCTTAAATTCTCTTCCATTAAAATCAGATGTATACAAGTTAATGAAAGACAGTATTGGTGCAGTAATAATCTATTTTTGGTAAAATTGAGATTTTATTATATGTGTTTACATTTTTCTGCACATTAAACGTGGCATATGAGGCTGTAAGGATGGCTTTGTCAGTAAAAGGGTCTCTTTGCAAACATGAGCACATAAGTTTAAACCTATGTAAAATTGTCAGACATTGTGGTATGGTATTTCATCTCAGACTGGACAGAGAATATTGATGGATACTACCTGAGACTCTCTGGCCTATCTAGTAAACAACAGGCCGATAAAATATGGTGAATAGCTCCCAAGGAATAACATTTAAGGTTGGTGTCCGGCTGCACAACCACAAATGTAAACAAAAGTGTACACCCTACCACATATATACACATGTAGAGCACAGTAGCTATATAGTCAGCTAGTGGGAACAGGTGCATTTGTATTTTTGTGCAGAAACATTTTTATTTTCAAAATAAATAAATAGATAAATAAGAAGTTATTTTCTAAACAAGATAAATATATATTCTAGATAGATTCAAAATCAAATCATGGAAAGTAGAATGAATTTAAAAAAAAAAAGCCAAGCATCAAAAACTTTCAGAAAGATTCTGAACATCTGTTTGACCTCAGATATGGAAACATTCGCAAAGTACCAAACTGAAAGCATGAAGCATGAAGAAAGGATTAGTGAAGTCGATAACCTGATTTTTAAAGATGCATTCGTAATGCTTTAATAAACAAAAATTAGCATTTAGTTCAGAGAAGGAAAGTAAATGATGGCAACCAGGAGAAGAATGCAAGGTATTTAAACAAGAAATTATGGAAGGATGAACCAATTTAATGAGTATATATAAACGGGTCAACTTTGCTAGCAAAGAAAATATGGGATATGAATTTTCAATCTTCAGTTTTACAGAAATGTAGATGATTATTTGACTGTTGATGGAAATGTGGAAAACAGTGATTTTTTTTTCCTGGAGAAGGGTCAGAACAGGGAGAAAGTAAATTATATGTAACTGTCCACCAAGGAGGCACATTTCTCATCTCTCAGAACCTGACTTTATCATGTGTGACACAAGGGGCATTGGGCATGATTAATTAGTGGATCTGAGTTGAAAACATTGCCCTACAACAGACAGGTGAACCCATAATAATATGATTCATTTTATTTTCTTTCTCTCATTCAGAAAATTCTACAGTTATCAACTTTATTAAAATAATTGCTTAATATTCTGTAGGTAAGCTGTTGAAAAATCTGTTTCACTGAAGTAAGAAAGACAAGGAGGATTCAGAGAGCAGAGAGCTTGCACACAGGGAGGGATGTCTAGGGCAGAATGGGTTCTGTGGCCACCTACTCTTCCTTCACTTATCTGACTTTCTTCCACTGCTACATTTCCAACTTTTTTCCTTTTTCTATTTTCACTTTCTGGTGAAAGTAGTGTGTGTGTGCATGTGTGTGTGTGTGTGTGTGTGAGAGAGAGAGAGAGAGAGAGAGAGAGAGAGAGANGTGTGTGTGTGTGTGTGTGTGTGAGAGAGAGAGAGAGAGAGAGAGAGAGAGAGAGAGACAGACAGACAGAGAGACAGAGAGAGAGAGACAGAGAGAGACAGAGAGAGAGAAACAGAGACAGAAACAGGGACAGAAACAGAGAGACAGATAGAAACCCAAGAAGATTATTGTCATGTGTTGACTTACTTTAATTCATTATTTTAAGATTGATATTTCAACAATAAAAACTTATTGTGCATCATTCTGGAAGATGAACGGGACACCATATTTGTTGTCTGAAGAGATCATAGTCTTCACACGGGCATATCCTGCTTTGTGATATTACAACACAGTACTGTCATCTACAAAGTTCATGCTCTATATCTGTAAAATGGAATTACAAAAATAATACACAAAATAATAATGGTTTAAGTACTTTGTGCAGTTTGTGTTGTGTTGCATGTATAAAAGTCCTCAGCCACATGCAATCATATGTGACCATCAGGCCACAGGTAAGACACAACTATTATGACTTCGAAGTGTCATCATTGGTGGGATATGGGTCAATCTCCATCAGGCCTTTTTAAAAGGAGAAAAATCTCACTCAAGAAACTTGTGTTTTCACTACCTTTTAAACTCCTAAGAGCTCCAAGTCCTAATACCAGTAAACTGAAACATCAATTTGAACACATGCATTTTCTTGAGAGATGTAAATATATCACAGAAGGGGTGTATATACAGCTGCATTGTGTCATGACTGGAACACAAGAAAATGATAAATGTTTCTATTGGTATTGCTATACTTAACAGATTTTCAGTGTGACAAAGGAACGAGTATAAACATCTGTTTCTTCTTATCAAAAATTATAGAAATTAAAGATTAAAGTGTTGTATATAGTAGTCAAGTAAATATTTAGGTATACATTAGAATAAGTAAAATGGATAGAGACTCTTGAACGTGCCTCACATCCCCTTAAGTTAGTTTGAAAAATAAAAGATCATTCAGGCACGTGTTAAAAGATATTTATTGAAAATAAGGTGACTGCCTATCTTAACATCTCCTATATATTTCTTCCTTTTTGATTCAATGTAAGGAGATGGTCAGTGAATAAATTCTCTATGTACTTTATCATCTAAAACAAGACACCTTTTCAAATATGTTTCTATGACTTGAAAATTTCATACATTTGTAAACTGTACTTTAGTCATTTTCATCTTTTTATCCTCAATTTATCTTTCTCATCCCCTCCCTCTCCCATTGAAATCTTACTTTCCAATGTGTCTCCTTACTGCTGTCATATCTTATTTTTATGTGGAGTGTAACAGATTTAATTAGAGTCTCTTCTATCAGCATGGATAGAAACTACTGATGAGGTGTCCAAAACACCACTTTAAAAGTCAAAGAAGCCCTCTTAAATAAGTAGTGTGACATAGTTTTAACCAGTATTTCTCAGATTTGTGTCCACAGGTGGAGGCATGTGTTTTCCAATATAGACCCAAATTATCCTCCACCCATCTTTCGCAAACGTTGCTGAAGTGCTAAAGGGAAATGTGCCAGGCACTCTCACACAACTGCTGTTTTGCAATGATCACCCTTGGAAACTAGCCTGGCCCACTTTTTTCTTACAAATGAGAGACTGCAACTCACAATGAAATGATAGCAAGCTCTAGCCCACCAAGCAAATTTGTGTTTAATATCCTGAACCTAGAACTCAGGTCCATTTAACACTCATTCCTCTTCTACCTCATCATTTTAAAATTTATTTTATTAATTGGGGGGATTTTTATTCTTTTCTCAAATATCACACCCAACTACATTCTCACCTCCCTACTCTCTTTCCAGTCCTTCCTCCTTATCCATCAAATTCACTCCACCTCCATTTATCTTCAGAAAAGGACAGGCCTGGCCGGGCGGTGGTGGCGCACGCCTTTAATCCCAGCACTCGGGAGGCAGAGGCAGGAGGATCTCAGTGAGTTCGAGACCAGCCTGGTCTACAAGAGCTAGTTCCAGGACAGGCTCCAAAACCACAGAGAAATCCTGTCTCGAAAAACCAAAAAAAAAAAAAAAAAAAAAAAAAAAAAAAAAAAAAAAGAAAAGGACAGGCCTCCCATGGATATCAACCAAACATGGCATACCAAGTTGCAGTAAAATGAGGCACATCACCTCACGTTAAGAGTGGATGAGGCAACCCTGTGAAAGAAAATGGTGTCAAAAGCAGGCAAACAAGTCAGAGACAGCACCCTGCTCCCACTGTGAGGTATCCCACAAAAAGACCAAGCTACACAACTATAACATGCATTCAGAGGTGCTAGGTCAGACCCAGACTTATGCAGGCTCCCTGAATGTCAGTTCAGTCTCTGTTTCTTTGAGGTATGGTTAGTTAATAATGTGGGTTTTATTGTGTTGTCCTTGACCCTTCTGGTATCTACAATTCTTCCTCCTCTTCTGCAGTAGTCCCTCATCTCTGCCTAAGGATTGGCTGTGTGTCTTTGCATCTGTTCCCATGCGCTGCTGGATGAAGCCTCTGTGATGATGATTATGCTAAGCTCTGATTGGGTATAGTGAAGTATTATTAGGAATCATTTCATTTTATTATTATTATTTTTTTTTTGCCCCAGTTGTGTTTGGTTCTATCTTAGGTCTCTGGGCTATCCCGCCTTTTGCCCTCCACAGAGTGTCACAGTTGGGCTGACTCTCATGGCATGGGTCTCAAGCTGGACCAGTCTTTGGCTGGCCAGTCCCACAAGTTTATCACTACCTTTACTCTTGCAGGACGAACAAATGGTGGGTAGGAGATTTCGTGGCTAGTTTGGTGTCCCAGTCTCTACTGGAAGCCTTGGCTAGTTACAAAAGATGGTCAATTCAGGCTTCATACTACCCCCCCCACACACACACCGATTACAAGGTGTCTTAGTTAGGGTCACCCTCATAGATACGTGGGGGCTTACATTGCACTAGATTTCAACCTTGCCCACAAAATGACCCTCAATATGGAAAGGATTTTATTCATTGACTCTTTAACTGTTTCTTCTAGATCCTTCAAGATCAACTGCTAAGTTAACACCACTCTAACTTCCTGTCTATTTTTTTTTGTTTTAATAACCCATTTAGTCCAATTTGTGTTGAGTCTATACTCCTAGACTTCTCATCAATCACTGGAAATATGACAACCTCCTAAGGCTGTAGCCTTAAAGAAAATCGCCTGTTGTTTTCCTAGAACCCAGCAACTATCTACAGCTCCCCATTTAGGGGGATGAGCTCCTGAGATACTCCCTTTCCACTCTAGAATGATGATTGACTTGAATTGTGCAGATCTTGTGCAGTCAGCCACAGCCTCTATGAGTTCATGAGTCCAGCCATCCTGTTATGTTTAGAAGATGCTTTTTTTTCCTCGGGTTCCTTTCAGGTTTCCTGTATTCTATAGATGCTCTAAATAAACACATACACATAAAGATTTGGTGCCAAGATCCACACCTGAGTGAAAACACAGTCCATTCCTCTTGGTCTGGATTACTCCACTCATTATAATCATTTCCAACTCCATCCATTTATCTGAAAATTTCATATTTGTGTTTTTCTTTACACAATCAAGAACATGCATTTCTTTAGAATGATACTTAAGATGCCACATAATAATGCTGGCAATCTTAGATAATTTTAGTTGTCTTTGAAAAATGTTCAACTGTGTTCCAGAAGATTTATAATTCTGCTTTATTCCCAAGCCTTCCACTGTGTAAACATCCTTACTGATAACGCATCTTCTTCAGTATTTCCATGTGGGTCTTTGAAAACTGTGAGCTGTTTTCCTTTATTATTTCAGTGAATCTTGTCCCAGCACCAAACCTCCAGTACAGTTTGTATATATACACACAGACAGTGATGTTATTGTCTGTGTGGCAGTAAGAAAGGCAATGGGAGAGGAAATTAAAAAGCAACAGGTGATGAAAACAGAACGATTACATCTTCTCTCAGCATAAACACACCTGAGAATCCCAAAAGACATTTATTTATGTGCAATAAATGTTTGTTTCTGTACAATAGAATCATTTCTCATTGTTGTCAAAGAAGACTTAACCCGATTTTATGAGCACACGAGTTTGATATTTGTTAAGGAATGAATTAGCAAGCTCAAAAAAATTAGCAAGCTCCAATAATTGTCCCTGGGTAGGTTTATCTAAAACCTAAAGGCAGACTTTAGCAGACTCCATCAGAAAATGTGGCGGCTCAGCATTGTTGACCCTGTTCTTCTGTTGTTCTGAAGAGGCTTGTCTCTGAGAATATGATTAGGCACATTTATCTGATCATTGGAGAGATCATTGTTATGGGATGCTAACAGACTCTGGCCCTGATTTCTAGTTCTCAAAAGATATTTCAGTTTCTTCTGTGTCCTATTGTTACATAGACATTCAAGGAGTCTGGTGGCTGCACTAATGGTCTTATGTATGCATGGAATTCTACCTCAACCTACAGGCATGAATGACCCTTTGGTTCACATTCATAAAGCTGAATCTCAAGAGAATGACATTTTCACACTCAATGGTCATTTTCCTTGCTCTGGAAAATTAAAAACAAAACACTATATTCAAAAATCCTTCTTGACTGGTTCTAATCAGCAATCACACAGCAAGCTTGAGGCAGGCTTTGGTGTTTCTGTTTTGTAGCTCAGGACAGTTAGGCTCAGAGAGGTTGTGGTGAGAGAATAACATCATTGGGCGGGAGGTTGAACTTTCTAATTCTTACACACATAGTTCCTCCCTGTACAGAAAGCAATTGTAGTAAAACTGATGCTTAGATCAGGCAAAGTTTAATGACTTATTATGGAAATTATGCACTTAAATTCAGTCAAGAACAGCAGGACAGAAAACCCTTCTCCGATTTAGTGAGACCTTGAAATGCAATGCTTGAATGCTTAAAAAGAATTTATTTCTTCATATATAAAGCCAGAGAAGTCAGAATTTTCAAGGAAATAAATAAATAAACAAACAAATAAATAGAAGGGGAAGGCTCGAGTTCCTTGTGTGTATCATCAGAGTATCAAAGGCACAAACACACTTCTCTATTTTTCTGAAGAGCAAATAGTCAGGTACTGGGCAAAGTGAAAGAAAACGTCAAGAAAGAGCAAGAGGAGGATCCCTGTAGTATGTTTTCCACTTTAAATACTCATCACCAACTTTCCTCATGAACTGGAGTTTTGAACTCTTTGATCCATATCTTGAATTTCAAAAATATATGGTCTATGGTAAGGATTTTGGATTATATTTAAATTCTGTAAGCAAGCAGTAGTTATTTTAAGCAGAAAATGCATGTTAATGCGGACATTTATTCAGAGAGAAAAATTCCACCAAGGTAGAAGAGCCACCTCTTTCTAAACTACAAACAGGGAACTCATTAGTGTTCGGGTGAGTGACAATGACCTCATGACTTTGTACAGACAGAAGAAATGGATGAGAAGTAGTTGGACTTGGAATAGGTTGAAACAATCAGAGATTTTGAAACGACTCAAACACTTTAGCTCCAGCAATTGTATGAAGTATAGTTAGGAGAAGAACATAATTGGGGATAATTAAGTTTGTTGAAGCGCTTGTTAGATATTTGTGTGCCATTACCCATATACACCCTTTGTTTAAGAGGGAATTGAGTACTACGCGTATTTATAGAGGCTTTCAGAAAATACTGGATCATTCTATTTGAGTTTCCTCATTCTGCATTATTATGTTTCTTGTTTTTATTTCTTGTTTTAATTTTTGAGGTTTTAGTTTAATGCTATCCTGATAGAAAGTCTTTTCTATCTCTGTGATCCCCAGAGGGTCTTCTAGCTCCTCTGTCTTGTATACTTGTGTTTTTTTTAAAACCTTCTTTTCAACTCTGTATCATTTTTATCTCTTCACACTTATGATTGTGGATGCCCCTTCATAGCAGTGCTTTGCATATCACCATGAGTGTGACATGCTTTAGTTGTTGAGCTCATAATTTACCATTTAAATTCCAATAAAAACTAGTCTCTCTCATGTCACAAATCATACCCACTGTACTAATCATTGTATTCCAGGTAATCACAAGGACTAATTGTTTAATATGTGAAATTTTTACATCCTGCAGATGTTTTTCTTTCGAGTCCTGATTCCTACTTGTGATCAAATCCTGAGCAGATTCCGAAAGACAGCCCTTAGCTGTGCAAAGCTCACTTGCTGGAAGTTGGAAATGGTCCAGTTACTCTGAGCTTGGAATCCTCATAGTTAGTTTGGCACAGCCACCTCTGTGAAAGCCTCCACTCCTCGTTAAACTAATAATTATCTTCTTTGCCTTGGCTCACTCATAGCCTCTTGAATTCTGATTATCAGACAGTGGCTTAAAAATAGTTATAACACAATGTGAGAATGGCTGAAGTAGCATTTCCTCTTCAGTATGTTCATAAAGGATTTGTTAGTTCCTTGGTAATTTCAAACATGTTTTGATCATATTTATTACAACTCTTACTCCTCAAGATTCATCACTTTTCTCTGTCCATCCATCTTTGTGCCTCCTTTTCTTTTTGTTTGTTTTCACCTAAGTCCAGTTTATGTTATTCATGTTGTGCGGCCTCCCACCAGAGTGTGGTTCACTTACCAGAAACATTCTCTGAAAGCTGATTCTCCATCTTTCAATAACAATCAGTTGTTAACAGTTCCATAGTTAGAGGTGGGGCATCAGGTCCACCTTCCTTCTTCTTATAGGATTTAGTCTGCTTTTTTATTGAGTTTTATTGAGCTCTACATTTTTCTCTGTTTTTTTCCCCTGCCCCTTCCGCCCCCCTCCCCTCCACCCTTCCCTAAGGTCCCCATGCTCCCAATTTACTCAGGAAATAGTGCCTTTTTCTACTTTCTACTTCCCATGTAGATTAGATCTATGTAAGTCTCTCTTAGTGTCCTCATTGTTGTCTAAGTTCTCTGGGATTGTGGTTTGTAGGCTGGTTTTCTTTGCTTTATGTTTAAAATCCACCTATGAGTGAGTACATGTGATGATAGTTATCTTTCTGTGTCTGAGCAGCCACACAGAACCTTATAAAAGAGAAAGTGGGTAATACACTTAAACACATTGGCACTGGAGACCACTTCCTAAATATAAACCAGGCAACACAGACACTGAGAGAAACAATTAGCGAATGGGACCTCCTGAAACTGAAAAGCTTCTGTAAAGCAAAAGACACAGTCAACAAGACAAAACACCAGCCTACAGAATGGGAAAATATCTTCACTAACCCCACATCAGACAGAGGTCTGATCTCCAAAATATACAAAGAACTCAAGAAATTGGTCACCAAAAGAACACATAATCCAATAGAAAAGTTGAGTACAGAGCTAAACAGAGAATTCTCAACAGAGGAATCTAAAGTGGCTGAAAGACACTTATGGAAATGTTCAACATCCTTAGTCATCACAGAAATTCAAATCAAAACATCTCTGAGATTCCATCTTACACCTGTAAGAATGGCCAAAATCAAATACAGTAATGACAATTTATGCTGGAGAGGTTGTGGGGAAAAGGTAACATTTCTGCGTTGCTGGTGGGAATTCAAACTGGTATAACCCCTTCTGATGTCAGTGTGGCGACTTCTCAGAAAATTAAGAAACAACCTTCCTCAAGACCCAGTAATACCACTTTGGGGTATATATCCAAAGGATGCTCAATTGTGCCACAAGGGCATGTGCTTTATATTTATATTCTGACACAAATCTTGTGTTTCTAAATGTATATCTCCCCTGTTGTGCTCAGACGAAAATGTTTCCTTGTGTTAATATACTAGAATTCCTTGAAAATGCATGAGAACTTCCCTGTCCTTAACTAGAGGTGTAGATAATGCTTTAATGGACAAGCATCCTTTTTGATGGGACTATGATATTAAAATGAGAAGTAGATTGGAATATTCTAACATAGTTCAAAATTTATAAATTTTGCAGCAAAAATAAACATAAATTCACTTCAGGTGTTTTGTTATAACTCATATCTATTTAAGTTCTTTCAGTTCTTTGAATTTCAGTTTCTTCTGCAACATGATGATAAAACATATTTGCTTATCTAAATTTTAGTGGGAATTAAGATGAAAATCTATGTAAGCTATTACTAGCTAATAAAGTCCTAAATGGATTAAACAATATGATCATAAATAATAGAAAAATATACTGACAAAGGAATACATGAAAGATTTTTGTGTGAGCAGTGTTTTTATACCACCATTACAAGTACTTCAAGAGAGAACTTCAGAATCTTTTTCTCCCACAGAGAGTATGTTCAGTTGTCACTTTTTATGTCCCCATGTAGTTCACATTAGAAATATCCAATCCAGGCAGTAAGAATTAACTATGTATGAAAAAATATCTATAACATATTTGTGAAATCTTAACAAAATATTAAACTTCTGAAATTCAGACTTCATTATAAGTTGTATATAATGGTACATATAGTTCAAAGAGTTATTTACAGAGTTAGATATTATATAAAAGCCAATATCTGTACTTAGTAAATAGTACATTCTGGACTACAGCATATTCCTGGTACATAATAATAATAATAATGCCAGTAACATGTCAATTAGTTTTAATGCATTGTTTAATTTAGTATTGTCAATCTACGTCCTTGTCTGTGTAGTGCGAAGTATGTATACAATAACTGAAATCGAGACATTTGGTGCTTCCCCAACTTTTCTCTATTTATTTCTCAGGAATTGCATCACATTTCCCCTTGAACTTGGAAATAGAGAAGGAAATGATGTTAAGTTTATTGCTAACTTTGAATTATGTATATATTTTATATGTTTCATCTATGGGCAAAGTGTATCAAAAGACCGGTAGTTGTCTTCAAATGCTCTTATGTCACATAGTGACAGGCCACTAAGGTTAATTTGAGGATGGGTTGACAATAGGACAATGGACCCCGATAACCTTTGATTATGAGTGCAATAGAACTACATTCATCCAGTGACAGTTATGCATAGGTAAAAATGCATCCCTAATACATTAAAGAATCATTGTAGACGGAAGGAACAGGAATTCAAAACTATCATCAGATAAATGGTAAGTTTGAGGCTAGCCTGAATGTGAGACCTTGTTAAAAAACAAGTAAGAAATTTTGGCGTATTTATCATATAGTTAATTAATAGGAATAATTTTCAAAAAGCAAATGTTTGTATTCATTTATTTTTTTAGAAACTTTTGTGGACAATTATTTCCTAGTTCCTAACAGGAAAGTAGTCAATTCACTTTAGTAGCAATTAGAAGATATTTTTTGCTGTATGAACTCAGAAGCAAGTGAGAGGCAATGCAGTTTTAATAACTGATAAAGAGTTCAGGTGTTAAGAACTGTTTTAACAGGGAAAATTGAGTTCTGATAATTTTTCTTTTATTGAAAATCCTATATACTTCAAATAAAAAAGAAATTACCATTATATTTTAATTGAAGCATGGTTATTAGTGCATAAACCTAATAAACCAAAAGCTAATAATCCTGTATGGAGGTTAGATTGAGATCAGCTTTTTTTTTAAGTGGCATTTAAACACAGAACAGGGAGGCTGAGATGAGGTTCTCACTTCTATGTATGATACCCATGTGTGTAGATCTTTACTGTTCTGCTGACTGTCCATACATAAACATATCAGTCATATGTAATGCAGTACCTTAATGACTAAAAGGCATATGAATTAGTGACTTATAGCCTGGACTATGGGGTAGATAAGGTAACTCAATTTTAATAACTTTTGGGTATTATCTATGTGACCTCAGTCACTGTTATTAAGGATTTTAAAAACTTGTCATTATATTTGTTTGTTTAATCATTATTTGCTTCGTGTGTGTGTGTGTATGTGTATGTGTTTATGTGCATGCCAGTACGTGTGTGTGGATTTCAAAGGACAACATTTGAGATCTGATTCTCTCATTTCATTTTTTAGCATAGACTGTTATTATTTTGGTCATACTATATGTTCTAGGCTATCTGGCCAACAAGCTTCTGGATGATTCTCATGTCTTTGCCTCCTATCAATGCATAAGAGAAATGTGATTATAGGTATGCACTATCGTATCTGGTTTCTTTTGTGGGTTCTTAGAGTAGAATTGAGATCTCTAGACTTCTGTGATAAGCGCCATTATACACTTAGCCATCTCATGGACCCCTCATTAAATATTCTTATTAGGATAATTTATGAAATAAACTGTGACCTTGATAGAAAATCTTATATCAGTTTTGCTTGTTTACATTACCTGTAATTATATAGAAGGGCATTTGCCCTTCATATGGCCATACTCATCAATCACCAATTACTTTTCTTGGACTTCCTGCAGGGCAGGGAATCTGGACTGCTCTTCATTCTCCAGACAGAGGGGGAATGGAGTGTCGGGGAGGGGGAGAGGGAATGGGGAATGGGGGAGGGGCGATGTGTGCAAGGAGGGGAAGGGAAATGGGAAACGGGGAGGAGGCAGAATTTTTTTTTCAACAACTAAAAAAAATAAACAAAAAATATATAAATAAAGATTGTGCTTATTTTTTTCTTAGCATAGTGCATACTTGAAACAGCAGAAATCCAGTACGAATTGGTCGATGAATGAATGAATGAGTAGTCAATAGTAGCTAGTCACCTGGCATTTGCTGAAGGCAATGTGTTGTTTCAGAAGTTATTTCATATCAAGTTATTTCATATAATTGGATTTGACGAATACGTCTCTCCTCTTATTTGTCACTTATACATGTAAGGTGAGAATAATCCGTTTAATTTTATGCTGAGTGTATTTATCTGTCTTTTAAAAGTAGGCCAAAATTTCAATCAAAATGATAACTCCTTTGAATATTAATATCAACATTTTCTTCTACTATTATGAACTCTGCACAAAATGACAGAGAAAGTAAAGAGGATGAGAGGAAGTTTAAAGGATACAATTTGTTTTTCTCTGACTATAACTATCAGGGCAGTTGCTCATGTCTCGGATTTTAGAGTCAAGCATAGAGCTGTAGTGCTATATATAGGCGATGTTGACATGTAGCATCATTACATAATTTTCATTTTAATTTCATTTGATTAATTAACCAGAAAACTCTATATAGGTCTGACCAGTCTCAAATTTACAGAGATCCATCTACATTTGACTCCCCAGTTGTGGGATTAAATGCATGATTCACATTATTCTTGTGTCTTGTATTCTATTGCTGAGTGAATTTTAGTTAAAGGGAAAGATAAAACCTTGTCTGAGTTGACATGGGCATTTAATCTAGTGTTCAGTCTATGATCATCTTGCAACACTCTCATACCTTGTGAGAATCAATGTGCTTCTTTGATTTTGTAGAGTTACAATGCCTGAGAATCTTTGATGACAGATGGTTAAGGCTGAATAAATAATTTTGGATGACCTCCAAAAGGTACTGATGGATCCAGAGATCACATTTTACAGTGGGAAACTGTAAAACTGTTTTTTTTTTTTTTTAACATGTTAGTGAGTGGCATCCCTGATCTTGGTAGCTATGACTGTTAGAATTTTTCTTGATGTTGTGACAAAATACTCGACAAAGAAAAATTAAGGAAGGAGGAGATTATTTCAGTCCACCATGTTGGGAAAAGTACAATGATGCAACTGGCTCAGTTCCTGGGAGTAGTCTGTTGAGGACATTTCACATGCAAATTGTAGTAAAACGTATCTTCTACATTCATTTCCTAACATTTCAGATAGACAGAATGACAACTGAGAACAGATCAAAAAGGTAATGTTATTGTCAGCCTATAATAAATTAAATGGATCAATGTTTTGATTAAAGACTGGAGATGCAATCCAGTTATGGTGGCCAACATTTTTGTTTCTATTGACATTTTCTTGTAAACCACAGAACCATTTGTCCAGTATTAGAGGACAATAATTATGAATGGTCCATTGATAAGAATTCTTTCACCCATCCTTCCAGCAAGCCTGTTGAAATCTCTGAAAGTGGTGCAATTGGAACTCTCCACCCTAGTGCTTCTGAAAATCATTCTTAGAGTGTGAAACAATTTAGCTTAACAGCTATCAGAAATGGCACATTAATGTGGAACCAGTCTCCTGGCAATCCTGTAACAAAATGACAAACTGATTTTAAGAAGAGATTTATGGGTACACAGATAGGTAGTAAGAGAGGTCCTAGGTCATCTCGTCCCTAACCAATAATCAGAGTAATTAATAGAACTGTAACTCTGAGTTTCATTGTAAAATAGATTTTCAAAATCTTACCTGCTTTCCAATCTATTAAGAGACAGTAGAACTTTTATTTCCCAAGACAGCATTTTTGAACAAATAAACATTTGCTTTATGTGTAAAGCTAGTAAATGAAACTGAGAGCCTGTCCTCTTGGTTTAAGTCACATTTCCATGAGACTCTGAGCTTTTTGCTTTGTGTCGTGTGTTTGGAACCAGTAAGAGTGATATTTTTCTGAGATGTATGCTATGTCTTTAAATACATGTAGTTGAAGTTATCTCCAGAACAAGCAGACTTACTTTGACCTTTCTGAATTTTACAAAAACAGGAGTATACTACTTAGTTTCTGAAAGTGTGTACTTCCTTACATCAATCTTCCTTCAGTGGATTTTAAGGCAAAGTATAGAGTCCAGGCATAAATCAAAATAAAATAAGAGTAAATCAAGATTCAGAAACATCATAGGGTGGAGTAGGACTGGAAAATTTCATACTGATTTGAATATTTCTGAAAGATATTTGAACTTGCTGTTTTAATTTGTCTGAAACTTGATATGAGTTGGCTACAAAACATAAAGTTAAAGGTTCCATGGTCAGAGCTCAAATGAAACAAAGAATAATAAAATAAAATAGTGACATATTTTGATAGTCATCAGAGTGATATACATTTAGGAAAATCCTATCAGAGGAGACTAAATGCAGGAGCTGAGACACTTTTGGGGAGCAGACAGCTCACACAGTACCAAAGTATCTATAAGAGATCACCCAGAAATTCCAAAGAACAATTTATTTAGATATGAAGTAGTTTGAACTGCATATTAGGAAATGTATTAAAGGTAATATCAATAGTGGCGATATTTTAATGTATACACTATCTCATATGATGGAAAAATCAATGTACATCTTTGCATAATATGCCTATTACAGCTGTCACAACTTCAATCTGATGATGAAGAAACAATTTCAAAATTTTCTAGACTGCATTTCCTAATGGTTAAACACCTTGCTGTTAAGGAGAACAGTTTGGTGTAGGAGTGTCTTCTTTCTATGTGTTGCTTTCATTGGTTAAATAAAGAGACTGCCTTGGCCTTTTGATAAGACAGCAACTTAGATAGGCAGAGTAGACAGAACAGAATGCTGGAAGAAAGGAGGCAGAGAGCCGCCCACCATGAAGCTGCCAGGTCAGACATGCTGAATCTTTCCAGGTAAGCCATGAGCTTGTGTTGACATACAGATTATTGGAAATGGATTGAATTAAGATGTAAGAATTAGCTAAGAAGAGGCTAGAGCTAATGGACCAGGCAGCAATTTAATTAACACAATTTCCATGTGGTTATTTCGGGTATAAGCCAGCTGAGTGGCAGGGAGGCAGCCTGCAGTTCATACTACTACAAGTTGCACCCAACGTGGTAATGAACTTTGTGTAAAACCTGAGAGAGCTTAGTTCTATACACACAGAAAAAAAAAAAAAAGAGTTTAACACAGCTTCTTGCTGTTTACTGCAGAGAGAATTTCCTCACTCAGCAGCCACAGAAAAAAAAAGTGGTGGTTTTAAAACATCAGCTTTCTGTGCTATGCCACCGTTGTGAACTCTGACTCTTTTGGGAGATGGAACATTTGTAGTCAAGTGCTATGATTTGTTTGAAGGCGACTAGACTTGATGTGTGCCTAAAAGGGGGACATTGCCTGCTGCAGCTCAGAGGCACAAGTATCTCCACCATGCTAACAGTGCCATATGCGCAGCTCGGAGGCACGTGTGGCTCTGCCATGTTGGAGTGGGTGTCACAAGCACACAGTACCTGTTTTTGACCTAGGAATGTCACAGCTTACATTCTTAAGTGCTTATCAATTTAAAAGCACAAAGCAAAAATATTCCTGGACAGTGAAGAATTACAGACAATGAAACAGGACAGATTGAGACATAAAAGACCTCTAAATGGGTCATAGTGTTAGCCATGCATAGTCTTGGGGCAGTGAAGAAAAAGAATATAGACAATAAAGTTAATGTCTTAAAAACGGTAAGGTCTTTAAAGAGACAGAGTACAGATAGTTATAAATTAAAAGAAATAAAAAAAATAAGCCACGTAAAAATGGAAAAGTCACAGAGAGTTTGGATTTTGTATATTATTGTATTTTCTTTCAATTTGTTTTACTTTGAAGGAGCTAAATACAAAGAGACATTTTATTGTGTGGTCTGCTAAACTAATCCAACATGTGTATTGTAAAGCTATCTTGACTTCAGAATTTGGATCTAAGGATATGATGCTTTGGAAAAGAAGTTCTTTTGTTTTCACAGAGGATGAGACCCTGTGGATTGCTTCTATCCCAATATGGTAAGATAGACCACACCCTCCTGAAAGGTTGTTGTGAATACCCTCAGAAAATTACTTCACTCAACTGCTGACTGAGAGGAACCTGACACACAGGATACAGCATGAAAAACCTAATTAACAGCACCCCTATACAGCAGGGAGAAGTTTGGAGAGAAATAACTATGTCCATATTCCTAGTTATCGTTTATAATTGTTCTTTTACATTTAAAGGGGGAAATGATATAGATATAAATAATTTACATTGGTATAAATTTTGCTTTGTTAATATAAATTTAAGGTCAATTTTGTTATATGTATATGTATTTCTGTTCTTGATTATGGTATTGTGATTATGTGGTTCATTTAAAAATGTAATGTATAATTAGGAAATATAGGCTGTTAGTGGATAATTATCAATAATAGTCAAGCTTCTAGTCATGTTAGATTTTCTAGACATATAGAGATATATTTCAGTTAGATAGGCATTCTTCATATCTTTAACAGACTACAGAATATGGCATTTAAATGTTTTAATAACTTAGTGCTTTTCATGACAATGAGACATGTCTGTTTCTGGCAGCACCAATCTACTTTAAGAGGAAGATGGGCATCAAAGAGGCTCCTTATGGAGTTGGTTAGCCATTTGGGCAAGAAACTGCTCTTGCCTGGATTGTTGCATAAACTGGACACAAAGAACCTGCAGAGAGAGGACTGCTGAACTTGCCTAAAAGTGAGATGGTCCTTTGGGGTTCATGATTCATGAAAGAGTCTGAGAGACATTCTGAGGATACAGAAGTAAGTTACTGAACTGTCTTTGAATTTTCCTGTTTAATGGAAATGTCTTCTGGATACTATGGGCCTGAAGGCCAAAAATGGATGTCCCAATGGTACAGAAGAACTTTGGGTTACTATACAGACAGTGAAATGTCTCTTTCATTTCTAAGTTTTGGAAGTTGCTTACTTCTTGATTATTTAGGTAATATTATATCCTTCTGGAGTCTTTGATGGAGTTGAAGAATAGTTAGTTATAGTTTTCCTTTGTTATGATAAAAGATAAAATAGATATAAATATTGTTACTGCAATTCTTCCTTTAAAACTGTTTTGTTATATGTAATTTTACTATGTTAAAATGAAAGCCTTTCTTTTTAAAAGCCCTTTTTTAAAAAGGGAAATGGTGTAGGAGGGTCTTCTTTCTATGTGTTTCTTTTATTGGTTAAATAAAGAGACTGCCTTGGCCTTTTGATAGGACAGCAGCTTAGATAGGTGGAGTAGACAGAACAAAGAGGCAGAGAACTGCCCACCATGAAGCTACCAGGTCAGACATGCTGAATCTTTCCCAGTAAGCCACAAGCTTGTGGTGACATACAGATTATTAGAAATGGTTTGAATCAAGATGTAAGAATTAGCCAAGAAGAGGCTAGAGCTAATGGGCCAGGCAGCAATTTTATTAACTATTTCCATGTGGTTATTTCTGGAGGATAATCTAGCCGGGAGGCAAGATGGGGCCCACCGCCATCCCCTTACAAGAACAGTTTCTGTTAATGTGTTTATCCCATGCATAAGTGCTCTTCGTAATTCATTGGTTTGAAGTATTCATATTATTTTGACATTAGTTTTATTCTTAACTGACTTTTCTTTCCTTTGGCTAAAAAAACTACTCATCAATCTGTCTCCTCAGTCATACCAACATAGACTTCTATAATAGCAACAAATAGTGTTGAATTAGATTTATACTTAGTAAGTATTTTGTCTTCAACATGACTTTTATTTGTTTATAAATCATTTACATTGAGCTATATATTTTTCACTGCTCCCCTCCTCCCTCTCCCCTCCTCTTCTACCTTCTGTCATGATCCCCATGCTCCCAAATTACTTGGAAAATCTTGTATTTTTCTACTTCCCATGTACATTAGATCCACATATATCTCTTTTTATTTCTACTTTGCTGTCTGGTTCTTCGGGATTGTGAATTCTAGGCTGTTTTTTTCCTTTGCTGTATGTTTAAAAGCCACTTATGAGTGAGTGCATATTATATTTCTTTTTCTGGGCCTGGGTTACATGAATCAATATCATGTTTTCTAGATCCATACATTTTCCAGCAAATTTCAAGATGTCATTATTTTTTTCTAATATGTAGTACTCCACTGTGTAAATTTATCACATTTTCCTTATCCATTCTTCAGTCAAGGGGCACTTAGATTGCTTCCAGGTTCTAGATATGATGAATATGCTATGAACATAGTTTTGCATATGTCCTTATACTATGATTGAACATCCTTTCGGTATATGCCCAAAAGTGATGCTGGGTCCTGAGGTAGGCTGTTTTCTATTTGTCTGAGAAATCAACAAACTGATAACCAAAGTTGCTGTGCCAGTTTGCACTCTCCAGCAGAAGTTGTCATAAGTGATTTTAATCTTGGCCATGTTATAAGTATAAAATGGGAACTCAGAGTTGTTTTGATTTGCATTTTTCTAATGGCTAAAAATGTTGAGCATCTCCTTAAGTGTCTTTCAGCCATTTTAGATTCATCTGTGGAGGGTTCACTGTTTAGCTCTATACTCCATTTTTTATTGGATTATTTGTTCTTTTGACGACCAATTTCTTGAGTTCTTTGAATACTTTGGAGATCAGTTCTCTGTCTGATTTGGGGTTGGTGAACATCTTTATCCATTATGTAGGCTTCTGTTTTGTCTTGTTGACTATGTCCTTTGCTTTACAAAAGATTTTTAGTGTCAGGAGGTCCTATTTATTAATTGTTTCTCTCAGTGTCTGTGCTACTGAGTTTATATTTAGGAAGCAGTCTCTTGTGCCAATGCACTCAAGTGTAATTCCTACTTTCTCTTCTATGAGGTTCATTTGTGGTTAGTTTTATGTTGAGGTGTTTGATCCATTTGGACTTGAGTTATTTTGTATGGCAATATAT
>NW_026067937.1:13520088-13557618 GCF_014885135.2 Alexandromys fortis | reverse complement strand
GTGTCTCGTAAACAAAGGACCTACCTAGCTTGCTGCAGGCAGGCTAGTGGGGACAAAGGAGCTAGCACCCTCCCGTTTGCCCTGCCGATTCGGATTCGGTCCTAGAGCCCGAACAGGCTGGGCTGGGAGATGTTATGTGGTCAGAGAGGGAAGGGAGTCAGACGGAGGGGGGGTGTGTTGTGGATGCAAGCTGGGTGGGATAGAAAGAGAGAGGAAGTATCGGGCAGAGTAGCCCCTGAGGATCTTCAATTTCTTTTTTCAAACATTTAAAGTTCTTATCATATGGGTTTTTCACTTTTTTGGCTAGAGCTACTCCAGTATATTTTATGTTATTTGTGGCTACTGTAAAGTGTGATGTTTCCCTGATTTTGTCTCAGCCCATTTATTATCTGTGTAGAGAAGGGCTACTGCTATATTACTGAAGGTGTTTATGAGTTGTAGAAGTTTCTTGTTACTATTTTGGGGTCACTTATGTAAACTATAATATCATCAGCAAATGAGAGTTTGACTTCTCTGATTTTTATCCAAGGATCTCCTTTTGTTGTCTTATTGCTCTAGCTAGAACCTCATGTACTATATTGAATAGATTTAAAAGTCTCCTTGCACATAATAATCAAAACACTAAACATACAGAATAAAGAAAGAATATTGACAGCTGCAAAGTAAAAAGGCCAAGTATAAAGGCAGAGGTATCAGAATTACAAGTGACTTCTCAATGGAAACAATGAAAACCAGAAGGTCCTGTTCAAGTGTTGTGCAGACTTTAAGAGACCATGGATGCCAAACCATACTATACCCAGCAAAACTTTAAATCACTGTTGATGGACAGAACAGGATATTCCATGGCAGTATGAATATCTAGATACCAACCCAACCCTACACGAAGTAGTAGAAGGAAAACTCCAACTTAAAAATGTTAGCTACATTGACAGACAATTGATCATCTCACAATTGCAAATTACAAAGAATGTAAAAACACACATAATAACATCACCAACAAAGAAAACTAAAATAACAGTAACTAGTAATCACAGACCATTAATATCTTTTACTATAAATGGACTCAATTCACTTTAAAAAGACACAGGCTAACAGATTGGATATGAAAACAGAAACCATCTCCATCCATTTGCCTGCAAACTTCAAGAAGTCCTTGTTTTTTACTGCTGAGTAGTACTCTAATATGTATATATTCCATACTTTCTTCATCCATTCTTCAATTGAAGGGCATCTAGGTTGTTTCCAGGTTCTGGCTATTACAAACAATGCTGCTATAAACATAGTAGAGCATATACTTTTGTTGTATGATAAGGCCTCTCTTGGGTATATTCCCAAGAGTGGTATTGCTGGGTCCATGGGTAGGTTGATCCCGAATTTCCTGAGAAACCTCCACACTGCTTTCCAGAGTGGTTGCACAAGTTTGCATTCCCACCAGCAATGGATGAGTGTACCCCTTTCTCCACAACCTCTCCAGCAAAGGCTATCATTGGTGTTTTTTTATTTTAGCCATTCTGACAGGTGTAAGATGGTATCTTAACGTTGTCTTGATTTGCATTTCCCTGATCGCTAAGGAAGTTGAGCATGACCTTAGGTGTCCTTTGGCCATTTGAACTTCTTCTGTTGAGAGATCTCTGTTCAGCTCAGTGCCCCATTTTATAATTGGATTGATTAGCCATTCATGGTCTAGTTTCTTGAGTTCTTTATATATTTTGGAGATCAGCCCTTTGTCAGTTGCAGGGTTGGTGAAGGTTTTCTCCCAGTCAGTGGGTTGCCTTTCTGTCTTAGGAACAGTGTCCTTTGGTAAGCCAGACCCAAAAAGAGGAACATGGGGTGTACTCACTCATATTTGGTTTCTAGCCATAAATAAAGGACATTGAGCCTATAATTCGGGTTCTTAGAGAAGCTAAATAAGAAGGAGAACCCAAAGAAAAACATATAGGCATCCTCCTGAATATTGACCTTCATCAGGCAATGAAAGGAGACAGAGACAGAGACCCACATTGGAGCACTGGACTGAAATCTCAAGGTCCAAATCAGGAGCAGAAGGAGAGAGAGCAGGATCAAGGAACTCAGGACCGCGAGGGGTGCACCCACACACTGAGACAATGGGGAGGCAATGGTGGGGAAGAGACAGAAATCTTTAATAAATCAATAAATAAATAATAAAAAAATAAATAAAAGAAAACAGAATCCCTCCTTCTCCTGCATATAAGAAACACACCTCAACATCAAAATTATAGCTCTCATAAATATTTGTTTGTGATGACAATTTATAAATCCGTTGGAAATGAGTGGTACCAATCTATTCCAAACTCCCTAGAGCTAAATGTTGCTTTTAGTGCCTAGTTGTATAATCTGACCTGCTGTCCCCAAGTGGTTAAATGCTTATAGTCAAACATTTATTTTTAGCATTTTTGTGATTCTATTACCAACTATAAGGGTGGTCAAATAGTGTTACTATGCTAACAGACAAAAGAGTAGTGGGACTATGAACATGACTGTTGGATTCTGTACAGCTTTCTCATAGTATGTTGGAAACTTTGCATGACCTTAGCCAATCCTTTTCTGTTTGTGGGAATCATTCACAAGAGATACACAAAAGGAAATTATAGAGATTAGATATGCCTCAGGGTCACAAGTCTGGACGTGGTAATTTTCCACTCTAAGAATGAAGAGTTTTTCCATGACAAAAAAAAAAAAAAAAAAAAAAAGCCTTGACAAGGATAATGCCAATATTGCAACTTAATCTTTAAGACATTCAGCCTTAGGGCCTCTTAAATGGAGAACAGATGTCTTATGCATCTTCATATTTTTCCTGCTAGAATGTAGCCAATTTACAGATGGGATAGGAGGAAATATCTTGCCTGATGATCTAAGCCTCTGTCTATCAAAAGAAAATTACTGTACTAAACATTTATGATGCCCTAGTCTCCTTGGCACTATAGAAAATACCATGGGTTTGGGAATATAGCTATCTTTACCCTACTGATCAGAAGACTGCAATTTTAAAAACCTCAGAGTTGCCTTAAATGTATTTCACTTTTTAAAAAAGTAGCACTAACATTAAACAAAATGTCAAGGAATCTCATCTAGATACCATGTTCCTAAATCAAGAAAACTACCAAACTATAAATGAATTTATTGTGTTTAATTATTAAATTTGTTCATACTTAATTTGTGAAAGAAGAACATAGGATTTTGAATACTTGATTCATGGTTATTCTCCTGACAAATAATGGCTATACCTCTGGGGACCCATGAAAACGGTCCTTTAGAATATATCCATTATTTAGCTTCTTTCTCTTACAATGTTTCTATTTTATCATGCTTCAATTTCTGTATAACACTAAATTATACAAAATATTTTTCACTTTAATTTCCACTACAGGATATCTTAGAAAAATAAGGACATATTACCAACTTGGTTGGAATTAATGTCAAACCTGTAATAAAACTAATCTGCTTCCACTGATAAAGAAGACTGAGCTTAGCTTGAACTTTTAAATTCAAACATATAAATAGCCAGAGTCTATGTCGATATATGCTTCTTTTCCTAAAATAACCTTTTATTTGGGATATCTTTACAAATGCAACAAACTTAAAGAAGATTAATATCCCCTGACACCCTTTCTTGTGACACTGATTACTTGCACATCAACATCTGGTCTTTCTTTTTTCCTTCTGTTATTGAATGCCCCCCTCCTGCTGCAAATGGCATTGGTCACAAGAGAGGTCAGATGACTGTACCATATAGAGACTCTGTTTCCAGGTTGCTTTAGCACATAGCTCAGTCATATCAGTAAGTGAATTACAGGAAACATTAGAAGATCTAAGAAGTTAATTACAACACTTTGTCCTGAAAGAATACCATTTTCTTCTCCTCCTCTAGTCTTTGTTCAGAAACTCATTGCGCTACACGGGCAGAGTAAATCATTAAAACAAGAAGAAAACACCAAAGAAAACAGTAGAAGAATAGGGAGAGGGAGGAAGAGACCATATGTCTTGGAAAAGGAACATCTACTGTGGATTATTCATCTGATTTTGGATACATAGAAATATTTTATCTTTCTTGTATTAATATATTTGAAAACTTTTGTACCTTACACTAGTATATATTGTATCAGTGCACCCATATATATATACATATATATGTATATATGAAAGCTGTATATATATTAAATATATTTGGCAATATATGTCATATAAACCATTAATATGGGTGATTTAGTGTGTGTACATATGCTTATACATATATGTATATACACATGCACATAAAGATCAGATAATAAGCTCAACTCTTGTATCTTTGAGGGTACACTTTTGTAATGGTCTTTCTCTGATCCTAAGAGCTCCAAGTATGCTAAACAGCCTGGCTAGTAAGCTCAAAGGATTTACTTGCCTCATGTAATTACAAGCACATTCTAAAAATCATGACTTTTTATATGGATTCTGGGGATGAAACTCAGATCCACATGCTTTCAATGTTTCCAAGCCTTCATTTACTACTATTGACATATTGCCCATCCTTATAAGTCACGAAATATTTTAAGACTATACATTATTGTGTGCAGTAAACTCTAATTGTCTGGCAGATTTTTAGTGGCATGGAATATGGTGTTATAAGTTAAATCATCATTTAATCATCACTTCATGAAAAGGAAGTATGTGGAGTGGCTAGAGAAATGCCTATTTGATAAAGTGCTTGCTAAGTAAGCTTAAGGACTTGAATTTAAATCCCGAATACCCAGATAAACCTGAGTGGTGTGGCACCCATATATTGTGCTAGTACTCAGATGAAGTTAGAGAAGTTGATCTCTAAAGCTTGATGACCAGCCAGCTTACCCAATTGTTGATCTTAAAAAAAAATCCTAAAGCAAAGAGCTGCTAAGAAATTGCTCAATGTACAACTATGGCCTTTACCTGCATGTGCATATGCACCTGTATAGACACTTGCTCAACACAAAACACAGAGTCACACCCTGACTACATTAGCACAAATTTTAATGGAGAGTGTGTTTGGAGATAGAATAATTATGTCTATTGACACATTAAGATGAGCCTTAATCAATTATAATTGGCATCATTATGTGAAATTGAGATTTTAGATTAAGCACTAAATATACACAAATGTGCAGAAAAAGACTGCCATCTACAAGCCAAGGGGACCTTGTATGAATTAAACATTCTGAATCCTTGAGCTTAGATCTGTCCCAGAATTTCCAGAATTGTAAGACAACCAATTGTTGCTTTAGTTGTTTCGTCCATGGTACCAAGTGATGGAAGTCGTATAATATCAACAAACCTGGAGAAAAAAGTCTGAAGTCTCTTAAATTCTCATTAAAGTTACTGATGTGCCTTCATTGGAGACCTATTACATAAATCACCATATCAGAAATGACAGGTGAAAGCGTTCTTATAAGTGTAAAGGACACTTCTGTATTAGAATATATTCATCCTATGACTTGGGGACAAATCAGTGCCTGAAGTAGATTGAGTTTATGAATCTGTTATTGCTGATGCTTAACCTCTTATTTAAAATTTAAAAAAGTGAAGATAAAGTCTTGCATTGAGAGAAAAGTAAGAAGGGGAGGATTGGGGGAACTTGGGGAAACAGGAAGATTGGGATAAAGGAAGGTTGGATAGGGGAGCAGGGAAGCACATATCTTAGTTAAAAGAGCCACCTTAGTGTTGGCAAGAGACTTGAACCTAGAGTGGCTCCCAGGAGCCCAAGGCGATGTCCCCAGTTAGTCCCTTGGGAAGCTGAGGATAGGGAACCTGAACTGACCCTATCCTATAGCATTACTGACGAATATCTTTCATATCACCATAGAACCTTCATCTGGTGATGGATGGAGATAGAGACAGAGACCCACACTGGAGCACTGGACTGAGCTCCCAAGGTCCCAATGAGAAGCAGATGGAGGGAGAACACGAGCAAGGATGTCAGGACCACGGGGGGTGCACCCACCCACTGAGACAGTGGGGCTGATCTATTGGGAGCTCACCAAAGCCAGCTGGACTGTGACTGAAACAGCATGGGATAAAACCGGACTCTCTGATCATGGCGAACAATGAGGACTGATGAGAAGCCAAGGTCAATGGCAAGGGGTTTTGATCCTACTTCATGTTCTGGCTTGGTGGGAGCCTAGCCAGTTTGGATGTTCACCTTCCTAGACATGGACGGAGGGGGGAGGACCTTGGACTTTCCACAGGGCAGGGAACCATGACTGCTCTTTGGATAGGAGAGGGAGGGGGAGAGGAGTGGGGGGAGGGGGAGAAGAGAGGGGGGAGGGGGAGAAGAGTGGGGGAGGGGGAGGGAAATGGGGGGCTGGGAGGAGGCGGAAACTTTTTTTTTTCTTATTCTCAATAAAAAAAATTCTCTTTAAAAAAAAAGTGAAGATAAGATATTACATTGTGGAAGAATAGTCTTCATTAGTATTAGTTAACAAGGAAAAGTCACTCTTAAAATCAGTTTTTGTGGTGAACTTGATGTCAAAATTATGCAAGTAATACAATTGAAGAGAGGGGACTGTAACTGAATGTCTCAGGTCGAACAAAAGAAAGAAATAGCACAAATAAATGGACTAGCCCAATGAACAGAAAAATAGCCATATTTCTTGAAGTTTTTGAATTACAAAGGAATTCAATGCAATAAAACACTGAGAACTTGTCACATATAAGAAAAGATAAAATATAGTATGAAGTTTTGGATTGTATTCTAACAGAAAGCAGATAGGTGGTACAATCGATTTATTTGTATAGATCATTTGGACAGCTGTGCAGGTAACTGATAGAGTGCCCAAGAATTGAAGTAGGGATATAATGAAGACATGATAGTAGAAATAGCTCCTACTATTACCCCCTATCTATCTTTCAGAATTTAACCAAACATCAGTCTATGTGTGGTCCTCTGAATTTTATGTCAATACATATGTACAGACCTCTAAGTTCTTTCGGAGTGTTTTCATCCCGTTCATGTGGCACCTGCTGCACTGACATTAAGTTTTTCTGTCATGGATGCACCTCTTCCAAAAAAAAAAAAAGTAGGTACAATCACAAGTTAGTGACTTGATCTTCTTAAGCCACATAATCTCCAGATCCATCATAGGCACCGGCATCTAGCATGGTACATATTGAGTACTGATGTGGGATTCCCCCCTATATGCTGTGATTAACATTGATTAATAAAGTAAATGCTTTGGGCCTATAGCAGAGCTATAGAGGAACAGAGACAGGTGGGGAAAACCATACTGAATGCTGGGAGGAAGAAGGTGGAGTCAGTAGGAGCCATGTAGCCCTGCCAGAGACAGATGCTGGATGGAATCTTGCTGGTAAGACACAGCCAAGTGGTAATACATTGATTAATAGAAATGGGTTAAATTAAGATATAAGAGATAGCCAATAAGAAGCTATAGCTAATAGGCCAAGCAGTGATTTAATTAATACAGTTTTTGTGTGGTTATTTTGGGGCTGAACAGCAGGGAACAAACAAGTGGTCTCCTACAACAGGGAGGTTAATAGCAGTGAGAACTTGCGGTTTGTGTTATGCATCAATTACTGCCTTCCTTTCTGTACCAGTCATGAGAGCACTTCTGTCAGACCACCAGGGCAAGTGCTTCCCTCTTGCCACACTGGAAGTGGTTGCAAGGTCATTATCATAACACCAAGCCTGGTACAAACGTTTGGAAACTGCCCTCACTGCATTTGAGCCTTCAGAGTGAAGGAAATTTCTTTCAGTTTTTCATAGCTGTTTCAGTGTTTCTGAGGAGTGGTTAAGATGGCCAGTGTTATCACATGGTGCAGTCTAGCTGTCTTTTTTTTTTAAGGTTGATGTAATGGGTGATTAACCTGCATTTATTTCTGTGTACTGTATGCATACCTGACACCCTTGGAGTTCAGAAGAAGATGTTTTGGGATTAGAGTTCCATATAGTTTTGAGCAGTCAGGTGGATGCTGGTAATAGATCCTTGAAAAAGTGACTGGTGCTCTTATCTATTGATAGTTCTCTCTCCCTAATCTAGCTGGCTTTTAAACTGACAGCCGCTTTGCTTAAGGCAAGTGTCAAAGCAGTCTAATGGCTGCTACTAAAGAACTCAAACTGCCTCATGTCCAATGTCTTTGCTTATTTAAAGGAAAATGGACATCAAAACAAGTGCCTTTTATATAAACATGACAACCAGACAGTCAATTTAGGAAAACAGCTACCAAATTGTCTCCCAGGTAGAAACACTGAAACAGTTAAGGCACTCTGTTCACAAGGGATAAGAATGTTTCTTGGGATATAAGCAAAAACGAGAGGTTCTAAAGGCAGGCAAAAGAGGAGCAGGATGAGCTAAGTTAGAAGACAATATCCATTTTCCTTGGCTCAGACATCATGGCCAAAAGTAAGAACTGTGATCTTGTATAAGTATTCATAATCTTGCCTCTGCAAATAGTACCTAAAAGTTTCTGTTGGAATCCTTCTTTCTCCCACTCTCAATTCCAGGGCCATGACTAGTGTTGATTCTACTCTCCTGGGTGTATAGTGAGAATAGTTTACTGATTAATTATAATGTTCATGTTTTCCTGGACTCTAACATTGAAGATTACAAACACCAAGTTATTAATAAACAGGTGGTGACTGAAAATGCATCTATATATGTTGACTGAGGTTTCTGTCCCACCAATCCCCACATTTGTTGACAGAGGTTTCTGTCTCTCCAGGTCTAGCAGACATTCAGTCCCAAAGAAATACACAGAGGTCTGCATTAATTATAAACTGATTGGCCTATTATCTCAGGCTTCTTCTTAACTCTTATAACTTGTATTAGCCCATAATTCTTGTCTGTGTTAGCCATGTGGCTTGGTAGCTTTTTCAGAGAGGAGGTCTTATCTTGCTTCCTCTGTGTCTGGATGACCACTGCAGACTGAGCCTTCCTCTTCCCAGAATTCTGATGTTCTCATTGCCCCGCCTCTACTTCCTGCATGGTTGTCCTGCCTATACTTCCTGTTTGGCTACTGGCCAATCAGTGTTTTATTAAAAATCATACAAGTGACAGGATAAAAGACCATTGAACCACCGCAGACATGAGTAAAGGACAGAGAAAGGGGAGGCCTCAGTAAGTTTGTGCCATAGACTAACCATCTTTTGTATGCACATTATTTTGAGCCCAACAAAAAGCAAACTCACCCTCCACAGTTAACAGGGAAAAAAAAGTGGTGGCTGAATTGATGGTTTAGCAGTTAAGAGAACTGGCTGGTCTTTCAGAGATCTTTAGTTCAATTCCCAGCAACCACATCGTGGCTCACAACCAGCTCTAGTGTCAAACTTGATAGCTCTCCACCTGCCGACATCTCCAGACAGCAAAGAAAAGTGTGATCACCTGAATAGTAATCTGCCTAATAGTTGGCATGTTCTTAAATTACTATTCTAGGCTGTGAAACAACTGGAAATTGCCATTTTATATCTTGCAATTAAAAGACCCCAATGAATAAACCCTTGGATAAAAATAAGTTAGCATAGTTTTTTCACCACAGAAATCTTTTATTATAGTCTATCTTGACTGTAGAGGATTTGGAGTGATCTTGGATCACTCAGTCACGCAATTATCAGTGAAATATATGTACACATTGTTCTATTTCTTTCTGTAGAGACCAGCTGGGAAAGAGACCGCAAGTTAGTGATTGCACCAAAGCCATTAGGCAGAAATATTAATAGAATGAGTAGTAACTGGAATATTTTCATGTCTTGTCTAATGTGGATGGGTAAATATTCAGATGGTAGCTGTTTCTTTTCATACAGGGCTCAGTGGGAACACTCCTTCAAATTAAGCAAATCCAGTGGGGTGTTTAATGTTGCAAAAAGCTATAGGCATGCTTCTGCAAGAAACCATTGAAGCCTTGCCTTAGTTCTCGACATATGGGAAAATCTCTGCATATTCAAAATGGAATTCTATATTACAAGGTTAAGAAAATATGAGACATTAGTGTTAAAGTTTGTCATCTAAAAGAGAAGTTACAAAGTTAGTCTTGTTCATTTCACAGATGAGGAAATGAAAGCAGAAGTGATGAAAGAACTAGATAAGTGAGACAGAGGTAGTCAACGATAGAGAGAGAATTAGAGCCTGAAGTTTCTAAATCTTAGTCTTATGAATTTCATTCTCTATATAATTTCTGCTGAGTATGCAAATGAACTTGAATTCTAGCTACAGGGTTTTATCACTGAAATGGCAAGCAAGGCACTTTTCTAATGCAAAATATGTATAGCAGGTTATGGAACACTCTGGTTTTTAATAAGAGATTTCTTTCTGGAAATTAAAACTATTATATATATATACATATTTCTTTATACATATTATATATACTCTTGCCTAGTTGTGTGATACTTTATATTCTCACAGAATTACAGTCAAAAGACATTTTATTTTTGCTGCTAAACAATTGAACTCAGGGCACAGTGCATACTGTGTACATGCCCTACATTCAACTCTATGCCCAACCTTTCTCAAGGGCATTACATCCATCAAAAGTGTAGAAAGTCAGCATACTCACTGTTAGGCAGATTATTGTTCAGGTGAACTGATCACAACTTCCTTTGCTTTCTGAAGATGTCGGCAGGTGGAGAGTTATCAAGTCTGACACCAACTGCTTCTGTTTATTATTTACTTTTGTGGTTAGGTAGACTAGACTTTGATTTTATAACAAATACTTGAAAACTCCTTCCTACAGAGTTAATAAGGAGACATCGATCTTTTTTCCCTTGATAATGAAATAAAAACTGTCTTTGGTAACACATAGGAAACCTTGCCTTATTTGGAGCTCCCTTAACTTTAAGAACTTGCAAAATGGCACTGTTTAGTCATTCTACCCCATTCCCCTTATCCCAAAAAATATAGCAGGCAGGATTTTGATAAATTTGCCATTTCTAGTGATTTGTTCCCTAATGTTGAGACATCAACACTAGACCAGCAGGTCAAATTTCATTTACTCTGTAATGAGGCTTTGGGATCCTACACTGCTTCAGTAGTGGCAACCATGGTTTAGGAATGTGACCACACTGTAACTCAGAAAAGTTGCTGATTATGGAAAGCTTCAATGTCTTTGCTATTTCCTTGAACTTGGATAATTTTAGTCTTGTACCTCAATCCCCAAATGAAGTTCACAAACCATAAATAAATGTAGTAATTGCCCAAACCACAGTGACACTAGCAAGTCTTTGATATATTTCTAAACAGTCACATGTTTCTCTTAGAATCAAAGCATTTCAGAATGGCATAAGGCCTTAGAGGTCATTTTCTCCTGCTCTATTTCTCACCCTCTAGTTATATTGCAACTGCAATATCAAAGGTCACCCTGTCTTTTGATATTTAAAGAAAATTGCTTTGAACTGATCTATTTGCACCCTGTGAAAGTACAGTCATATCAAAATATGTTTGCAAACTTTCTATGTATTTATATATTCTCCTGTCAAGCCTTCTCACTGAGATTCTTAATTCTAATTTACTTTTCTCTCAAGCATGTAGCAAGGATAGACAGAGTGTCGGCACTTCTACCTTGACTTAGTTAATTATGTTGCCTGAGTGGGATGTTTGTGGATGTATGAATGTTTATGAGACCATTTAAAATGGAAAGCAAAAGTTGTCCTAAGTTTAAAATTCCCTCTACCATTCCTACCAGGGGCAAATTTTCCTTGAGTTTTCTTGCTAGAACTCAATGCCAAAATTTAATATACCAAAAATGCTCTGAATTCTGTTGTACTTATACAAAACTCTTCAGTACTTTCGGTGTGACTAAACAACATCTTACCCATTGTTGCTGGGTCATAACATCTTCCTTTTGGAGTGAAAAGGTGTGACATCGATGAACACACAAGCCAGGAATCAGGTTAAAGTTTACAGCAGGCTCGATTATTTAACAATGGAGGAAAACCTTACATACCCTCCCAGAACCCAGGCTGGGTGACAGTGTCAGTTGACATAGCATGCTCATCTCTCATTGGCTAGGCACCATCAGGACCTCTGACAATGCCTGTTGCTTGGCACTCAGGAAATACTGCTTGGTAGTTCCTTATTAGCTAGGCACAGAAAGGACCTTTGACAGCTCCAGGCAGACTCCAGGTTGGCTCCTTTTGGTCTGGCAGGACTTATCTTCCTACATATCTACTCTATTTTACTTACATATATGGTACTCAGCAGGAACCTGAGTCTTTTCTCAGGTCTTGTTGATCCAACCTCGGGAGGCTCAGCCTGGACTCTGCCTGTCTTAGGCTGGCCTGGCAAACAAGCTCTTACCCGTCTTTGACTACTAGCCCTTGAAGAGCTTTCATTCCTGGGGAGGTGCCAGAGTGGAGGGTACTAGGCAATAGCGTTTAAATCACAATTTCCAGGCACACATCACCTCCTAAGATCCATCAACATTGGAAGAGTCGCCTTAGTTGCTGTCTACTGATGTTGGATCTGCTGCATGAGACATTTAAAGAGAATAAGGGTTAACAAGACCACCCTACCAGTTAATGCATATGTGAGCATCCAGAAGGGTCTGGCAGCTTTTGAAGACAACCTTCTATCCGATTCCCGTTGTGTTGTTTGACACTGTGCCTTTTCGCTCTTTCCCTGGAGGATGAGGTTAGGAACCAGCAACATCTGGTGCCCAGAGCCCAGACTTCTAACCTGTTTGAGCTTGCCTGGTCAGAGTCCTTTCTTCTTTGTCACTGTAATTTTTGTGTTTTGCCCAGAACAAATTTTGGTCATCTTCCTCTCCTCACTTGTGGTGATGGACAGCCCCCCCCCCAAGAAGTGTATCTTCAGTGAAAGGCCCCTCAGTCCGTGTAGCGGCTAAGCCATGGAACCTCATCCTTCCCGTTCATGTCGTATCTGCCCATTCAGTTAGGAAGACACTTTTTTTTTTTTTTTTTTTTTTCTGTTTCTGTTTGCCCAGTGTCTCCATATAAAGGCTGATTCCCCAGGACGCACAACCAAGGCTTGGTTTCCGAATGCCATTCCTTGTCTGGAGACACCAAGTGGGCGCTTGGCTGTGGTCTAGAGAACCACAGACGTTTCCCATTGATTAGACATAATGATTCGATACCACTTCCACCTCTGTTGACTGCTGGTCACCAGTTGTTTCTCTCAGAGGGATGCTGACAGGCAGGGTGGAGTGACCTATCTTCTGTGGAAGTGCCACATTAGCCTCAGCAGGGAGAAGAGAGCTACACGGTAGCCTGGGAGATGAGGAACTGGGACCAGTGCTAGCCAGACATGCGGTGTGTGAACTGTGACTGGTGCGCGCTTCCTGCTTGAATGAGGCCTCAGGGTGCTGTCTGAGCCTCAGCTGTAGGTGACACTCCAAGGTGTGGGCTCTGAGGTAATAGGTTTCCCTAGCCTAGTGTGCAACCAGGCCAGCGGTGAGGGCTGTGGGCCCCTCCCAGATTTCCGCTGAGGTGTGTTCTTGTCATCTGAGCTGCCTGCTTCTTCTGATATTTCTGCCCTCCCAGATGGTTTCTATAGGTCTGTGGCCGTGCGAAACTGACACCTCAGTCCTTGCAGTAGTAGTTTGTGGAGGGCAGCTTAGAGTCCACCTTGGGATTGGCAGTCTGTCCAGGAACAGCAGCACATTGCTGATAAATCTGGGGCACCGGAGTCAGAAGCCTGGGCCACCCAGGTATCTAAGCCCACTGGAGCAGTCCAGGATGCCTGCTGCTTCTGCGGGGCCTGCTGGGACTTTCGTGGGTGGTCCAAGCAGTGTCCTACAGAGACAGGTTTCAACTGGCTATTCCAGTTAGTCCTTGCAGCTCCTCATCCCCTTTAACTCTCAGCAGCTGGTGGGTGGATACAGCAGTGGCCACAGCTTCATGAAGCTGCTGTCAGGGTACGCCATTGCCTTCTTAGGGCTGATCTTCAGTTAGGTGTTGCTGGTGCTTTGGCTTCTTACCTGGTGCCATAGGAGCCACAGTTTCAAAGCCAGTCACCTATGCAGTGTACTGTTGCTGTTGGGGAGCAAGAAATAAGCTGTGCACCTAGGGGTGCCTGTAATCTGCCTGCCTAGGTTCATTTTCCAGACACTGAAAGAGTAGAAAGGCTAAGTAAGATGGTAGAACACATGTGGCCCTTTATTTGTCAATGTGGATGTTTCGACAATAGAGCTGCCTTTGAAATATCTATGTTCCTGAGAATAACTGTTCACCAATATTCTTCCATACAAATGACCTCGCTGATTCATTGAAACAGACTTGGGGGAATTGATTTGTTCTGTGGTTGGTTCCCTAACTATGGTAAATAGATGATTAGTTCATATTTCCGCAGAAATAGTTAGAGAGCATTTAGAGATATGTTTTAGTAATACTTTCTGGGAGTTTTTTTTAATATATAATTTGTATTTTCGTTAAATAAATACACATATTGTGGAATTACTGAAACAAGTCTCATACCCAGTATCTCAAATAATGATTGAAAATTAAAGCATTATACTCTTTAGCCTACATATTCTATTTTCCCTACAGTCCTGGCTCTAGTTGCAACTATTCCTCTTTCTGCTTCTATGAATGATTTTGGTTTAGATTATACCCATATAGATTTGTGCCTGACTTATATCACTTAGAAAATGGCTTCCATTTCAATAAATGCTGCTTTTAAAAAAACTATAGATTTTGCTTTTTTGAGGTTTGAAAAATATTACCTATGAATATGATGTATTTTCTATACTGTGATAGTTTTCTAGATTCTATTATATTTTACTCCTAATTATCTTCACTTTTTTGGGTCCTAGGCAGATACTGTACTTGGCCTACATCGCTAGCCCTCCCAAATGTTTGTACCATGTAAAGAAGTTCTAACCTTCAGATTTTTGACATGCTGTTATATTAGGCAGCAGTTATGGCTGTTTTGACATGCATGCAGGCAGTGAGCTATAGGTTGGGCATACCTGGGGGATATAACTTCCGAGAGAAGATTTGTCACTTGTTTGAAAACACTACTAAACTGAGACATTCATCTCACCATTTTTCTTCTTTTCAAGTTAGAAATGTGGTCTTTTACTGGAATTTTAGGCTTTCTTACATCTGTTTCATCTTAAAGCATACCTTGTTTCTTGACTACCCAGAATCCATTTTTTCCTGCCCTTTCTGCTGGAAGACCATTACTCTTGATTTTTGGTGAGATTATAGGCTCTGATGAACACTGCATTTATGCATAGTCTTGTTGTCTACCCAGTTCCTCATTTTCATGATTCTGTTTTGTCCCTTGAGTGTGATAGCAAACCTTTAAACCAAAGCATTTGATGATTGTCAAATGCCATGTTATATCAGAAATGCTTAATTTGGCACTCACTTATGAATAATTCTGTGCCTTCTATTCTGTTTGATTTGTGTAGTTTCATACCACATTTTATTGTTTATGCTTAATATTTCTTAACATTTGCAACAAGACACTTTCAGGAAACATAATAGAAGTGCATAGGTGCTATCAAATTTGTCAGTTTTCTAAATCTTGCCTTTAGAGACTTCCCAATGGTATTTTTTCTTCTATCAATTTTAAAGGATATTAACTAGAGGTAAGTAATTACTAAATGTAAGATCACTAACAAATAGGCAATTAAAATCCTGTTCTTTGGTAAAATGACTATTGAAATTAATATTACATCTTATAATAGCTGTCAACTAATCAAAAGAAAAATATAATCTGCACAACAGGAGATGTCATTTTTTGGGTATAAAATCAAACTGAATATATTCAAAGTATAATTTGACATTTGTTAGTGAATACTAGTAGTAGCATTATAAATCCATGCAGACAAATTAAAGAAAAAATGAGAAGTAAGAAATAATAATGCTGCCACACAGAAACTAAACAAAGATGATTATTTTATAAATACATTCATGTGAAACTTCTGAGGAGATGTTAAATATGCTTTCTTTTTAGAGTTTGGAATATAAAATTTTAATTCTTAATATTTACTTCCATGACTTCATGTGTTCTGACTATTTTTTTTTTTTTGAGGCTGAATATCATGTGTCTCAGATTGGCCTTCTACTCACTATTTCCCTGAGGATGATTTGGAACGCGTGATGCCCCTCCATCCACCTCCTGATTTCTAGGGATACAAGTGTCCCCTACTTGCTGTTCAGTATGTTTTTACTTGTTCTAATTAGTTTTTCACAACATCTAAGTTCAATTTGGTAAAATAATAGTCATTGTTATCACTAATTTTTAAATTCACAGGTAGAGACAACAGTTATCATGAGCTTTTGGGTTTAATTTGTTTAATTTATATTTTGTAAGTTGAACTGACAGAAGCTCTTTGTTTTAACTCCCCACTTCCCTTTAGCATACCATGGTATTACAAAGAAGAGCTCACCTGATTATGGGTTTCAGGGTTTGGTAGGGGAAGTTTGGACAGATGCCAGTGGATACTTATTGGAATGAAAACTGGCCTTTTATTCATGTGGTATTTCATTATTCAGAAAGTCACAAATATTCATATGAAAACGGATTACGATGTATGTCTATAAGTAGAGAAAGAATTCTGGCATTTCTTTTGTGATACTGTATGGGGTGCTGTGGAATTTCCATCCCCTAATTGTGAACATTACAAGCTCTTTATGACAGAATTGCCCTGCGGCACTCTCTAGAACATGTTTTAGGAAAGATTGCATGGGATTCTGCTTCCTTCCACTGGTTTGAATGTCAATACTATAGGTGTTACTTTATTGTAGTATAGTCAAGACTATGATGGGATCGGTGACAAAAGTGGATAAAACAACATCAGGAGGAATAATTTGAAATGTCAGACAGATTCATTGAGTCATTCTGTGACACAATTACTCTCATTACTTCTGGGTTAAAAATAAGTTGGCTTCTGAGAATGAAACAATATAGAATGGAATATGTATATAAGACATAGCATGGCAAATAACTGAGAAAAGAGAAATCAGGTTTAGCGTTGTTAGCATAATGGGGATGCAGAAAATAACCTGACTTGAGAATGCAGTAGACCAGTCTTCTGCAGTGTTTGTGCACATCATCTTTGTAGGATCCCTGATGATGTGTGCATTTCTTCTGCAGATGTTAAAAAATCCAAACTAAATATGGTTTTTAACGTTTTTGACAATATGTTTCACCTGTAAAATGACAATTAAATGTTCTAAAACTTACTGTGCCAGACATTTAGGTATTATTGTTAAGTATATATGTGTGTGTATATATATATATAATATATATAATATAAATATATATTTATACAGAACATTACCAAATTCCAGAATCCCCCTGGTGCTCTTGCACGGTGGTTACTGTCCCAGGAGATGACATCGAATACCATAAGTTTCCTGTTTATGAGCTTTGTATAAATGGAGTGTCTAGAAGCAGCACTTTCCATTAGTCTAATTCACTGAAAAGACTGTTATGATTTAATTAATTCACAGTTATTGCTTCAAGATATTTCTTATACAGATTTATGTTAATCAGGCATTGGTGATAGAGAACTATTAGTCATTTGTCCACATATACATTCCCTAGGAAATTAGTAAAAGACAAAGCAAAGAATTATATCCATACTATCAGGGAGGTTTGTAGCCACAAAAACAATAATATTCATCACATTTAAAAATGCAACATTTTATAAAATATAAATACTATGAAAATGTCAACAGAGTAAAACATTATTGAAAATAAAATAGAACAGCAGGAAATTAGGTGGGACACAAATATTGAAAGCAGCATTTACTTGTGTTTGGTTTTTTTAGTGTCTAATGAGCCAAAGACTTGATATAATCCATATATCCTCACACTGAGCAAAAATGTATTCAGCGTTGGTCACTCATTCAACTGGGTATATGACAGCAACTCTATTCTATATACTGGAACATGAGGATGAGTAAGCTTTCCACTCTAATAGTTTTGTTTTATTTCAAATTTGAATTTTGTAATAGAAATAACTTCTGTCATCCCTAAGAATTTATATTCTTTCCTCCCATGTCTTCTCTAGATTTTCTTCATATTGCCACTTTCTCATTGTGCTATGCAAATGAACTTTTGAGTACAGCAACTCAGAGGCCTGAACATTCAGTCTTTTAGGTAAATAAGCCTACGTACAATGTCTAAACACGCATTAATGCTTGAATATTTATTTTTCAAAGAAATATTTGCTGTTCTTGAAGTTTAAATTCACATATATTTTGATATCCTGCCACTTAGCCATGGCTTGTAAGTCCATAGAACACAATACTGTCTTTTTCTGATCCAGTATAATTATATTTGAAATACTTATCCTTGTATTCACAGAAAATCTTAGCTCTCAATTTTTATCCAAGATGCTTCCTTTGCATCAGATGAAGGTCATTACAGAAAGTCACAACTGATTAAACCACAGAGAACAGGTGAATTTCATGTCCCAAGTTATATTTACATTTATAACACAATTCTTACACCTGAGGTGCAGGGAACATTTTGGAAGTGGGTGGGGAAGATAGTCTCTTCTAAAAGAACAAAAAAGACATGAAAAAGTATAAATGAGGGGTGGGAGGCATTTAGGGGACGAGTGATGAAATTATAATCAATATACATTACATGAAATTCTTGACAAATTAATAAAACATCATCTTTAAAAGCAAAAAATTATTGCCAAAAATTGCAAGTATAAATTTGTCTTCCATTTATGTGTACCCTTAAAATGTTATATTAGTAAAAACAAAAAACATAAGTAGTATGGGATTATTTCAGTTATTTTCTGAGATATAGCTCATACTACTTAACAGAACACAACAAGAAAAAAGTGGTGGATGAACAAATTATTCAACTGTATAAAGGAATGAAGAAAACACCAAACAAACAAACAAAACAACAACAGTAACAAAACCCACACATCTATTCCAGAGTTAACGAAGCTTGATAAAAATGAGTTGCTCCTTCGAAAATTTTGTTCCTTAATGTTCTAGTTTCAATCTATATGCCTGTAGTATCAAACTTAAAATACATTCTGCATCTTTATCTTCCACTAAAATTGATATACATACTGAAGAAGGGAATAGCATGATGAAATGTGTCCAGAACTCTCATTATTTGTGTACTTATGCTTATGCTAAATATATACATATTTAAAATTAGAGTATTTGCAAGATGGCTCAGTGAGGAAAGTTTTTTCTTCAAGATTTGTGGACCAAGCCAGGCTGTGGTGGCACACACCTTTAATTCCAGCACTCACAGAGGCAGACAAATCTCTGTGAGTTAGAGGCCAGCCTGGTCTACAAGAGCTAGTTCCAGGACAGGCTCCAAAGCTACAGAGAAACCCTGTCTCAGGAAAACACTCGTGGACCAGAATTCGGATCCCAGAGTTTATGTAGGAAGTGGCATGGTGTCATACATCTGCAATCCCAGTCCTTCTGTTGTGAGATGGGTGGAAGAAACAAGAAAATTCCTCAAAATTTGTGGGTCACACTATCTCAGACAAGGTGAAAGGTGGGAACTAATACACAAGAATGCTCATGCTCCCCCTCCACATACACACACAGTGTGACATAAATGCACCCAACAAATACTTTAGAAAATGAGCATATGCCTCTTGTGTTGCATGTTTTAATACCAGCATTCAGAAGGCAGAGGTAGGCAAATCTTTGTGAGTTAGAGGACAGCTTGTTCTAGACAGGAAGCTCAATGTCAGCCAAAGGCACCCAGTAAGACCTTTTCTAAAAACAACAACCAAACAAAATATGCATTTAGAAATATTATCCTCAAATTTTTGTTTAAGAATAGTCTTCCAAGGTAGTCTCCTCCTTCATAAATAACAGTTTCAGAAACTGGCTACAAAGCTTTGAAGAAGCTTGACACTGTAATTTAACCCAGCAGCACAAATGGGCTTCAGTTAGATTCCTTTTGACCCTAGATGATTAAAAAGGCACATTGCTCAATAAAATGTTGGAACTATGCCCTGACCTCTATCTGAGTTCATCTTCTATTGTTGTGTATACCACACTAATTGGATTGTGATTAGGATAGAATGATAAGGTTTTCCTCTATCCTTCCTTCATTCCTTGTTCACTTCTTCCTTTTCTCTCTCTCCTGCCCTCCCTCCCTCCCTTCCTTCTTTTCTTCCCTCTTGTTTCTTGTCTTTCTTTTCCTTGGACTTTCTCTCCTTCCTTGCACTTATCTCCCTCTCATTCCCAACCTGGCCCCTTTTAGTAAATTTTTTTTTCTATGAGAAGGGAAGAATCAACTTGTTTCTTAATTTTTAGTATTTCCAATCTGTTATTCACACTGCGTCAGTGAGTACTCTTTATAATTCTAGATCACTCTTAGGAGAATTTAATAGTTTTGTGAAACTTAGAGATAACTGAAACATTAATAACATGCTAGAGGAAGTTTTCAGACTCTTACTATTCATTTTCTAAATGTGTGACTGGGTATGTATTCTTAAAAGGCAAATATAACCTACTCAGTACATATAATGTTATTTATATGTATATGTAATTAAAAACAGATAATGATCATTAGAGAAGGGCACAGCCTATCAAGATGCAGAACTGTGGACCAAACTCAACTAATACATCTTTAAGACACTCCTAACCCTAAAATCATATTGGTTGGTCAGATCACTAATTTCTAATGTAATTGTATACTGTTTCCATATACTTATATAAGTTTAATTTCCTTTTAATGTTGTTAATTTTTAAACGTAAGAGTAGCTCTTCTTGAATTTTCCTTTTATACTCACATGAGGATACAAGGCTAGCTGTGTCTCTGGAAACATTTAAGAGTAGCTCAGACATTATGCTACCTTGTAATACTACCACAAAGGTAGGACTATGTTTATTAACATATGCACTGCATAATTTCTAGTATTTTCAAATATTTGAGGTTTTCTTTATATGTTTATTGTGTTATATTTCAATTACATTATAATCAAAAACATTATGGTGAAGTTTTATTATGAGATATAGTGAGATATTCTATTACTAATTGTAAGGTATATTGTTGCTAGCATTTCAATGTATATATATAAACTACATATTCTTTAATATCATGCTCTAAGAATTTTAGTTAAATCAAGTTGAGTGATAGTGTTTCAAATATTCAGCTCTTATTTATATATTGGCTTCATCCTTTACTTATCAATTAGAGAAATGTTAAAATTTCCTACTAAGATTGTGGATTCTCATTTTGTCTTTATTTTTGTTTGTGTGTGTGTGTGTAATGCTTTACAGGTTTTCAAGTCTTATTATTTGCATATGACTTTAGGATTTCATCTTTCTCTAATGAGTCTTTGCCATTATGAAATATAATCATTCCCTAGAAGAGCATTTTGCCAGTCCAGTTGTATGTGAAATTGGGTACATCCATGTTTTCACTCACTGAGAGTAAGTAGGTATATGCTTCATCATTCTTCTTTTCTTTGACCTTGTCTCTCTGTATTTAGACATATTCCCTATAGTATAAAACTTTAAGACAATTCTGAAGCCATGTCTAATGCCTCTCAGCAGTGGTGCCCCCTTCCCTGGGAACCAAGGACCTAACAGCTACACATGCAGATGTTAGGAAATTTCCATCTCCCTGAGTCCTTGTGAATAGGGTCAAGATAACCCTTAGGTGTTGACTCACTTAACAACTACACATGCACATACTACTTGATGTTTTTATTCAGTCCCTGGGAAGGAGGCAAAGTGACCCTCAGATGTTTCCCCTTACTTCATCTGATCTGGAAACTGCTTTTCAGCCAATTGGTAATAGCCCTTTAAATAAGCCAATCATAATAGTTGAAGAGTAACCCCTAGATACCCCCTTGTTTCTGTGGCTTTTTACTTTAAAAGTAGCCTGTACCAGCCATTGCAGGTCTTTTCAGCTTCCTGAATGCTGAAGGACCCTGTCATGACAGAACTAATTACACATCAACTGTGGTGTAAGAGTGGTCTTTTGGGGCAACTCCTCCTTGGAGATTGGACTTCAGGGTCTAACAATAGAAGATGCATTTGTATCTTTAGTTAGGATTCAATATTAAATCCACTCTTATTTATGTTTTTATTCTGTGTGAGTTTTGAAATAACTAGGTTTAATATCTAAATCTTCAATTAATTTTTTGCTATGCTCTTGACATTTCTTTCACTTACCTTGTGTATTTTTTTTACAGTGGCCATTTACACTATTGAAGATTTATTCACCACTCTAAGATTGTTCTCAGAATTACCATGAGCATCCTTATATTACCATCGATGTCCATTTTTCATATCATAGTCTTCCTACAATGTCCTATTGTCATGTGTTTCCAATGTGTTAAATACTTTTTTTGTTTTGTTTTCCTGTTATTCGAGACTAGTTTTTCTGTATAGTGTTGAAGCCAGTCCTGGAACTAGCTCTGGTAGACCAGGCCAGCCTCAAACTCACAGAGATCTGCCTGCCTCTGCTTCCTGAGTGCTGGGATTAAAGGAGTGCACCACTACCCTTTAATTGTTCATTTTGCATGCGTAAATCTAAAACAGATGAATAAACATTATTTTTTAAACATTTTATTTGTGTGTGATATATGTGTGTATTTGTGTGTGTGTGTGTGAACACACGCACATGTTTGTGACATGGAGAACAAAGGGTGATGTCTAGTGTTTTTCTAACTCATTTTCTATCTTACTTTTTGATACAGGATCTTTCACTGAACCTGGAGTTCACTAGTTTTCCTAGACCTATTGAGAGCAAGTCCAGGGGCTCATCCTGTTTCTGCCTCCACAGTGGTGCCATATCCAGCTTCCAAATGAACATTGGTGCTCAAGCTTTTGGAGCAAACATTTTACCTCATGAGTCAGTTTCCTAGTTCCTCCCCCGCCCCATTTTTCTTTGAGCAGTTAACTGTCATTTGAAACCCTTGAAGAAGAAACGAAGAGTTAGTCAGGTCTGCTTGTATTTAGAGATTTCTTTGCTCCCTTCAGATGTGACTGCTAAAAGATCTATCATTTCTTCCTGTTTACAACATCCTTTCCACTCTTTCTTCTTGAGTTCTAAATTATAGGCATCAAGTTCACTCAATTTGAGAGTATATAAGGTGCTTCTCATCTATATCACTTTGAGAAAATATTTTTTATAGGTCATAGTATTAGAAGGCTGACATTTACTATCTTTCATCAATTTAAAGATGTCATTCATTGTTTTCTAGTCTATATACTTCTGATAAAAAAGGACAATAATTATTTTTTATTTTCTTGACTACAATGTGTTTGTTATTTACTACTACTTTTAAGATTTGCTCCTTTACATCAGACATTCAAATTTTTAATTAAGATACAACTTAAATGTGTGTGTATTTGTATTTTCTATGTATATGTTTATAGGATCAATATAATTTGATGTATTTTCTAGATTAGTAATTGAACATCAGTAAAATATTTTCTCTTTTTTAATTATTTAAATTTATTGACCTTTCTTCAGTCAGCAATTTCTTTATTCTGTTGTCTTTAATCTTATGATCATTTGCACTAAGTGAGTAATTATTTTATACCATATATTTCTCATTTTTAATTTAAAATCATATTTCTCTGGATTATCTATTTTCTTAAGTATCATGAATATTTTATAATATCCTAGTTCATATTTATAATACTATTTTAAATATTTTCCTATTTTGGATGATAACTCGTTCATCTGCCAGGTTTTACATAATATATTTAAATCTACCTTAGGCATTTTTTCTGTTTTAGCTACTATAAAAATATTGGTTTAATTTTGACATTTCACCTATGTATATCATACCTGATCACAGACATCCATGATTACCTTATAATCTTAAGCCACCCCTCTTCCACTGGTCCACCATTATTTTCTAAGAGATAACAATTGTTTAAAAAAGTTGACATCTGTCAAAATGCAGTGTAACATGTGACAGGAAATAGTCACGATCTATCTTCATCAGAGCCCCTTTATGTTTCATCATGGCCCTATGGATATAAAGATCTTCCTGTGGCTTCTCTCCGCTTCTCAGCTATACTCTGGTGGTTCTCTCCTTTTTCAAAAGTAACTCTGATTGTTTTTTTAAGTTTATAATACCTTCTCCCTTTCTTTTTCGTCTCCCACAGCATTCTATGTACTCTCCCCATGCTCTCGGTCAAAGTCATAGCCTCTTCTGCTTTTATCTTATCCTTTCATTGAAAATAGATATTTTTTTCTCACAAAGTTCATCTTGATTATTGTTTCCCTCCCTCTAGTCATCCCTGTTCCTCTTCACCTCTTTTCCCATCCAGATCCACCCCTTTCTGGATGTCATTAGAGGATATGCAGGCTCTTAAGGAATTGTAATATAAAATAATTGATATCATACAATATAACACAGCATATTATCACAAAGTAAAAACTAACACATTTGAATAGGACAAATCAAATAAATGGAAGAGCCCCCCCCAAAATCACAAGATATATATATGATGTAATATATATAAATATAAAATATATATATGTGTATATATATATCTGTAAGATGCACTTATTTGCAAACTCAGGAATCTTCTGCGAACAATAAACTGGAAGCAAATATATACACAAGGGGCCTGTAGATTAAAATAAGAGAAAATATATATTTAACAAAGGCCTGACATGACGTCATGAATCTAGGAACCTCCAAAGATCCCACTGAGCTTGTTTTCTATTAGCCATCTAGCACTGAGCATGTAAGTTGTCCTTAAGAGTAGTTTGTTTCCCAAGTAGATTTCCTTGAAGAAAACTAAATTTTCATTTGCAAGTGGTTATCAATTGGAGATATCTTTGAAGATAGGAATGGGGCATGTACTTGTTCTTGTAGAATGTTCTTTCTGTTCTGACACCCAGTTTAGTGTAGACATGTGCAGGACCTATGCATGTTGCCACAGTCTGTGAATTCATATGTATGTACAACAAATCTGTTCATTTGTAGGACCTTGTTTTCTTGATGCCCTCCATCAACTTTGGCTCTTACATTCTTTCTACCTCCTCTATTGCAGGGCTCCCTATGCCCTAAAAGAGGGATTTGATGGATACACTCCCTTTATTGTTGTTCTATAAATGTATACACATGCAAATATATTTATTTCTTAATTTTATATGTCAATATATATTTATAAATATACATTTATACCCTATATATGTGTATGTGTGTGTGTCAAATTAGTCCTAAATGTGTAAACATAATGCTCTTAGTTTGCATAAAATCACTTGTGTATGTGTTTTCAACGTTGACCATTTGGTAATGGATAATCATTGTGTGTGTCCTTCCCTGGATTTGAGTATTTTCCCCACTATATCTACTTTTCCATTCACAGAACACTTATGACCTCCTCACTGCAACTTATTTACCTCTCTCCATTTTCTCATCATTGTATTATATTTATTCTTTTTATATTTCTTACAATTTCTTTTTTGTCATTTGAGAATACACTACCATATATTCACTGGTACCTTGAATAATATTTGGCATATGAAATGCATTCCACAAATATTTGTAATTATATTGAATGTATATTAGCACATATAATTTCTAAACAAATAATTATGACATTTCAGGCTTTTAGACTCTTTCCTTATATCTACACCACAACTTTCTTTAAAATTCACACTGAAAACTTGGGGAAGTGGCTTTGTGATAAGATCTGCAGGGGTTTCTTCTTCATCAGTTGTCTTTTTCTTTCCTTTAGTATTTCTTTGTTCTGACAACTTCCTGGGCACCATAACAATTGTCCCAGGGAAGACATAAGTGTATGAATATACCCATTCCAGGAAAGACATACAGTTTATGAACAACAATGAAACAGTTCTTCCTCACAATAGGTAACAATCAATGTCACAATTATCCATACAAAGCTATGATGTAAATTTGAACTCCTCACCTATACTAATTAAATTCATACTCTAATACAATATGTAGCTATGAGAGAATGAAGAGTGAATAATGTAGAGATGGATTCCACTAGAAGATGATAGTCTAATAGAATCAATATACTAGCAAGTTAATTGGTATGGTGTGTGGCTAAGTGTTTCAAAATGCTTTCACTTCACAAGTATTGTTAAGTAAGAAAAATGGCCCTAGCTTTTTATGAAAGGTGACCTCTTTGCAGAAATTAAGATGGCATGCTTAATAAGTTGGCAGTTGCTGAGGCTTATACATCTAATATATTTTAATAAAAAGCTATTTTAGCTGATATAACTTGTCCTGAATTTCATCCAATGCTTTCACTTATAAGTATTTAATGCCCCTCAAACTAATTTTCATCATGTGAACCTTTAAAAATATCTATCTTGTAAGAATACCTTAATAATAAACAAGATGTATAAATGTCAGTTAATACTCAGTATTTAATATATTTTATTAATAAATGCATAATGTAAGCAATAAGGTGGCAACCATGTAATGATAAATCATAAAAATGGTATTTTAATTAAAATCTTATTTTTTTTTGTTATTGCACATTCGTTATTTTTCCTACTACGCGACTTTGTCTACCTGTTGGTGAATTTTCAGTGTATTACTCAGTACAAAGGGAAATCTGTTTTGCTAAGTTCCAATGGCATGAGAGAATAATAAAGGGCCCATCCTAGAGTCATATATTCATAGCAGAAATTGCTACTTCATTTTCTAGGAGGCACACTTATTCATTGTGACAGTCAAGTAACAACCACTAAATAGCCTGTGCCCAATATTTTCATAACAGATACATTATCCTTCTTTCTATCATATCTCTAAAATGCAACCTCATCTCAGTCCTGGCAGGAAAAAAATGACTTCATGGTGGATTGATGTGCCCTCAATAATATCTGAAAAAAAAATCAACATTATATGTTGTTTCCACAGTAAATATTTTACAAGACTAGGAGAAATTTATACTTTAAGGTGAATAAATTCTAGTATGATTGATAGACACTCAAGATAGATTCATTTGAAATTTAGAGAAAAATACACTGCACACCACAGTGGGTTTTATTTATTTTTGAATCTTATCTATATTTTAAAGACTTGTCTTTATTTTATATGTATGAGTGTTTTGTCTGTATGTGCACCATGTACGTGACTGGTGCCCTTGGAGGCCAGAAGAGGGCATGCCAGATCTATTGGTACTGGAGTTAGAAATCACTGGAAGCTCGTGTAAGTGCTGCAAATTGAGCCACTCTCCTCTGGAAGAGCAGCCAAGGTTCTTAACCACTGCACGTGGATTTTGTTTTAAAATGAACTTAATAGCATCTCCAACATATTCTTCAAAAGACTATGTAAAGTAGTACCAAGAAGTAGGCAATGTTCTTTTCTTTGAGAGTGAGCACAGGAAAGGAAAGAAAGTGTTTGACCCTAATATCTCAGCCATCAAAGATGATGCAAGTTTTCCCCACCCCCTGACTGGGAGATTAAATGAACGACAATAGCAGAAATAGAACTATGCAGAGCCCATCATGCTATGAGGGACAAACCACATTAGAATTTTTAGTCCTCACCCTCAGCAAGGAGAATCAGGACCATTTGACAGTGAGATGACAACTCTCAGACAATGAGAGTTATTGCCAGCAAAGTCAGACACTTCTTTGGGTCTTACAACATGTGCCACAGATATCCTATCAGAGTAAAGACCCCACTTAAAGAGGTTTCCAAATTGTTGACTAATCGTCTACTGATGTACAACACAAAAGTCATTGGGATTGTAGCCGGCCTTGCAAGACTAATTAGAATAGGATCTGTAGGAATAGGTTAATTTCATAGCGTTAGAATTATTTTTAGACATAGGTATTATTCCTCTACATCATTCTTATTTTTGCCAGTTTTTTTCTTTGCTTTTGACCATTTAAAATTGTTTTGTAGGTTAGGCTCTATTCTATTGAAGAGTTTATTAGTCCTTTGATCAAAGTACACTACAGTTATAGGAGTGGCTAGGTGCATTACTGGCTATATTTGTTCGGTGGAATCATCATGAGATCAAACATTTGCCCTGGCTATAGCTCGGGAAGAGATTAGATAAAGTGATTACCAGTTGTACAATGTATATCATCCATTTATTATTACTCCATTTGTTATATTAGAGCATAAGTGGATGGGTGTAACTCTTCTGTGATTCCTAAAGAAATCTAGCTAGCATAATGATTCTAAATAACACTGCCATGTGGGAGGAGGAGAATATAGTAGGAAGATGCAGCAAAGCAAGGAAATATGTAGACATCAGGGTCTCAGAAAGCAGCAGGCTTAATCTCTTTATATGCAATAAATGTCAGTTTATACAGTGTCAAAGATTAATGAGCCAACCATGTGTTCAAAATATTTTTAAAATAGTTTTGTCCCATGGATTTTATCATATTCTTTAGTGAACTAAGCAGAATGTTCTTTAGCGCAAATAGGATTATTTAAATCTGTCCATGAGCTTCAGGTCTTGTTTTCAGTATGTTTAGCTGATACTGTTCCAACAGTTTAGTGTCTACAAATAGAATGAAACTGAAGTCAAATAATAAAACCATGCATTTCTTTTCTAATACAGTAAAGGTTCCAAGATTGGTTCATAAGATGGAAGTTTCCATCTCCTGTTCCTCTTTCCATTATAATTTAAAGGAAAATGAAATTGAAACTAAAAAAAAATGTCAGATTCATTAGAATCTGTATTAAAACTAGACCATTGCTCTTTAAGCCGTTTCTTTCAAAGTGAGCACACAAACCTATTTCTGCTGCTCCAAGTCTTGGAAGAATTAAGGCAGGAGCATAGATCTACATAGAATTGTATCCCCAAACAACATTCCAGTTAGTGATTGGCCCAGACCTGATGTTTCCTTTTGTCTTTAAATAAAGAAGCCAATTAACATTGCTCATGGCTATTTTCACTCTTCTACTCCATAGTCAGAGACACAGAGAAAGTAAAATGATGAAGATGTGTCCCGCATCATGAAGCCTACTAACCTGAATTCCAGATATGAACTTGTAAAAAGCAAGGATTGGTGATATAGTGCTTGAGGATTCTGCAAATGACAGCTGACAGCCCTCCCCAACCAAAGTTTATAATAAAAGATGCATGCAATCAGTCTTGTTCCACTTCCAATGCCATTAGCAGTTAGACATCATGACAAGGAACTTAACATTTCAGGCCTCAGTGAATTTATGAATGTATAAAATTAGAGTTCTTATTAGTTCATTGTTCCCACAGTTTTTCATTCTTTATATTTGTCACAATTACATGGGTTTATATCATTTCTACATGATTTTTATCTAAACTTGATGAATTGCCATTTCAGTATAATAGATTAGTACAATCTTGCATTTAAATAAACATATATGTTCATATACACATCTTCATGCATAGCATCCCCCAACACACACACACATACACAAACACACACACACACGTGTGCGCACATGCATACACACACAGAGGCTGTGAGAGTTCCTGTATATCAAAAGTCTCAGAGCTATGCTGAGCCTTTTGTTTTTTAGAGAAAAATAATCTAAGTTTTATTTAGAAATTAGATATGATCTTGTCTTAGTTAGGGTTTTATTGTTTTGAAGAGATACTGTGACAATAGCAACTCTTTTTTATTATTTATTTTTTATTCTTTCAAAATTTCTTTAATGAATCTTTAGTAGTTTCACATCATGTACTCCAATTCTGTTTCCCCATATTCTCCCCTCATGCCTATTTAATCCCCCATGAAGCAAAATTAAGTAAGCAACCAAGCAAATAAAAGCAAGAACAGCTACATAAAAACCCAATAAACCCAAAGAGAACAAATACCAGACCTGAAACAGAAAAATCTCTGCTTCTCCTTCTCTCCCGATTCTCCATCACCTCTTCATCTGTCCTGGTGGCTGAGGAAGCTTCAGTGTGTCCTATCAGCTTGACTGACAATTGTTTATTGCAATGAATCACCAGTCTTGTTCTAACACTCTGGTTTTTGATACACCATCCTCGGTGGATCCTCCCCAGAGCACTTCTGGGGTATCCTGTGTCTTGGAGATCTTGTGGATATTATTTCTCAGGACCAAAACCTTTATGAGTTCCAAAAGAACCTAGACCAGGTGGGTCAACTCAAAGCCCATTTGTGGGTCTGGGTGTTAGCTAGGCACGTCAGATTGAGCCACTGGGGCCACTAGTCTTGGGTGTGGTGGCAAAATCAGCTCCTCTACATGCAAGTCCTCAGTATAGGTTCATCATCGGCTGTGGAGACAGATGAGGGCCTTCTCTCCCTAGTGCAGGAGTCAGCTCTCTTAATGTAGTGACCAGCGAGAGGTAAGGCCAGTTTTCATAGGCCAGTGAAGAGTGGGACTGGTTAAGTATAGCCCTCTGGTTTCATTTTACATGATTCATAAGGTCTCCAGAGAGGACAGTAGCCATGGACACCATCAAAGATCCTGGCTGCAGTTGGATCATCCAACCAGACATGACCCTAGGCAGCAGCTTAGGCCAAGATGACATTCTGGCTCTGGGTGGAACAGCTACCCAGGTGGGGATAGTTCAGTCAGCAGTGTGGTCGCCAGACACCACCAGGGCCTCAGGTTGTGGCCCCAACCCTGGGCCTCTAGTGGCCCAGGGCCTGAACATTAGTGGCAATACAGAAGCTTGACCTTAGGTCAGATCTTCAGCCACAGTAAGATCATGGATTCCATCATGGTCCTTAGCAGCAGCCGTGCCTGGACATCACCACTGCCCACAGTACCGGTGTGGCTCCAAGACACTAAGTTGGTCCTTGATCTTGGGTGTCTGCACAGCATTTGATGGCAACAGGAGCATCGGGCATCTACACAGTCGCTGGCTGCAATAGGGCCATGGATCCTGACATTGCCCTCAACTGCAGCTCAGGCCCAGATGCCACCAGGTCATTGAGTAGAAGCAGAGACCACTCAGACATGGCTGCACTCTGGTCCTCGGATACCAACCCAGACTCAAGTGACTGGTTTAATCTCCGGCTTCTTCATGATCTTTGGTGGTAACTTAAGCCATGTTTGTCAATGTGGACTCTGGCTGCTACAAGGCTGCAAACTCAGATATGGCCCTTACTGGCAACCTGAGCGCAGATGACACCCTGGGAACGGGTGGTAGTGCAGGTCACACATATCTGGATGGCTCCTGTTGTGACATGCCTCCCCTCTCCCCCAACTCCACCCAAATAGCAGGCTCTGGCCCAGACCCTGGGCCTCTGTATGTGTCTTAGTGGCAACCGGTGCCACAGAGTTCAGTGCAGACCCCTGCTGCAGCATTGACCTAGACATGGCCTGGTCCACATTCTTTACCTGAGTGGTAGCTCTGGGCACTCAGGTCAGGATGGCTCTGATGGCAGCATGACCCCTGGACACCAACAAGGCCCATAGGATGTGGCCCAGACCCCAGGCTTCATGTGGCCTTTGGTGGCTCTGTGAGGGCATGGGCATCAACATGGACCTCAGCTGCAGTAGGATCATGGGCACAGACATGGTCCTTGGCAGCAGCCTAGGCCTAGCTGTTCCCATGACCCCAGGTGATGACAAAGGTCACCCAGATCAGTATGGCCCCAGGGGCAGCATGGCTCTTTGACCCCAACTCAGTTCCAGGAGGCAGCCCAGGCTTCTGGAATCAGCATGGCACTCAATGGCTACAGGAGAACCATGTATGAGTCTCTAGACATACAGCAGGCAGGAGCTGTGTTGATATCCACAGCAAGGTTTAATAACTAGAAACATTTAATTGGGGCTGACTTACAATTCCAGAGGTTGTGCCTATTATCATCATGGTAGAAAACATGGCAGCATGCCAGTAGACATGGTGCTAGAGAAGAAGCTAAGAGTTCTACATCTTGATCTGTAGGCAGCAGAAGTGAATCCTATGCTAAACTTATTTGAGCTTCTGAAATTTCAAAGCCTGGCTTCACAGTGACACAGTTCCTCCAACAAGGCCAAACCTCCTAATACTGCTACTTTCTATGGGCCAAGCATTCAAACACATGAGTCTGTGGGGGGTATTACTATTCAAACCACCACAGACCTAGAAAACTAATTAGTAATATAGCTGCTTCAAAACTCAAATGATAATGATTCATTCTAGGATAGACTGACACTCTGGGTTTCTTAGATATTGATATTGACCAGAAGGATTCCATTCCTAGTCATTGTTTTACCCTCTAGAGGACTCTACAGTTCTCTGAAGCACGTTTTTCTCTCTCACAGAACATGTAACATTTGGGAAAAAGTTGGAAACAGAGCAGACAACAATGGGGAAAGGCAGCTCCAGCATTCAACTTTAGTCTCGACAAAAACGAGTGAACCACTAACTCAGGCTATGACTCTCACAAATTGATAATTTATTTCACTAATTGGCTCTCTTTTGATAACAATAAATGGCATATTGGAAATTAAATTTCCTGGCAAATCTCTGAATTCAGTGAGACTGAAATAAGGAGAAAGATGGACAACCTAACTGGCATCACACTAGCATTCTTTGACCTTGAGTAAGCCTTCTTCACTAAATGCTACCTGCTAACTGGCCTCTATATCAATCAGCAGAGGGTAACAGTAACTGAGATACAAAGAGAAGTCCATGCAGACCAACTTCTGCACAAACATTTCAACAAACCACCCAGTAAAGTGGCATGAGTCATCACTATACCTGAAGTGAGGCTGAGAACTCTGTAAGGACCTGGCTCTGCAGCAGCCAACTCCTGTACCATTTGACTCAAAGAAGAGGAAGGAGAGCTGTAAAATGATGCTCAGCTTGATTTGAATGAAAAGAAAATCAAAGAAGAGGTGAATCCTATGGAAATCCTTCACCCAGCATACCAGGAGGATAGGTGGCAACCACTGTTTCACTAAAAGGCCTCAGTTGGGCTCATGATCATTATAACAGAAAAGAAGCTTTGTCCTCCAATAACTTTTACATCTCCTGGATGGCTCAGGTCCTGTGTTCCTCAGTAGCCAGCAATGATAAAATACTCAGAACTACCCTGTACAGAAGGGGAGGAGGAAGAAGGGGAGAAAGAAGAGACAAATGACAGGATGAGTCATGACAATTTGATGTGTCACTTGAAGAAACAAATGCAAAAACAAGTCAAGAGGCCAGCGCTCCAGAATCAGATTGGTCCAGCTAAGAAACAAAAGTTCCAGAAGAGGAGTGGGCAATGAAGCCCAGCCCTCTATCCAAAAGACCCAAAGAAGGGACCCCACTAAGAATCTGGTACACAAGACATAAAGGGTCCACAATGACATCTCCTGTGTCCTAGAGAAGGCATCCTTCAGCTGTGCTGTGCTGTAAGTGTCCCAACCCAGACCTCCACCTAAGACTACGTGTGACAAGATGTTGTGGGGGGTCACACAGAAGCTCCACATGCCAGCTCTCCATTTTCAGCTGGCCCTGGGACAAAAGCCAAGTGAGTGTGTGCAGAGCCACAATAGCCACAATAAAATTTGCTAGACCAGGAATCAAAACAAACCAGAAAGTAAGAAATGTTAATAAATAATTTTGAAATCTTCTGTGTACCTTGACTGTGATGCAGGCAAGGAGGGACAATGAATGTTTGAGGATTAGGCTCTGGGCTCGATGTCAGCACCTGTCAAGTAAAACAGTGAATAATCAAGACCAAAGACAATCAAAATGCTTTCAGAACGTAGATGGACATTTTCACTGCCATCTACAAGAAATGAGAACTACTGATGTGTCAATGATGCAGACCTGTTTCACTGTTCTTAAAATGTTCCCAACAAAAAAAAGGGTTAACCAGCTTCCAAGAAGACTCAACAGTGCACCTTGAATGACATCATATAACAAGAGATTACTTTTCCAGATTCACAAAATTAAGACAATTAAACATAACTTTAAAAATTTGGAACACAAGATGGCAGCTTCTGGCACATGTTAAAAATTTGACATTTTTTATAGAGAAGAAAATAAAGATACCTTCCGATTACCATATCACCAAGAAGTGGATGGAAAAAGAATGTAATAATAGCAAACTGGATCCAATTACCCAGGTGTTTCTCAATTGTCTGAAGACCTAGGGGTTTAATCAGAACTATCTTTACCTTGAACATTCCTTCTATTTAGCTTTGTTTAAATAATAAGAATAGTCACCTGGCAGTTGGTCTTAAATAGGAAATATCAGGTTTTTTCATCTTTGCAAGTGTTTATTTTGGAGCATTCTGTGGACAGTAGGTGAATACTAAAGCTTATAATGCAGATAAGCTTTATTGCTCCCTGTTTTCTAGCTATTAGGCTGCTTGGATAGAGGTATTTTTAATGTTTCCTCTATATGAGTTCACTATGATGGATCTGACACAATCTTCTTTTGCCACTTTATAACATTCACATTTATACATAGAGAACTATTATTTTGTCATTAATATGTGCTTTAGAACTGCATAATATTAATACTAACTTGCTTTTTAACATCTGTAAAACCTGTACTACTTAGTGCTAGCAAGGAACTTAGTCATATCTATTGTTTTATTTGTTTTGTTCTAATTTCTCAGAAAGTGAAACCTTAAAAAAGAAAAACATAAGTACTTCTTATTCCCATAAATATGCCAGAACGCATTCAACGATTGTAAGAATGTTACATATAAAACACAGACATCTTCCAACATTTCCATTGTCAAATGATTGAAGAAATCACTTACAATATGATATGTCACAATAAAACAGAATATTAAATACTTAAACATTGTCATTTTCTAGATCAAAATCAGTTGCCTATGGACAAATTTCATTTAGTTCTCTAATATTTTGCCAAAGCTTAATACAAAGAAGATCCACATGTATTTATGAGGAAAGATGTTTCCCAAATATATTTCATTAAAAGCAAATTATAGTATTTGAGCTCTCCCATCCTATTTGTTTTAATGTAGATATAAGTGTTCTTGAAAATATATGGAAAATTAAGTGATAAAAACAATACAAAAATTCTGGAAACAGGGCAGGGAACCCTGATGGCTCTCTGGGCTGACAAGGGAGGGGGGGGGGGGCTCGGTTGGGGGGGGGGGGGGGAAATGTGAGGCGGTGGCAGGGAAGAGACAGAAATCTTAAATAAATATATAAATAAATAAATAAATACCATAAAAAAGAATTTAGGGAATAAGGAAAATAGAAACCTTGTGTTTGTGATAGATGCTTATCTCCTATTTCATTCTCTAATGGTGTGATCAGTGGGCCATTAACATACTTACACACTCACACAATTTATTTTTATCTCCATTCAAATTCATAAAAATATAAGATGGTACTTGATTTTTGTTATTAATTTAACTAGACAAAGATGTGTTAGATTTGTTTATGCTGAGAAAAAATGCTTAAACTAGGTAGAAGTCTGTTACATTTGTTTAATGCTGCATTTGTTTAATTATGTAAAGATGTGTTGCTGTTTCAGTTTTCCTGCATAAGGCACATAATTAGTCTAATAATAAGCTGAACTACCAATAGCTATGCAGGAATGGGAAGGGGGAAGGGCTGGTAGGTAGGCAGGCAGTGATAATAAACAAATCCAGAGAGGAGAGAAAGAAAGAGAATGAGGGAGAAAGAAAGGGACACAACCAGGACCAGAAACCAGGCAGGCATCAGTCAGACATGAAGACAGCAGAAAATCAAGATATACAGAAAGAAGGAAAGATAGAAACCACCAAGACAAAATGTAGATAAAGAGAAACAAGCTAATTTAAGTTAAAAGAATTGTAGTGAGTACAGATGAGCAGGCTTGCTTTTGCCCGCCCGGTTCTTGCGTAGCTAGCTTTACACCTGAAATAATAACATACACTCTATTCATTTAAACACTGCCTGGCCCATTAGTTCCAGCCTCTTATTGGCTAATTCTCATATCTTGATTAACCCATTAATGTTAATGTGTGTAGCACCACAAGGTGGTGGCTTACCGAAAAAGATTCAGTATATCTGACCTGGGGGCTGGCTCCATGGCGTCTGACCAACTATGCTTTCTTTCTCCCAACATTCTGTTCTTTCTACTCCACCTATCTAAATCCTGCCCTATCAAAAAAGCCAAGACAGTTTCTTTATTAACCAATGAGAGTAACACATAGACAGACAATCTTCCTCTGTCATTTCCCCTTTTTCTGTTTAAACAAAAAAAGAAAGGCTTTAACTTTAACTTAGTAAAATTATATATAACAAAACAGTTATCAAGCAAGAATTACAGTTAAAATATTTATATCTACTTTATTTTGTATTATAACTAAGGAAAACAATAACTATCTATCTATTCTTCAACTCCATAAAAGACTCCAGAAGGATATATTATTACCTAAGTAAACAAGAGGTAAGAAACTTCCAAAACTCTAGAAGTGACAGAGACATCTCACTGCCTGGACAGTCACCCAAAGTTCCTCTGTACGGCTGGGGCATTCATCTTCAGCCTTCAGGCCCATCGTATCTAGCAGACTTTTCAATGAAGCAGGAAATTTCAAAGATAGTTCAGTCACTTTTATTTGTGTCCTTCAGAATGTCTCGCAGACTCTCACGAAGCAGGAACCCTGAAAGACCATCTCACCTTTAGGCAAGTTCAGTAGTCCTCTCTCTGAGGGTTCTCTGTGTCCAGTTTATGCAACAGTCTAGGCAAGAACAGTTTCTTGCCCAGATGACTATCAAACTCCATAAGGATCCTCTTTGATGCCCATCTTCCTCTCGAAGTAGATTGCTGCTGCCAGGAGCAGACGTGTCTCATTGTCATGAAAATTCCTAAGTTATTAAAACATTTTAAATGCCATATTCTGTAGTCTTTAAAAGATAGAAGAATACCTATTTAACTGAAATACATCTCTATATATCTAGAAAATCTAACTAATGTGACTACAAGCTTGAATATTATTGATGATCATCCATTAACAACCTATATTTAATAATTATGCATTACATTTTTAAATAAACTACACAATCACAATACCTTAATCAAGATCAGAAATACATATACATATAACAAAATTGACCTTAAAATCTATACCAGTGCAAATTATTCATATCTATATCATATCCCCCTTTAAATGTAAAAGAACATTTGTAAACAATATTTGGGAATATGGGCATAATTATTTCTCTCCAAACTTCTTTCTGCTGTACAGGGGTGCTGTTAATCTGGTCTTTCATGGTATACCCTGTGTGCCAGCTTCATCTCAGTCAGCAGTTGGGTGAAGTGATTTTCTGAAGGTGTTCACTGCTGCAACCTTTTAGGAGGACGTGGTCTATCATACCATATTGGGATAGAAGCAATCCACAGGGTCTCATCTTCTGTGAAAACAAAAGAAGACCCTCTCCAAAGCATCATATCCTTAGAGCCACATTCTGAAATCATAATACCACCCTTATGATATCCATTCTGATTTAGCTTGACAGCCCATAAAATAAAATGTCTCTCTCTACTTAGCTTCTTCACAGTCAAAAATTTTAAAGAAAATGCAATGTACATAATCCAGACTCTATGTGAAATTTCCTTTTTTACATTGCTTATTTTTCTTTATTTCTTTTAATCTATAACTATCTGTACTCTGTCTCTTTAAAGACTTTACCTTTTTTTTTAAGACATTAACTTTATTCTTTATATTCCTTTTCTTCTCTCTCCCAAGCCTACATACATTCATCCAACACTGTGACCCATTTACAGGTCTTTTATGTCTGAATCTGTTCTATTGTGAATCTAT
>NW_026067937.1:13511914-13515917 GCF_014885135.2 Alexandromys fortis | reverse complement strand
AAATATATAAAGAACTCAAGAAACTAGACGTTAAAATGCTAATTAATCCAATTAAAAAATGGGGCACTGAACTGAACAGAGAATTCTCAACAGAAGAAGTTCAAATGGCCAAAAGACACTTAAGGTCATGCTCTACCTCCTTAGCGATCAGGGAAATGCAAATCAAACCAACTTTGAGATATCATCTGACAGGTATAAACCTGTCAGAATGGCTAAAATCAAAAACACCAATTATAGCCTTTGCTGGAGAGGTTATGGAGTAAGGGGTACAGTCATCCATTGCTGTTGGGAATGCAAACATATACAACCACTTTAGAAAGCAGTGTGGCAGTTTCTCAGGAAATTTGGGATCAACCTACACCAGGACCCAGCAATATCACTCTTGGGTATATACCCAAGAGATGCCCTATTATATTACAAAAGCATTTGTTAAACTATGTTCATAGCAGCATTATTTGTAACAGCCAGAACCTGGAAACAACCTAGAGGCCCTTCAATGGAAGAATGGATGAAGAAAGTGTGAAATATATACCTATTAGAGTACTACTCAGTGGTAAAAAGCAATGACATCTTGAATTTTGCATGCAAATGGATGGAAATAGGGAAAAAAGCATCCTGTGTCTAGACCCAGAAAGAAAAGTATAGTGTGTATTCACTTGTAAGTGATATTAGTTGCTTAGTAAATGATAATCAAGCTACAATTCACAGACCAAAAGAGGTTAGGTAAAGAGGAGGACTCTGGTTAGAGAGGGGATGTATCTACATTCCTGGGAAGGGGAAAGAGAATATATATACTTAGTGGGGTGGACAGGGGTGAGGTGGGAGGTGGGGCAGGAGTGGGAGGGATCAGGTGACAGTGGAAGTGATGGAGAAAGAGAGGTGGGTTTGAGAAGCATTTCAGAGACTGTGTGGAACTGAGTGCAGTGGAAAATTCCTGGAATTTTTGACGGTGACCCTAGTGAGGACTCCTAATAATAGAGGATACCCGAGTCTGAAGAGGCTATGTTTTGCAGTCAGGCAAGTCTTCTAGTGGTGGGACTAGGCTGCTTTTGGTTGAGTTGTTGGAAAAGTGATGCTGGTAGATTTCCCAAAACAACCCAGGCTGAAGGAGGACAGAAGGTCATTCTAGGATAACTGGCAGTGGGGTCCCATTGATCAGGACAACATCCTCAGAGTTCATTGAACATATAGAATTTGAGCTGGTGCCTGCATGGAGCCTTCAACTACATTCTAGTCTCTCTGACTCATGAAGGTAATGTGCAGGCCATGGAAAGAGAAACCTGAACACCAACATAGCCACAATCCCCTTTTCTAAAATATTTACTGTCTGTAAGCTACACTGTGTCAATGTTGATACAGTACTTGTGGTAAGCCTACCAATGTTTGGCTTAACTTGAGACCCACACTGAAATAGAGAGCCTGTGCAATACACTGTCTGCATGGACAGGGTATATAGCCCAGATAACTGAGTTGAACCAAACACCATTATTGGCTACAAAATACAACACAACAACACAAAACAAAAACAAACAATAAAATGACTTTTAATGATATTCTGCTGTTCTCAGATCATATCAGTGTCTTGTCTAGTCCTCATATGTGAGGCTTCTTCTAACAGCAGGTGGGCCCAGATGCAGAGACTCACAGCCAGATTATGAAGATTGAGAGAGTGTAAATTGGATGCCTTCATCAGGTCTGCCCTCAGTGATCTTCGAATTCTAGGAAGAGGAGGAGAAAAGATTGTAAAGTAGCAAGGATGGAGAACACCAGGAGAACATGGCCCACCAAATCAACTAAGTTGGGGTTAAAATGGCTCACAGAGATTGAAACAGCGAGCTCGGGACCTGCAATGGTCTGCACCAGTTCTCTGGGTATATATCATGACAGTTAGCTTACATTTTTGTAGGATTCCTAACATTGGTAGCAGGTGTACTTCTGACTCCTTTGCCTGTTAGTGGGACTCTTTTTCTCCTATTGGGTTAACTTGTACAGCATGGATATGAGGGCTTTTACATTATCTTTTTATACCTTGTTTTGTCTTATTTGGTGAATGCCTATTGGACACCTTTTTTTCTGAAGGGAAAATGTGGCGGGGGGTGGTGGATCTGAGGTAGAGAGGAGGTTAGTAGAAAGTTGAAAGGAATAGAGTGTGGGGAAACTGTGGTTAGGATGCATTATATAAGAGGAGAATCTATTTTGATAACAATAAATAAAACAATATTTTCATAAAATAATGTCATGTAATTCAAGAACTCTAGATGGTCTTATCTTTACCTCCATAATGTTGGAATTAGAAGAGTATGACACCACATAGAACACTAAGTAACATTTAACATTTTTTTGTTTGATTTTGCCATAATTTATTGGCAATTCAGTCACCAAGAGATACATTGGATGCTTCTAAATGTTGGCCATTTTGAAGAAGACTCCTATAAGCCTTATGTATTTTTTTTTTGTGTGTGTGTGTGTGTGTGTGTGTGTACACCTAAAGTATCCACTTTAAAGAGCTTTTTGGAGGGATCATGTGTTTAGTCTATGATCATATTTCTGAAGCTGCTAAACTATCTTCTAGAGTGACTAATCAATTTCCTCTCCTACTGACAATGAACGAAATGTTTTCCACTACAGCATTTAATACAGACATGTGAAGTTGTGGCCATTTCTATAGTATGCATTTTATCATATATATTTTTAATATATATCTATGTAAAGTCAAACAATTATGCCACCTGTCATTAGTACATCTCAAGGTACAGCCAATGGATGCTATCCTTTGCAAATGTTTAGCAAATTGAAAGACTCTTAGAAACTTTTAAACAACATAGTGAGTAATTTCATGCTTATTCAATTTAATGGTGTAAAAGCTAGGGTTTCTATTTTATGTACCATTTTTTCATTTTGTATCAATTGAAGAATGTATTTTCATTGCTTTTCTCAATAGACCTTAAGGCAGATTAAAATGTTTTCCATTCCATTATTACAGACATCAAGTAACTGTTTAATTTTTGCTAAGCTTTTTAAGCTGATTCACAGATAAAAGACATAGCTGTTTGAACTGTAGTACTTGGTATTTTGAAATAAATGCTTTATTTTATGATTCCTAGATTTAAGCTTTCATATACTCATATCTTATAAAATTCAATATATTAATGCATGATTAATAAATAAATGAATTATTTTGATAAATTTGAAAGACTCTAATGCAACTAAAGACAGAACTTGAAGGTGTGCTGCATATAGCTCATATGGAATATCTTCTTCCAATCTTCATCTGATTTGTCCTACAGGACCTCCAGCAATGAAGGTTCAAAGCATAGTTAACTTTTGTCAAATTTTGCTTGATTGGAACAGGGTTAATTTTAGAGTTTATTAAAAATCTAACAGAAAGTAATAATTATTTCATATTTTGTTTTAGACATTGATACTTACATCCCAAATTCCAGTACAATCATATGTAACACAAGACAAAAGGAACAGGAGATATTGCTCCTGTGAGGATAATCTTTCAGCAGTTCAAGGATTGAGATGGATTCATGGAATCAGAGAACTAATCACTCAACTTGACTTTTCAATCTGAGTGACTAAAATTTAATTATCTGGGGCCAGCCAACAAGGGAAAATCATACACACATGCAGACATACAAGCACACATGCACGTGCGTGTGTGCGCGCTCACACACACACAGACACACACACACATCTGCAACATTTCAGGATCTAATGTAAGGTGCTGATGACTCGCAAGCCTTCAACAGGTCAAGTGAACTACTAACAAACAAACAGACACATGAAGAATTTTCTGAGGGACAAGGCTTACTTCTTTATTTAATTATTCTTTCTTTCGCTTGTTCTACTTCTATTCATTTTCTCTTCTGTTCTTCTACCCTGCTGTTTCCCTTCTGTCTTTCTTTATTTTTTTAATATAATTTTTTATTGAAAAAAAAAGATTTCCGCCTCCTCCCCGCCTCCCATTTCCCTCCCCGTCTCCCTTTTCCCCGCTCCT
>NW_026067937.1:13486113-13508144 GCF_014885135.2 Alexandromys fortis | reverse complement strand
GTTGTTTCTTTATTTTCATTGAATTCAAGGAAGACTTTAATTTCTTTCTTTATTTCTTCCTTGATCCAGGTGTGGTTCAGTAGTTGACTGTTCAGTTTCCATGAGTTTGTAGGCTTTCTGGGGGTAGCATTGTTGTTGATTTCTAACTTTAATCCATTATGATCTGATAAGACACAGGAGGTTAAGGATATTTTTTTTGTAACTGGGGAAGTTTGCTTTGTTACCGAGTATGTGGTCAATTTTTGAGACGGTTCCATGCGCTGCAGAAAAGAAGGTATATTCTTTCCTATTTGGGTGAAATGTCCTATAGATGTCTGTTAAGTCCATTTGATTCATTACCTCCATTAAATCTTTTATTTCTCTGTTAGGTTTCTGTCTGATTGACCTGTCCATTGGTGAGAGAGGGGTGTTGAAGTCTCCTATTAGTGTGTGCAGTTTGATGGCAGCCTTGAGTTTTAGTAATGTTTCTTTATGTACGTGGGTGCTTTTATATTAGGGGCATAGATATTCAGGATTGAGACTTCATCCTGATGAATTGTTCCTGTTATGAGTATAAAATGACCCTCTCCATCTTTTCTGATTGATTTAAGTTTGAAGTCAACTTTGTTAGAAATTAGTATGGCCACACCCGCTTGTTTCTTAGGTCCATTTGCTTGATAAACCTTTTCCCATCCCTTTACTCTGAGTAGGTGCCTGTCTTTGTGGTTGAGGTGTGTTTCTTGTAAACAGCAGAATGTTGGATCCTGTTTTCGTATCCAATCTCTTAGCCTGTGCCTTTTTATAGGTGAGTTGAGTCCATTGACATTAAGTGATATTAATGACCAGTGGTTGTTAACTCCGGTCACTTTTTTAGTCGTAGAGTTTGTGTGTTTCCCTCCTTAGAGTTGTGCTGGTGAAGGGTCTCTAGATGTCTGAGTTATTGTGGTCATTGTTGGACTCCTTGGTTAGAGATTTTCCTTCTATTACTTTCTGTAAGGCTGGATTTGTGGTTACGTATTGTTTAAATTTGTTTTTATCCTGGAAAATTTTGTTTTCTCCATTTATAGTGAACGAAAGCTTGGCTGGGTATAGTAGTCTGGGCTTGCATCCATGATCTCTTAGTTTCTGAAGAACATCTATCCAGGACCTTCTGGCTTTCATGGTTTCCATAGAGAAGTCAGGTGTAAGTCTGATAGGTTTACCTTTGTAAGTAACTTGGCCTTTTTCCTTTGCGGCTCTTAATATTCTTTCTTTATTCTGTATGCTTTGTGTTTTGATTATTATATGGCGAGGAGTTTTTTTTTTTTGGTCCAGTCTATTCGGTGTTCTGTATGCTTCTTGAACCTTCAAAGGAATATCTTTCTTTAGGTTGGGAAAATTTTCTTCTATAATTTTATTAAATATATTTTCTGTACCGTCAAGCTGTACTTCTTCTCCTTCTTCTACCCCAATTATTCTTAGGTTTGGTCTTTTTATTGTGTCCCAGATTTCCTGAATGTTTTGTGATGAGAATTTGTTGGTTTTACTGTTTTCTTTGATCAGTGTGTTTATTTTCTCTATGGTATCTTCAGTGTCTGATATTCTTTCTTCTATCTCTTGTATTCTGTTGGTAGTACTTGTCTCTGTAGTTCCTGTTCGTTTACCCAGATTTTCCATCTCCAACCTTCCTTCGCTTTGTGTTTTCTTCATTACTTCCATTTCATTCTTCAGGTCTTGAACTGCTTCCCTTACCTGTTTGATTGCTTTTTCTTGTTTCTCTTGGTTTTCTTGGGTATCTTTGAGCGATTTATTCATTTCCTCTACCTTTTTGTTTGTAATCTCTAATTGTTTATGGCAGTTTTTCACCTCCTGCTTAAGGTCTTCTATTATTTTCATATAATTCACTTTTGAGTCGGTTTCTTCTAATTCTTCTGGAGTAGGGTGTACAATTCTTCTTATTTCGGGATCCCTGGATTCTGGTGATGTCATGTTGCCTTTCATGTTGTTGGAGGAAGTCTTGCATTGGCGCCTTCCCATCTCCTCTTTCAAATGGAGCCAGGGGAGGCCTGGTGTCTTGGACCAGTCTTTGCTGTGACTGAGTTTCTGGGTGTATCTCTTTAGTGTAGAAGCAGCGCCTGTCCCGTCCAGATGGAACTCTTCAGCACCTAAACAGGGCTGCCTGGTAGCCCAGTGATCCAGGGACAGAAGGAAGGACGGGGCAGGCAGTGCAGGATCCAGGAGAGCACAGGAGCCCCTGGAGCCCAGGCTGAGGGTGCCGGGCTCTCTTCCTGGGGACCTTGGGGCTCACCTCTCTGGATGTGTAGCCTTAGAGTAGGAGCTTAAAGTAGGAGCTTATAACTGTTGTTGAGCACTGGTCCTAGCGCACAGCAGGGCAGGGGTGGGGGTGGGGTTTTGGGATGCTGGCTCCTGGTAAGAAAGACAGCCCTGCAGAGGGAGCTGGGGGAGGGGGGTTTGTGCTCTCTTCCGGGACTATCGCCCCTGGATAGCACACACTCACCCAGTCCAGATGGAACTCTTCAGCACCTAAACAGGGCCGACTGGTAGCCCAGTGATCCAGGGACAGAAGGAAGGACAGGGCAGGCAGTGCAGGATCCAGGAGAGCACAGGAGCCCCTGGAGCCCAGGCTGAGGGTGCCGGGCTCTCTTAACTGAGGACCTTGAGACTCACCGCTCTGGGCGGGGAGCCTTAGTGTGAGAGCCCTTCTGTCTTTCTTGATGTCATTCTTTTAACTAACTTTACCTTTTTCTATACAGCTCATATACCCTAACAAAATCATTCAAGCAGTATAAACTTTACAATGTTATTACATTATATTTTTAAGTGAATGTTTACAGTGAATGCAAGTGAAAACTAACATGTTTTTATATTGCTTTCATGATTAAATATTTTATGTATTACAGGTGCAAAACCAAGTTGTCCCAAGAACCTGCATACATTCATACTCAAGCAACTTCCTACAGATTAGCAGAGTGTAAGCCAGCAAGGTATTTTTCTCAATGAGTTTTTTTTTTTTTTTTTTTTTGTTTGCTGGCTACACATAGTCCTCAGCCTCTCCAAGGCTGAATCGGGTGTAGCTTTGACAACTGCCCAGTCATATTTCTTGAGTTCTATTGCTGCTTGTTGGTGGTCCTCTCACATGCTCCCAACAAACACTATCTAAGGAACAACAAATATATTCAGTAACAGTTTTAGCTTCATTTTCTGTAACTTTGATAAAATACATTAACAAATTCAATTTAAGATATAGATTGATTACTTGGTTCAAATTCCTTTTTACAGTCTGTCATTGTGAGGAAGTCAAAGGGAACTTGAAGCAGCTAGTCACATTATTCCAACCAAGAACAGAAAATAATAAATTAATAATGCATGTTTGTGACTAGTTAGCTCTCTCTGCTTTTCTCTATTTAAAAATAATTTCTTCAATATTTAATATATATCCTAAATATATTATGCATATAATATACATATATGTATGTTATGGATATAATTTCTAACTATGATTTATTGTAATATTATAAATTATATATTCCATATATATTCCTAAATACATAATTATAATGTGCCTACATACACATGATGTAGTACAGCCTGAGCTTTCTCCTTTCTAATAACCCCAGAATACCAGGCACATGTAATGGTGTTCCTCATATCAATTAAAATAATTAAGAAAAAAATTCCTCACTGGCATGCTCAGAAACCCTTCCCAGGTGATTCTAGATTGCATAAAGTTGACAATTAAAACTAGCTATAACAGTAACATTACAGGCAATGCAACCTAACTTCATATATCTAGTTCTAAAAGTGAGAATAACAATGCCATGAAACCCATAAAGATTATAAGTTAGAAAGTATCTGTGAAGTAAGGCCTAAGTACCTGGATAAAAACCATACTGTCTGTAAAAGAGTTCCCTAGACACCCACATTCTCTTCTTTTTGTAAGGAGAGAAGGAAAGGTTTTTTTTAAGGGACTCAGGAAGAGTGACTCTGATATTTGTAACATTAGGAGCAGCAATGGCCAAGCTGTCACAGTTAAACTTAGGTGGTTAAATAAAAAATGAAAGATGGATTAATTTTCATTTTTAGGCCTCCATAATAGTAATAACAAAGCTTACGCATTCAAAGCAGTAGGACACATGTTTCTTCTTTGGCAAAATTGAATAGCTCAGAAGAAAATGCCTTCACAAAGTGACCCCACCTAATAAGTAGGTCAGCAAAATGTCTGTGAGACAGCCCTCTATTCACGAGGTCAGGGCACGCAGAAAACATTTAAGGGCAATGATTTGTGGGGTGTTGTTTTTTGGTGTTTTGAGACAGGATTTCCCTGTAGCTTTGGAGCCTGTCCTGGAACTAACTCTTGTAGAACAGGCTGGCCTTGAACTCACAGAGATGTGCCTGCCTCTGCTTTCTGAGTGCTGCAATTAAAGGCATGTGCCACCACCACCCGGAGATTTGTGGACTTTTTTTAATATTTAAGTTAGCATGTTAAGTAATGAGAGTTACAGCATGTTCATAATACATGTTCTTATGCTATGCCCTAATGCATCCTCTTCTCACAATGCCCTCTATATTTCTATATTAGGCTTTTTGGGGAAGAGAACAAAATCTCTCTCCTCAGAAGCCACTGATTGCCTATATATCTTCATCTTATGGGGGAGCCCAGTGAAATTTTTCCCTTCCACATGGGAAATGTCCACTGGTGTTGTCAATATGCCAGTCTTGTTTAGGAGACTGTCATGCTGAAATTTCAAGGGAAGAGGCAGTTTCTGATAAACAAAAGGACATAAAATAGTGTAGAAATAAGACAGATTATCTTTTTCTCAAGTTTATTTTAATACATCCTTTACTATTAAAGGTTAGTGAAAGAACGAAGAAACCAATAGGCATTATAGAAATACACTTATAGCCCCCCAAATGAGATTGTTGTAACTAAAATTGGTAAACAAGTTCTGAATTACTACATTGTGTGAAATTTGAAGGCTGACTCTTCATTCTATTGGGGAAAATGATGTATGTAACTTTGTACGCGAGAAGGCTGAATGGACACAAAATACCTGCAGAACATACTTGTTCAGGGTATCTAGTTTTGTGGTAATGATTTCACTGTTTTTAACTCTTAGAAGCAATAATAGGGTCATTTCTCAAGTACCTATGTGGTATGCATGGTGCCCTTCAGAACAACATAGGCAGGTTTTGACACCAGCATAGTATTCTTACCATTTCTCTTATAAGACTTGTCAAAAGTCTAAAATAAAGTGAAAAATGAACCAACTAGCAATGGAGTGAAAAATGAGCTCCAGTGTTTTGAGTCTTAATAGACTTTGGTGATGTCTGTAAGCCATTTTCATTATGTGGTGATTCTATAGGGAATAGTGGGTGCCTTTTCTTTCTGTGATGGGAAAAGTTTGGAAGTGTGTGTGTGTATGTGATTCCTCATCCAGGGTTCTTCAGCATTTACTAAACATGGTGATTGTCCATATTCCAGGGGAATAGTCTGAGGAGAAATCTCAGAGCACTACAGTCATAGAATCTCATGTTGGGTAAAATTCTTAGTTATAAGTCAATCTGCAGGTTTTAGTAGGTAAAATAATGAATCTAATAATTTCAGATAATTCATCTAAATATCATTCTTCTATCAGTCCTTCCATATCCCCATCCATACAGTCATCAGCCAGCTAGTTACTCACCCAGCAACTAGAAGACACTAATGCTAACAATATTTTATACACTAATTGAAAATAGGTGAAACAGAACAATAAATCAAATAAAACTTTGAACCTTATAGGAAATAGACTTATCTTTTCTAACTTCATCTCTGTAGGGTAGAATGTAAGGTCCTCTGTACCTCAGTTTCCCCACCTGACAAGTGAGGAATAGTACACAAAATGTCCTTTTATAGTATGTGTCTAAAGTTAGTTTGTCAATTTGTGGTTTATTATACAAGCAGGATTTAATTAAATGGCAGTATGAGCAAAGATCCTGTGTACCTGGATGCAAAGAGCGATATGCTGATAGAATATTCAGAGGGTGCATATAATGAGCTTATTTATTTGTATTTTATGTTACTTAGTGTTGCTCTTGAGGTCTTACATGAATTATACAGTGTTTCCCCATTGAGTTGTACCCCCAGGTCATATTGACCTTTCGTACTACATGGGAAAGTAAAGAGAAACAATGACTCTGAAGTGTGCAATTATAATTATAGGTTAAAAACTAAGTGATTTTTTTTCTACCCAGTTTATTTTAGTTACTAATTCATTTTGTAATCTTCTCATGCTTTCTTTTCTTTCAGCTTTCAACTTACTCTCTGGAGCTCTAAGAAAGATTAGGGTGTGTTTTCCATCATTTCACCATCTCAGGACCATCCATAGTCATAGGGTGTGGTAGTCTCTTGGGTCAGTACAGGAGAAATTCAAGCTACAAATGTAAAAGAGTTGGTTCTTTAGGCCTTCACAGTTCCTGCCAGTACAAATAGCTGACACGCATTCGACATCCTTCACTGTATAGAGGCAAATGTTAACAGCATTTACCCTTGTTGATCTGCATGGCAGACCCCTACCAGTGCTTAAACTGCAAATTAAATGCTCGAGCTGTGCAGAGATCAGATTAGACACTTCTCACTTCGCAGACATCAGCTCAGCGGGAGCAATCATCTTTAAGCCATCTTGAAGGAGTGAGAACAAGCTGCTCTTGTCTAGAAACCCATTACAGAAGAATCTAGAGGAGCTGTGATGTGATCTTAAAGCTAATTTCCTGCAAACTGAGGGGAGCCTTGGACACAACAAATAATAGTAATGCACTGTCTTATCAAAAATGCTTTATGCACACACTAATATGATTTACTGCCTCACAAGCAGAGTCTAGTTGATATCTACTGGAGCTCTCCAAGTCAGAATTAATACTGCAGTGCTATCACTTCACAAGAGACTCTTGATAGTCCTGCCAGACAGAGCACTCTCTTGAGATACAATTATTCCCAATATACTTTTGGGTTGTTCTTATGATGAACCTTGTTAAGGAAAATAATCCCCCTGGGAGAATGTGAAATACATTGCAATTGATAATTTAAGAAAACACAAACTTGATTTTTTTAGATTTACTGATTACAAAAAAATAATTGTTTTTCAAAATTCTGTTTGTAACTATGTGTATTCTCCCCTATCTACCTTACTATTTTTCCTCCCACAATCTCTTTTTCAAATTACACACACTCTCTTATTTTAATTTATGTGACACTTTGTGTTTAACTAGGGTTGCTTGCAAGAACATGGGTTGAGGATTATATTTTAAAAATAGGCAAAGAGAATAAATCTATTTTAATTCAGTATTTGTAGCAGAGGCTAATCACTTGTTTCCCAGCTGCCCAGTCTCCCAAAATAATCACACAGAAATCTATATTAATTGCAACACACTGCTTTACCAATAGTTTAAGTATATTTCTAGGTAGCTCTTACATCTTAAATCAACCCATCTCTATTAATCTGTACATCACCATGAGGTCGTGCCCTACCCACAAGATTCTAGTGTATGTCTCTTCCGGTGGAGCTATATGGAATCTTAATGACTCTGCCTATCCTTTCTATATACCTCTTCCAGTCTGGCTATATTCTGTTAAGCAACTGGCTGAAACCAACTTCTTTATTAACCAATGGTGTACAGAGGTGAAACCCCACATCAAGTATTCATGGCTTTGGGAACACATTTTCTAAATGGCTTAATGACCAAATATCTAATACAATTTTCTGATTAGATCATCCAAATTTTTGTAGTGATTTATTTCCATGGTTTTATTAGAATTCTGTGGCTTTTGAACATAGTTACGACTCCTGATGAAGAGCCACAAAATTCACGTACTGTTATTGTTCCATACACTACACATATCATGAAAGTCTCTTACTTGCCTTGAAATTTACCTATAGCTAAATATTGTGAGACTGTGGTTTCCTTCATCTGTAGTTATTTCATCATCTTGAGAACATTGACTATTTAAGGCAGGATTGCACTCGGTTTTATGGGAGAAATTATTTTGATTGATAATTTGTGAGTTCTGATCTCTTTGCCTAGTGATTGGTGGAAGTTGACTAAAATCTAGCTCTACCTACAGAGAGAGTCATCTAGAAATTTGAAGAAGGAAAACTTGTCAAAAATAGAAAGGCTTAGAAAGTTGATGCATTTTGTTTGTTGCTTCCTAACATTATCTGTATAGTGTCATGAAATATGATATTTGACCTCACTGGAGATCTTTCAGCAAATATAAAATAACCTCAAGATTTATTGTGAAAAAAATATATTATGGGTGTAAGAAGTCTTTAGAGAAGATACGGAAGTTGATAAGTTTGTGATTATCAAGGAATAATATCACTGAATGGAGCTGGGACACGAAATACTCCGATGCCTGCTTGAATCCATGTGGTTCCACTATCACGCATGATCTTTCCATTCTAGGAATATGCATTTTTGCCTTGCAGACTTCAAACATAATCATAACCCACCCTAAAATTCTTCCCTGGAATATGTAGAGCAATGTTTATTTGTTTCCTTTTCTTCTACAACATTGAGGTCACATTTAAGTAGTTATGTCTAAGTCAACATTAGACTCAGTATTAACAAAACTGTATCTTCTATGATGTTGTGAACTCTCATATCTGCTTTTGTTTTCTTTACATATTTACTACCAAACATAGTTACCCCTTGTATTTTGTTTGTTATTTGTCTATGTGCTCCACTATCAGAACACAGATGCCAATCATCATGTTCTTTATTGATATTATCCTATTTCTAGAATAGTAAATTATGTATAAGGTCTTCAATAAATAACTTAAGTTAAACAAACAGTTTGAAGGGGTGGAGTTTGTAAAGTCAGTTATGTTTAATTAGGAACATTAGATGAATAAAATAATATTGAGAAAAACAATAATTATCAATGGATAATCCTATGCAGCAGAGAAATAATATTCAAAGCACACAGTATGATCTAGAAGGGAATAACCTGTACCTTGTTATCTTGTGGCTCTACTAACTGTATAAGTCTCTGGAAAAGAGTAGATTCAACCACAATAAATGAAATGAAAATAGATATTATTGCTGCAAGTTATTTCACATCCATTAAATACCACTTTAATTCTTAATGATGTGTAGTAATGTCTTCAATGAGCATTTTCTGAAAGAATCGTGGTATAAAACTTTCTTTAGAGTTAAAGCCCAAAGTGACAAAAATATTTGAATATTTACCAAAGACTCAAATGATAGATTTTAAGTGGTAACAGCAGCTTTCTAGATGTAGGAGTTACATATTTTCTATAGTATTCATTTGTTAGACAAATGAAATATTTTAAAGTTACATTGTAGTCTTAAAAATAGGAACAGAAAAGGTAAGAAAAGGACAATTAAGTGTGCCTTGAGTGTTAGTGCAACTTCATGAGCTTCTTAGGCTTCGTATTTGTATGTTAAACACAAAGGCTAGCTGCCATCAGTAGTTTTCCCAATGTTGCTGTCAAGAAACTCCTGTCAAGTAACAGCATATGCATTCATCTTCATCAGCCATAAATTTAGAATCTCAATTCAATCTAAAAACATTTATTGAACCTTTAACGTGTGTCAGGTAGTCAGTCAGGTATTGGAGTCACAGAGACAAACAGGGCACAGCCTATGACCCTGTGGCTTTCTGTTTGATCAGAAGAGCAATGTATTTGGGAGGGAAAGGGGTATAATGAAAAGAAGCAAATAAAGAAAAGCCAGTAAAATCAAATTATTTATTCCAGTGAGATCTGTGAATGGCTATAACCCATTCCTACCTTATCAACAAATGTGCCATCTGGTTTCCAAAGGCAGAAGACAATCAGTGATTTTTTTGTTCCACTTTAAGTTAATGAAGGACAAGTGGAATTCTGTAAATATTCTCAAAGTATGTGGCATTATGAACCAGGATGGTTCTTCAAATAAAATATAATTTTCTACACCTTCCTTAAGGCATGGATATTGGTAATAAGTTTCATTTGCAAGTGAACTGTGGATATTTCAAAAGTAAAATCATACTAAGCACAGGCTTTATTCCATAGGAGCAGGGGAATAAAATCAGGTAGACACCTTTGACTAGGATATAGTCAAGATATTCCCTTTCTTTCCATTCTGTAGCATCAATGAGCTTGAAGAATGAATGTATAGATAGATGATCTATAGAAGGAAAATAATATGGACTATGAAACGAAGTCAAAATTTAACCATAGATTTCCAGCCTCTGGATGGTTTGTTCATATTTTTTCCATTTTATTAGCTTCCATATATACATGACATATATAAGTCAATAAGTACAATATATACATGTAAAATATAGAAAATATATATATACTTTTTTGAGGATTTCATACATAAATACATTTCTCCCTTTCTTTCCTCCCACATTCTTCTTATTTCTACCAATCGTCAAATGCATGATTCTTTATTTTTGTTACATATATCAATCAATAGTGCTTAAAACTACCTCAGGGTTGCACTAAAATGTGTCAATATTGCACAAAGGAGTAAAAAAAAAGACTTCCTTTTGAAGTAGTTTAAAACAAGAGTGAGCCCAAATGTGAAATCCCCACTTCTCACCCTGTGTGTTCATTCTATCATTCAGAAATTGGTGCTGTGTTGCCTGATGTTCTGTCTGCTGTGTGTGTCTGATCTGTCCCTGTTGCTTGTCTGTCTATAACAAGGGTCTTCACTCTGTGTTTGCTTAATAACACAAAACATGTGGTATAGTAAAGGAATGAGGAGCATATATTTACCTTAATAAAATTGCTTTACTACATTGACTGACTCAAACCAGTACTCAAAACAGGGAATAGAAATTAGAAGCCTATATCCACATCTTGCTTCTAGCACTTGTGGGATAGTATTTTTTTGCTAACGTTTTCTTAACCTGTTCTCTACTTTCAGCAAATAATTAATGTGTGTGTGTGTGTGTATACATATAATTTTATTCAGGGTCAGATGAATTGAAGAATACATAGTTTATTATTAAAGCTATGTATTTATGTTGGAGTATAAAGGTAGATTACTTGGGAAAAGCAAAGCAAAGTAAAGTTGGTTACAATATTTTCTTAAAGACAGGTTGCAGGTTGAATGCAAACTGAGTACATAGTATAAGAGTAGGTTGAATACACATTTTTAAACTGTCTTGAGACACATTATTAATTCAGTTGCAAGCTGGTAAAAGTTTGTCAAAAACAAGGGATAGCTTCACAAGAAAACATCGTGTGTGTGTGTGTGTGTGTGTGCGCGCACACACACACACACACACACAATTTATAATGACAACCTGCCGGGTTCATTTAGTGTTGCTAGGAGGCTTTTGCTTGAAGGATGCTTACTATCCCTCCCAGAAACTGTTATTTACCTGTGGTTCACTATTAGGGATGAGGTCTTGTAAGATTTAGGTTTTCTTTTTAAAACCCTAAGATGTAGGTGCATCCCAGTTTGTTGGTAGAAATTAGGTGAAATGATATAAAGAATTTCCAAATAAAATTTATATGATCTATATAATGTGTAACTTTCCATGAGATGCCATAGCAAGCTTCTGTGGGTAGGGTGCCTTAAAAATTGTATTCATTTTCTCACAGTCTGGAAGTTCTGAGCTCACACTGAAGTTGGTGGTAGAATAGTTTTCTTCAGAGAGATGGCTTTGCCATAAAACTGTCCATTCTAGTGTCAGACACGGCACGAGAAATTTTTTTTTCAGATTTTGTTCAAGAGAGTCCAAAAGAACCCAAACCAATATATGCTATTAGTATTACTCTTGATAGCCACCATAAGTTGAATAAAAGTCTCTACTGCTGAAGACACTATGCAACATCACATAAGCCTCAGAGGAACTGAACTGGAATGGACCTGAAATCCTTGTCCCTGGCTACTAGCTTTTATAGTATGTAAGGTGATATGCAACCTGCCAAGGGAGGGAAACAATCAATAGTTCTACCCAGCCATAAAATATTAATAACATGGCTGCCTAAACAACACCTGAATAATTCCAACATCCGGATCCCCCAATATAGATCAGGGAACTCTCATGCAGCCTGTCCCTAGATAAAGATTTACAGAAAATTCATAATATCTGAGAGAGGGAGAATTAGTCTTTATCAGGGATGAGCCTCATAATTGGATATACAATACCAGGTAATGGAGAGCCCTAGAAACACACACATAGCTGACACTGAATGGACTCAGCAGGATATATATATGCACATGTAATAAAGAGGAGGCTGGGAGTATTGGAGGGAGTGGAGGGGCAGGGATGGATAAGATGGAGGAGATGGAAGAAGAAAATAATGTAATTATATCTTAATTAAGATGTTTTAATTGAGGGAGCCATTACATGGTTTGCATGGAACCTGGCACTAGAGAAATTCTTAGGAATTCACAAGGATGACCCCAGCTAAGACCCCAGCAATGGAGGAGAGGACACCTGAACTGGCCTTGCCCTGTAGTCAGACTGATGAATATCTTAAATATCACCATAGAACCTGCATCCAGTCACTGATGGAAACAGAGGCAGAGACCTGCAGTTGGAGCACTGGATTGAGCTCCCAAAATTCAGTTGAAGAGTGGGAGGAGTGAGAACGTGAGCACAGAAGTCAAGACCATGATGGGTACACCCACTGAAACAGTTTATCTGAGCTAATGGGAGCTCACCAATTCCAGCCTGACAGTTAAGGAAACAGCAGAGGTCCGAACTAGTCCCTCTGAATATGGGTGACAGTTGTATGGCTGGGGCAGACTGAGGAGCCACTGGTCGTGGCACCAGGATTTATCCCTAATGCTTGTACTGGCTTTTTGGGAACCATTCTCTTTGGATGGATACCTTGCTCAGCCTATATATAGTAGAGAGGGCCTTGGACCTTCCCCAAAGCAATGTGCCTTACCCTTTCTGAGGAGAAGATAGGGGTGAGGAGGGGCTAGGTGGAGGGATGGGGAGGAGGAGAAGGAGTGGGAACTGGGATTGGTATGTAAAATGAAAAAATATTTTAAAAAAATAAAATAATTTTAACTCCTCATCCTTTCCCAACTTGTTTTCACATGGTTGCTATACTGTGTATTCCTACAATCTTCCATCTCATAAGGACACTTGCCATATTGGATAATGAAGTCCCAATGACCTCATTTTAACTTAATTACCCATTTAAGGAACACAGTTTAACAGATTCACATTCTGAGAAACTGAGTATTATAATATCAGCATATAAATTTGTTCATGGGGCTGACTTAGCTCTTAAGTGAGGTAGGTAGTAGAAAAGACAACCTTGGGAGAAGGTTGTAGGGGAGGGGAGAGGCAGGGAGGGGACCAGAGAAAAATTTAGAGCTTAGTAAAAATCAATAAAAAAAAAAGACAGGTGTCTATTTTCTCATATCTTCAGTTGCTATTTTTTTGGCAAAAAAATGTTAAATAGTTTAAAATGTGCCAATAAAGGAAAGATTTTTCCAGATCCCTAAGCTAAGTAACAATATAGACATGACTTGGCATCATGGATATTTTCCTTTAGGATCAGCATTTACACTTACCTGCAAATTTGGTCCAATATAGATACAGTATAACATTTTATACTTGATAAGAAATGGACAACTTTACGAGCTACTTTTAATGTTTTGCTTGTATATACATAGCCAAACTTTAGAGTGGAGCAGAATTGGGGTTCATGGGCTACTTTCAGCTCATTTTACTGCCGTTAAAACTCAGAATGTTCCTTCTAACAAGCTGTATAAACCAGAAACAGGTGTAATAAAACTAAGTCTATAGACATTCCATGCCGTAGAACTCACTGATTGTCCCATGCAAGCTCAGACAGATGCAATATTACCAAAATCACGTTCTGTGCATAGGAAAATTGACATAAAGAACAGCTCAATGTAAGAAACGCACTCTGCAGGGAAGAGTTTATTGCACTTGTCATAATGGATCTGTCAGGAGAAAAAATGTTTACAGTTCATTGCAGAATATAAAATGTTTGCTAAATCAGCAGTAAAAGTCGAAGCTCAGATAAATTTGTAGCAAGGGTGGCAACACAACATGACATAACATAAATACACCCAGCAGGAGAGAGGGATGGGGGCAGCAACTACTTAGTTCAGAGAAGGATTTGATTTATGTTCTAAATAAATAAAAGAAGTATTAGGAAGATTAGTGCATTAGAACGTAAACACAAATCAAGACGCACCTTGCTGTGCCTGATTGTATTCACAACAGCAAACTGTGCCAACACCAGGTGAGTTGCTACTGAGTCTTGCCTCACTGAAAGCGGGCTTTAAGGCGTGGAATTTCTATATGTGGGCCAGCAATGTTATTCTAGTCTGTGATGCACGCAGGTAGAACTGAAGGTGGATTGCTTGGAATCATGGCTTGCTTGGCCTTTGACTTGACTTATAAATTAGCAGGACTTTTAGTTCTGAGGTTTAGAAAAAAAATGGCGTCTTTCCAAGAAACGTTAATAATTTTTTAAGAAGTGACTGTGGATGAAGAGTTTCAAAACACGCTTAAGGGTCCACAAGGTATTGACATGACTATACCGGCAGTTATGTGTTCTTAGGTGACTCGCATTTTCTACCAGAAGGAATTAAGATGGGGGCAATCTATACACTCAAATGAGAAAAATAAGGCTTATTCTGTTCGACTTTAGAATTGCTTTTGAAGGAGCTAGACTCTATATTATCTCATTAGCTGTGTGTTCATTATCCTGGAACCCTGGATACCCTGCAGGCAAGCAAGAGCTTCCAGGTGAACACAAGAACTCTGACCTTACCTTTATAGAAATGCCCACTCCCAGGCTCGGTTGTCCTCACCTCTGTATTCTGAAGCCACTGCTCACACGCTAAAGATCTAAATCTTTGGTTCTCTGCTTTCCTTTCCAAAATTATCACTTCCAAAAATGACTAATGATGTTAATACCCATGTGGCTGTTGAATTTGCTACCATAGACTCTGATTATTTGTCTTCTCTGATATAATAATACAAATATTAATAATAATAATCTATCTTTCAATGGAGTTGGTTCCAAGTTATTATTGACAATGGTCAGGAAAACAGTAAACAAAAGAAATTAGATTCAAGGTTCTTGTTTTGAAAATAAGAAAAAGAGGATATGATAGGATAAAAAGTTAAATTATTGAGTCTACTTTGAAAGGAAAAAAGGGAGGATATAGATATGATAAGATAAAAAGGAAGATTACTGAATCTACTTTTAAAAAGCAGCTATGAGTTTTAAATATTTTACATTGGATGGGACTTTTGTATACAGTATACAAATTTTGTATATTGATACAAATTTGAGATTAAAATTGTTAAAACAGATTGTACATACATTTCTAATCTTGTTCAAGGTACTGTACCTATACAGCTCATTTAACAACATAATGAAAATTTCTAGTCTTTGGAAGTTTTATTACCAAATGTATAGGATAATAAGGAAATGCAGGTTAGTAATTAGTTGCCTAATATAATCGAACTTGTAGTCACATTAGGTCTGTTTTCAAGGTCAAACAAAGATATGTTTTAGATAGAGAGGTCATCTTCAAACACTTTAAAGATCTACGTGATATGGCATTCAATACGTTTTAATAATATAGTCTCTTTTTTATGAGAATAAAACATGTCCGGTACTGGCAGCACCAATCTACTTCAGAGAAGATGATGGACATCAAAAAAAGTTCATATGAAGTTTACTTTCTTTGTGGTAAAAGTAAACCACTGAGCAAGAAAATGCCCTTGCTTTGACTGCTGACAGTACGCTGTCCTAATTGGATAAGCAGGACACAAAAGAAAATAACTACAAAACATTGTCAAGCCAAAGTAGGACAACCTTTCAGAATATCCTGCTCACAGAAAAATCTATCAGATATTCTAGGCCTATAGGCTGAATATAGATGCCTCAACGTTGGAGAGGAATTTTGGGTGACTGTTCAGGCAGCTAGATGTTTCTGTCATTTCTCACAATTTTTGGAAGTCACTTGCTTGCACTTTCTACTTACTCAGTTAATATTATTTTTTTGAATTTCTGAGGGAGTTGAGGGCTAGAGCTATAGTTATAGTTTTCTTTGTTTATCTGACACAGAAAGCAAGCTATGATAGAATGCAAATTAAGTACAAGACTTTGTACTCACCAAGATAGGATAGATATGGAGTATTTTCTCTGACTCCGTCAAATACAAATGAACTAGACATTGTTTATGGGTTTATTACCTATATATATATTATATAGTCATTGTATTTATTACATATAGTTCCCTTGTATTAGCTATAGCCTTCTTTTTATTTTAGGCGAAAAGGGGAAATGTAGTGACATTTCATTTGTATTTTGATAAATAAAACTTTCCTGAAGATCAGAGAATAAAACAGTACCACTGGTCAGGCTTAAAGTCTAGGCAGTAATGACACATACTTTTAATCCTAGTATCCATACCAGTTTGTCATAAAAACTGGGCAGTAGTGGTGCACGCCTTTACTCCCAGCCCTAGAGAGGAATATAAGACAGGAGGAAACAGCTCTAACACACATTCTCATTCTGAGATTCCTGGAGGCAGGGTCACCATTTCAGACTGAAAAAGAGGTAAGAGCCAATGGTTGGCTCCTTAGCTTTCCTGACCTTCAGGTTGAACCCCAATATCTGTCTATGGGTTTTTATTAATCATGCTACATATGGCCTCAACCATTCATTTCCACATTTGTACTACAATACTTGTTATATATAAATGTTATGCCTCTGCAATCTGTATTTTATGCATGACTTAAATTTTTAGATTACCATCGTTTATTTACCCAATTTACTCCTTATATTAAACACCGATTTTAGGAAAGTTTTCACCCAGCCTGGGCCTTGAGTTATTTGATAACATCTCCTTTTAGGGTCCCACCTCCTCTTCTTTTCACATTCTTAGCACTTTGTATTGTTCTATTGCCTTGAAAATTTGGAAAGGATTTCTATAAATTGCCACCCAGCTCCATGATTTCTCACTCAGATATTTTTCCTTACTTCCTACTGAAATAGGAAAAGAGTTTGCATTGCTCTCAGATGTTATCAACTACATGTATACTGTATTGGACTTATCTTGTGTTACCTGCCTAAGAGACTTTAATTCTTCATTTTCTTCTTTATTATTAATTTACATTTTCTCATGCATCCACATTTCATGAAATCTCCCATCTTCACCAACAATAAAGGAATCATCTTTGTTGAATACAATCAATCTCTCCAGTCATTGTTAGACTATTTATATATCACACCACAAATCTTCTATTATAAATGTTACCATTAACCTGTGACTAAATCCAGCAGCTCTCATTCTACTCCTACTCTAGTCATTCTTTTGTCAGATTTTATTGCAATTTATTGCTACTCATTTAAATGTTAATCTACCCTTCCATTTTCCTGTAGGGCATTAGAGACTCAAGTCTCTTTAAAATTGTGCTAGTCTTTTGGTTTTGGTGTCCTTTGTAAGTTTTTGTTCTTTTTTTCTGCATCAGCTACAAATTCTCCATTCACAGAACTGGTCTTACATATTTTCTCTTACTCTCACTGCTCTCATGGAAGCTAATGGATTTCAACACACCCTGTCTGTTGTTGACTATAAAACTATGTATTTCTTTTTCACAACTCTCAGTCCTTAAATTCAGAGGCTTGTATCAAACATAATATACAGTTTTTCCACATGGATACATAAAATATAATTTTCATGTTCTCCCAAAACCTAGTTCCTAATAAATATCCTCAGAACTATTCAAAGCTCCCATTATCAGTGGCTTAACAATCTTATCCTTTTAGATGCTGTTATGTAAACACAAAAATTAAAGTATCAATGAATTAGTATGTGGAGTTTTCTTTAGTCTCTGGAACTACTGAGGACTCAAATCTTTTCCAAATCTCCTACCTCACAGTATTCACAGGACTTTAAACCTATGTATGAAATTATGGACAAAGTTGCTATGTCCAGGAACAATTAACAGAGAACATTTTTGAGAATGTTAATAAAGAAATAACTCACTACAATGGATAGAATACAGAATCAGAAAGTGTAAGTAAAGGGATCCACAGAGTTGATGGCTTCATTCAGTTGATATCAACCTTTTCTATTCTTATGTATCTTTTATGAAGTTGTATATTGTGAATAAGTGTAATTTAGCAATTTTCAAAATTGCTCATATGAGTTACTAAACCTCCTATGTTCTGTTTTAATAAATTATACTTCAACTTATATTCCATACTTTATTAAAGTTGAAAAAACACAATAATAAGTGGAAATTATTAAAGACAAATTTTACAATCAATCTGAACCCAATCGGAGTATTGTTGATCAATTTCTGTTGTAATCCAGAATCCTATGTATAAATGCAATATATAAACTTGTACATCGTCCATCACATATGTTAAATCAGCCAGTAATACACATCAGATGTATCTTCAAAATAAACTCCTAATCAGTTAAAATATCACCCATTTTCTCTATTCTTATCGTACTTTTAACCATTGAAATATGATTCTGAATAACCTTCTGTTACTTCTTTGTCCACTCATCTTGTTTCAGGACTCCCGTGAAGTGCAGAAGCAGCTCTCTGAGAAACAATTTAATCAACATTATTAAAAGCAACATTATACCAGTGGTGTCTTTGACACTTGGGTAAAATAAAGAAAAATCTAGAATTCTAATATAGTTATTTATTGCATTACTTTGATTTTGAGGGGAAAGTAAATTGTAGGTTTAGATGAATTCAAAAATTAAGTAACTTGGTAGTTTTAAAAATAATTCATATGTACGTGCATGTGCTCGGGTGTATGTATTTAAACAAGGTGTGTGTTATATTTGTAGTTATTGAACAGAGAGTAAGACTTTCTGTAGCTGGAATTGCAGATAATTGTGATCTGCCCAATGTGGGGGCTGTGAATGAACCATGTCAATTGCAGCCAACACTATTACTAACTTATAAGTTCTCTCTCCAGCTTCAAGGGTTTGGAGGTACTTTGTATAAATTTTCAGCCGCATAAAATCTTCTGAACTGAAACAAAAGTCTTACTTTGCAGTGAAAAACAAGAGTTATTTGAGATACATGTAGGTGAAACTGTCCTATAATTTCTCAGCAGTATAATGTTCTCATCAAGAATGAAGGTTAAAATTGTGTTACTTTGGCAACATGTAAATTTCTTGAAATGTGGTATGGGTTGATTTTCTCAGGAAGTAGATGATAAGATAAAGAAGGTTAGAAGTTAGCTTTGTATAAATCATGTGAGACAGAGAGAGAGAGAGAGAGAGAGAGAGAGAGAGAGAGAGAGAGAGAGAGAGAAACACAGACACACAGAGAGAGAAACACAGATAGACCATCACAGAGATAGACACAGTCACATACATAGAGACACAGTCAGATACACACACACACACACACACACACACACACACCAGAGAGAAATACTCAGAAACACATAGACAGACACAAATACACACACAGACATATACAGGTATATGCACATAAACATATAAACACAAACACACAGAGAGACACAGGCAGATAGACACCCACATAGACAAACAGGTATACACACAATCACAGGAACACACACACACACAAAGAGAAAGAGAGAGGAGCCAGAAATGAAGCACAAGAGAAATCAAAGAAATTATTGCATTGAAGTCCAACTTGTTGAACTGATGTGTTTTTACTAGGATTATGTGCAATTAGTAAGAGGTTGCTTAAATATGCAGCTTTAATGAAGTTGCATCACTGTAAAGCCTATTTCAAGACAGATGAGGTGGCAAGTAAGTTGCATCCCTGGAACTCTCTGTAGGACTTGCAGGAAGCTCTGCATAACTAGAAAAATTTGTCTCACAGACACCTTGAGTCTCATCTTAGTTGTTTTCTGCTTCTGGCAGGTGGAGGAGGGATCTTCATGACACTTGGAATTTTCAGCTTTTTCAGACACGAGAAACTTGTCTCCTTCCCATGTCTTATGTCTGCAATCATTCATCCTGGAGGAACATTTCAATTTGCAGAAAACCCTAAAGAACAACGTGTGATAAGAAGTATCCTCTTCAACTCAATAGTCATAGAAGTGGAAAGAACAAAACAGGATTGAACAAAAGGAAAATCTATTTTGACCTGTGCAAGTCTATGGGAACTCTGGTTCTGAAGCAGCCTTTGATATTCCTTGTTGTGAAAAATGCCAAGTTCCCTTGGCCTTTCACCTGTCAGTCATATGACCTCCTTTGAGAGTGGATCTGATGTTAATTTAACCAGAGTTTTGCAGATGAAGCAATCCCTGAAGCTAATGACAGCTAAGTATGGATGCTGCTGGCTGCACTTCAATAGCTGGGGCAAAAATCAGACAGGGAATCAAGATGTCACGTCACATTGGTGCCCACAAGTCCTAATCTATTTAGAGAAAGTGAAGACTTCTTTTGTTCAGTCAGTCAAGAAAAATGTGTTGAATTCTTGTACTGGATCACTTATGGTCAGCATTGTAGATATAATAAGGAATAGGATTTGGTACTTGAACTTGCTTACCAGATAGAAATGGCAGAATATTTGTGTATAAACAAGTAAGGATGTTCTTCTGAGTGTCAATTGAAAAGTAAGAAAGTGCTGTAGGTGCACAAAGAACAGAACAAACTCCTCTTCTTTGGAATTTAGGGAACAATTTACCTCGGCTGCCCCGTCCATTTATGTCTAAGTAGCTGAGCTGTTTTTGTAGACAACTGCAAAGAAGCTCCTTGTCACATACATCATTTTCAATGGATGCCCATTACAACATTTTAAACTGTTGTTTAGGGAAACGCTTTGTCTCTAAATGAATGTGTATCCCAAAATATCCATTTAGCTCATAGCAGATAGCAAATAAAATCTCTGGTTATGCTGAGGTATGAGGATTCCTTGACTTGACAAAAGTTTGTGTATGACAACAAGAACTTACAGGAAAATAAATCGAAGGGAAAAATGGTAAAATTTACTGTGAAATTAGTTCAACACAGTCATATAAGAATTATTAACACAACGTGTGTTGGTATTCATCAGTAAAAGGCACATTATTAAAGACAAGTTAATGTATGTGGGGAACCATCACATCACTGATAAGGATGGCTATATTTTTCCACCATCTTTAGAAGCATAAGTCAGTAGGAGATGAGGTATGAAGTCATGAGCCACGTGGTAGCATGTAAATTAATAGAAATGGATTAATATAAGTTATAAGAACATAGTAGAAACAAGCTTAAGGTATCAGACTAACTTTAATAATGTCTCCATGTGGTTAATTGGGAAATGGCTAGTCAGAGAAAGACTCACTACAAATGGTGTCCAATGTGGGAACACATATTTCCACAGAAAGATGAGAAAGTTCTTAAAGAAAATGTCCAGTCATAGAAAAACTGAACCAAACGTGGCTTCCTAGTCCCATAGTCTCTCCTGCGTGCCATGCTACAGAAATGTACCTCTCTGCCAGTGCCTAGGGGCTTGAGATGTGAGCATGACATGAGCTAAGCCAGGAAATGCGTTAAGATTTTGTTCATGTAGACAGAAAAGTTTACAGACACACAATAAAGAAGATTCAGATGGAATAAAACCTCTAAATAGGTTATAATGTGCTTAAAAATGTGTGTAGGCTTAAGAAATAAAAAAAATGGTATAGGCTCCATAAAAAGGTAAATAGTTTATAGATAATAAAAAGAATAAACCACACTGGGTTGGAAAATACATAGGTAAGTATAGTCCATGTATGCTGTTGTATTGACTTTTAATTTATTGATTGCTGATGTACAAACAATAGTTGCTGAGAAACATTGGTTTATAAAAACTACTAAATTAAACAACATGTTAGATTCTTAGAATATCTTAACATCAAAATTGAAGTAAAAATGTGTTACCTTGGTGAAGAGGTTATGCTTTTGTGTCCACAGAAAGTGAAAGTCTGTGGATTCATTCAAGGTTAACAGAGAACAGATTTGATCAGGGGAGACCCCCTGAAAATCCTGGTTATAGACAAAAAAGAAATAAGTGTAGAAAAACTACAAGACAGCTGACATATATTTTACCTGCTCAATATATA
>NW_026067937.1:13466406-13486098 GCF_014885135.2 Alexandromys fortis | reverse complement strand
ATATACCTTTGAAAATTTATGTGTTTTCAGAGCAAGGAAATCAGACACCAATGAAAACTAGTGACCTAGATTACCCAGTATGCCTTTCAGAATGCCTTTGTTGCAGTTTCCTCAGAGTTCTGAATCTAGAACAGCTTCAAGGCTGCTAGTGGAGTAGTCTAGCCTCACAGACTATTCTAGCCAGGGGTTCACTATTATCTTAACTTTCTCAGAGTACTCCCAAAATGCCAGCATCTCTAAACAACAGAAAACAGTCTAGAGAACACAACACCCACTTTCTCAAGAGATGGGGTGGGTGGTTTTTGGCCATTCAGTAGGTTATAGATGTTTGCCATTGTTTAGGGAGTTTGGTTACAACTTGCTGTTGATCAAAGAAAAGAATCTGAACAAAATTGGTTAGATTCAGGGATCTCATTCTGAAAAAACAAAGGGTCACATAGAAATGATAGAATAAAAGAGTAGACTGTTGAATCTACTTTTAAACTAGAAAAGCAACTACTAGTTGTGTATATTTTATATTGGCATATATTTTCATATTGATGCATATTTACGGTTATTTTTTATTTGGTTATATGTTTAAGATGTTTTGGCATATTGATACAAATATATTTTTGTCCTTACTGTACTATATGTTTCTACTTCTTGTTTAAGGTACTGTACCTATAGAGCTCTTTTAATAGCATAATGTAAAATTCTAGTCCTTGAACACTATTTAAAACAATACAGAAATAGAGGCTAGTAGTTGGTCACCTCTAACAATGAAAACATATAGTCACGTTAAGTATATTTTCAAAGTCAATTAGAAACATATTTTACATAGATAAATGGTCTTCAAATACTTCATAGACCTACAGAATATTGTACTTATATTGTTTTAATAACATAGGGCTTTTCATGACACTGAGATATATCTGCTCCTGGCAGCACCAATCTACTTCATTAAAGAATGATGTCCATATGGAGTTTGCTTTATTTGTAGCAAATCTAGGCATTTGGGCAAGAAACTGTCCTTGCCTTGACTGCTGACATTACACTGTCCAAACTGAACCCAGAAGTAAGCAAGGGCTGACCTTTTCTAAGACAAGGAAAGGACAGTCCTTCAAAAATTCCTGCTTCACAGTGAAGTCTTTCAGATATTTTAGGCTCATAAGCCAAAGAAGATGTCCCAATGTTATAGAAAAACCCATGGGTGGCAGTGCTGACAGCCAGATGTCTTTGTCATTTCATAGTTTTGGAAGTTGCTTGCACTGCACTTACAGTTTACAAAGGTAATATTATATCTTTCTTAGGTCTCTCATGGAGATGAAGACAAGATAGTTATGGTTACTCTGTCAGGATAGAGAGTAAGTTAGTTACAAAACTTGAACTCATCAAAGAGAGAATAGAAAATGGAATATTTTCTCTAAATTGTCCAAATGCTAATGGATTGCACATTGTAAATGTAATTATCACCTGATAAACATTCTAATTGTGTGTAGTTTTAATATAGGTAAAAAGGGGGAAATGCTGTGGAATATTTTTCTACATTGTAAAGATGTGTCACTCTTATTGATTTAATAAATTGCTGAAAAGCCAATAGCTAGTCTTGATTTCCAAGGAAAGAGGATGCTGGGAATAAGAAGCGTGCAGCCAGGAGGAGATGCAGAAGAAGTATGTCAGGTAGGAGATGAAGTAACAAGTCATGAGCCACATGGCAACATGTAAATTAAGAGAAATTGGTTAATTTTAATTATAAGAGTTAGAAACAAGTCTAAGTTATTGACAAAGCTTTCATAATTATTAATAACTCTTCATGTAGATATTTTTGAAATAGCTGGCAGCATAGAGAAGATTTGCTACATGAACCACTACTCTGCCTCCGATGTCAATAAATAGCTTTAAACTTCTGGGTACCCTGAAATACAATGTCAAAGAGTAAGAAATATTAACATTTAAAAAAAAAACAAAGAAAAAATAAAGCTTGATTTTGCTCTGGGAACTAATAATGTAGAAAACCAGATTTTGATCACAGGCATCTCTAATCATTTAAACTCTGTAAGAGGTGAATGAGAGATCTGGAGAGAGGGCTCAGTTGGTAAAATCCTGCTGTACAAACACAAGGACCTGAGTTCAAATACCCAGCCTGTACATTGAAGGTTTAAAAAAAAAGTGGAATACATCTATAATCTAGGTTCTGGAGAGACACAGATAAGGAGATCCATGGGGCTTGATGGTCAACCAAATAGCCTAACTGGTGAGCTCCATTTTGAGTGAGCAACTTTGTGTCTGAAATTTAAGGTAAAGAGTGATTGAAGAATATATCTTATGTCAACCTCTGTCTTTTACATTCATGTTCACACATGTGTACATGCACCTATATGTGAATGAACATGCAGATATATATATATATGAACATATATACACAAAAGAAAGTAATTATGCACTTGTCTAAAATGTTGCAACAATTAGATAAACCAACTTATACCAAGTGGATGACTCCATAATTTCTTACAAATGTCAGTCCTTCTGCTTTTCAATACTCCCAAGACACTTTATAAGAAAATTACAACTGGACATCACAATATTTAATAAAACCAGCTCCACCAGTGAAATGAAATAGCACTTTATGTTAAAAAGTTAGTCAATTTTGATTGTTATATAACTCCATAAATAACTTTCATAAATACCACATTAATAATGGCCCATGCTGTCATATTCACAGGAGAATAGAGTTCATTGCATAAACCAAATCTTCTGAGGATTTTTTAATGATCAGGACGACAAAAGACATGCCCACCTGAAGGCTTGCATTTTACTTTTACTAGAATTCCTGTAATATGATCCCAAACCATCTTTAGAGGGAAGGGTGATTACTTAAACTTTCTAAAGTTATATCCATATAAAATTGGAGATTAAATACCTCAAATCCACAAGGACTTTATAAATTTTAAACAAAATAATATCCACTAAGTCATAGGTATAATAGGTGTTTGAGTCCGTCATTAAATTAATGTAGCATCTATGGGTCTTCTTACAAAACACTCTGGAGAGTTCACAATTCAGTCTTTAATCTCAGTGACTGTGTTGCTCATTTTCATCTTCTGTCATGAAACTTTGAAAATTATTTCTTTAATGGTGCCACTTTCCTGAAGAGCCAGTTGCAAACAATCTGGTAAATTTTATACCTACTTACCAAATAGCGTCAGTATCATTAAAATAATAAAATAACTTTTAAACCTAAACATAGAATTTCAAATACTGTACAGAACCCTAGAAATACTCCCCATTCTCTTTCTATGCTACAGATGAAGAGAATGGGCTCAGGAAATGGACTCACCTCTCAGGACTTAGGCATTCAGTCAGTGCATGGCATGTACTGGCCATGTAACAAGGTATACCTGACTTCAGGTCATGGTAAATTCAAGATACACTTCGATCTATAATGTAGCATCTTTAGTTGTTAATTACTCTACTGTGATAAGAGTTTCCTGTAATCTGTAATTTTGAAACACTTGCTTGTATGACTATAAATTGAACCTTGTGACTTTGACAAAGTTCATTCTTCCCATTTTCTAGAATTGTGACAGTACTTATGATGGTCAACTGAAGCACAATGTGCACTCAACAGTTAGCCAGCTCTGAGTCTCCTTCCTTCCTTTGAAGTGCTGGAGATCAAAGCAAGGGCTTTGTGGATGTCAGACAAGTGAACTACTTTTGAGCTGTGACCCCCATCCCTGCTTTCATTTTTAACCAGAACCATTATGGAGCTCAGGTTGGGCCCAAATGTCCCTGCTTTCCTTTACTTTCTATGTGCCGGAATCCTAGGGATCATAGGCAATGTGCCACCCTGCTGATACCTCTTGATTTCTAACTTAGCTGCTAATAACTGATTTGCTGTCAGAAGTAGAGTTTCTTACCTTTGATAGGATACTGAGATAACTTCATAAATGTCAACAATTTTTAATATTTTTAAGTTGATGAATTTAATATATAGTTGTACCAGCACAGATTGAAAACTGAGACTTGCCTAACTTTATGTATAAACTCTTGACCTTGTTTGTATCAACCTTTGAATTAGACATTATCTTTATAACCTCTACATACTTAAGAACCTAGAATTCTAGTGATAAATAATTTGACATACTTTACACCCATAAAAAATACAAGTTTGTGCATTTTAACCCGGGTGAACTGAATGCCCATAACCCTTTCATGTTATGTATAACAAAATATCAGGTGTGAAAGACACTTAATGCCTACTCTTATTAGTTTTATTTTTATTTCTTTCTTATTCTTAGGTCTCTGTTTAGTATATCACATTATTAAAAGATATGGTGCTGTGCATAGATCACCATTATATGGCCCTGCATGATGATCTTGAAGGCAAATGCAACTAAGCAAAATAGGTCCCATGGAAGCCTCTTCAAAGTCCCGTTTGCCTTTGTCAGCAGCAGAATCAGCAGCTGTAACTATGAGTATTGGTAAAGAGGCTTGATTAAATATAAATATGTCTATGGAGGGAATCATATTTAAGGCAGACTTTTAAGGTCACTGTGCAAGAATAGAAAATAACTTTGCATTTTCATTCAAGATTCATTTCTAAATAAGTGAAGCTGGAAAGTAGATTTTATAACATCTACAAGTATTTTAAATCTAAAGACAGAGAAACATTTTTGATAATACTTTCTCATGGTAAGGAAGGCGCAGTGCTGGAAACTGCTCACTGTGTAATTGAGAGAATGCATCGCCACGGATCTTCACAAATAGTCCCACAAGCTAGCAGAACCTATTGGAACAAGAGGTGGGTATAACCTTGAAATTTCATTCCTAGGGACTCATTCTGGTATATATAACCCAAAGTATCCACAACATACCAAACAGTAACACCAGGTAGGGACCCAATGCCCAAACATTACTGTCTGGGAGTGCTAGCTACAAACTACAACATGCTAAATAATTGCTTAATAATATTCTAGACATATAAATTATTGTGACCTCTACAACTTATTCTAGATCTGGGGTGCAGTATCCTCACATAAAATAATGTCTGATGGCGCTCGCTCTCTGTGGGATTATCCAACACTAATCTTTCCATCCTCTTTATTGGTAGGCATTCTCTTTATTGGTGGGTTACAGGGGTGCTGATAATTTCCCCCTTCTTGTTTCCTTTAAATGCACAACTTCCTGTTTTCAGCTACTTAAACCAGATTGTCACTGAGCCCAATGTCTAAAGCAGGAAATGATTAACCCTGATTTCTTAATGACCTTCAGTGAATAAACAGATTAATTTTCTGCCATTTTATACAATTTATCACTGCTGAAAAATGGTGAAGGAAGAAGGCATGTGAGGAGCAAGAGTCTCTCATGCTTGCTACCTGAAGAGACTTACTTACTAGCATTCTTAACATTCAAAGCTTTAAAACGTATTTTACGGTACATATCTTTTAGCCGAGGTGTGAATGTATTTTCATTTAGCAAAGGCAGCCTGTGATGTAGAAGAAAGAAAACCTTGCTTGAAAAAGCACTAGAATTAAGTGTTACATTCCATACAGGTACTCAAAATATTTATTCAAGTGGATAAAACAATAAATTTAAGCCCTAAAAAGTACATGAGGATTTAGCTCAGTAAGAGTTTCTCAGTGAAAAGCTTCCCACTTGCCTATGCAAGCAGCAAGTGCAGTGAGAGATGGGGGTGTGTTCATTTCTTTACCCTCATTGTGCATAAGCAAGACTGTCAAAGCAATGGATAATAGTTTGAGATTAATGCAAAGAAGGTTATTCCCTGGGGACAGGTGATGTGTCAGAGCTTTGTGGACACAATAACCAGGTTGTGGCAGATCTTTGAGGGTACTTAGTGGGTGGAAGGAATCTAAAGGGAAAAAATTCAAAGCAGAGCTAAGGAGGAGCACTCTGAATCACACCCTCTGCTTTCAAATATTCATGAACTGATGAGGCAGAGAAATGGTTCTGCTCCATTACAGCATCTGTCCCTGGTACCTCTTCCACACATGTAAGCAGCAAGTACTTACTGTCAGCCTGTGACCCCAGGGAAGTCATTCATTTCCACTTGAACCAGCTGTTTCAACTAACTTGTGCATGTTGCATTTACCAAAGGAAAATTATACCTTTTTTTTCTTTGATTCACCAAGGAATTTTTATTTGGAAAACATTTGCTCGAATCTTTCAGCTGGTGTGATAGACTTCACAGCAAGCTTCTCAGTATGAGAGAGAACCCTTGCAAAGTCTTAACCTTCTTCAAGGTCTCTTGTGGTGTCAGGCAAAGGGGAGAAAGGAGGGAGTGGATGGGCATAGAATATTCACCATAGAATATTCATAGAATAAAATTCACCAGGGGCCACTCCTGAGAAGGAGTGAAAAGCAGACTGTGAGGGGTGAATGGGTGAGAAGCAGAGCCATCTCAAATGTGTTCTTATCTTGACTTCAAAATTGTTTAAAATTATTTCTCCTTGTTTTGAGATTATGATATAATTACAGCATTCTCTCTCTCTCTCTCTCTCTCTCTCTCTCTCTCTCTCTCTCTCTCTCTCTCTCTCTCTCTCTCTCTCTCTTTCTCTCTCTCTCTCTCTCTCCTCCCTCCAAATTGTCACCTGTTGCTCTCCTTGCTCTCTTTCGAATCATGGCCTCTGTTTTCATTAATTGTTGTTAAAATACACATAGACACACATATGTGGGAGGGCCTGTATTCCTAAATAAATAAATACAGCCTAGTCAGTTTATATGACGTTACTTGTATGTGTGTTTCAGGGCTATTCAGTTGGTATTGGATAGAGGGCTGATGTGATTATCTCCCTGGAAGACTATTTCTCTCACTCTCAGCATTCTCGTTTGATTCTAGTTCCATGAAATGTACCTGGATGTAGGGCAGACTTCTATGAGTTTCTAATAAACCAGAGGCAACAACCCTCTGTGCCTGGTAAAGCCTACTCTTTTAAACATTTAGGAAAAGAAAAATCACACCAATACAGGAAGCAATATACCCTTCTCACATCCCTCTCTAGGTTTAAACTATAACAATTTAATTCAAAATAAAATAAGGAATTCATACTTCCAAAAGACAAGCTATTGGTGGCATTCAAAAATTGTCCTGGTTTAAAGTGGTCTTTCATTAAACATATTCTTCCTGACAAAGTTTGCCAATTAATTTGTAGACTGTGATGTGACCATTTGGTGACATCATATTTACTTGTCAACAACTAAGTAGGTTCAGAATTTTGGGTGCAATGGAGAACGAAATGAATGAAGGCAACACTGTGTGCACATCTGCTGTGATTTGCTAGTCAGGGATAGAAGAAATTTTCTAAGAAGAGTGAGTCTTCTTGTGACTTAGAATCAGATTTGGGGAGATTTAAGGTTTAGTGTTAAATGTAATGGGAAATGGAAAATGATATGAAGTAAAAAATATTTTGAGTTCTCAGAGTCCATCAAGAAAGTTTGATCTAGAGGAAATGTACATCAGATTGAAACAGGTAGGAGGGTATTAAAATGATCATGTTAGCTAGTTCACCACTGTTACCAACAGGACTCAAGGGAATGAGTGACAGAGCCTTGAGATCCTAATCTTTGCATGGCTGTAGTTATCTTATCCTTAAATGCATTCTATATTGAAAATCAATAATCTTAGCAAGGAGAGTGGAGAGTTGTCAGAGAAAACATGTCTTCAAATTTGGAATTTATTAAGATAGAAATAAAATTGACTGCAGTTAAATACTAACCAGCCAAGGAATGTGTAAACCCAGCTATTTTAAAGACCAAGTTTTGAAAAAGCTTCACAGTTCTCTTTGATTTCACTAGCAATCTATCAAGTAGGCAGTGTGGTTTCAGTATTAGTTACATATTGTGTCCTTTGTCCATCCTCCTCTACTCCCAGAAGACACTTATCCACTTTATGTTTCATCCTATTATTTCATTCTCGCAGTTTTGCCCATGTTCACTGCCTTTGATAAAAGTTAATTGTGCTCGTAGAGAGCTAGTCTGATCTATCTCATCTTCTCAGGTAGATGTCCATTTTCCTTCATGAAATGCCTTCCTTGGCAGACCCTTAATTTTTGGTGAAGCCAAGTAGAAGTAATGAATTTCCTCTGAAAGACAAAATATATAAATGTAAATGTTAAGCATAATTTTGCCATTTATCATTAGTTCATGGTCTAAACATCTCATTTAAAGAAGTTGTCAATGCTAGAAAAAAATGTTCTTGTGAATTAAGAGACTGTTCTACTTTTGTTCCCCAAACACTGAAAGCATTTCATGTACTTTATAAATATGTACAAACAGTTGCCAACTTATGTTGGTTGCATTTAAGATTTGCTCATTAGATATTATTGTGCAAAAGAGATACATATTCTCTAAAACCAAAATTTGAAGTTTTGCTGGGATGACAATGTTCATCATGACTGTTTTGACACTGGACAGAACAATGAGTCATAGCATTTAGGTACCTACAATTAAGAGGGTCAGTAGCCTACATTCTGTAATATTTTATGTGGCCAAGTTATGATGTTTAGTGGGTTAAGTAGGAAGTACAATTGACTTATGATATTTTCGATGAATTTATTGTTAGACAGCCTCATCAGCGGCTAAAGAACATGTCTACTGATGTCATGAGTTATATTGTACTGCGCACACATCTCCCTCTCTCTCACACACACATGCACACACACACACACACACACACACACACTAATAAAGAGTGATGGTTCAGTTTCAAACAACACAATGTCAAGGGTCACCATCTGTAAAATCACTGCTTGACCAAACTAACCAATCATTTATGTTTTTATCATAGTAAAAAAGAAGAAAAGAAAAGAAACTGTAACGGATGTATGAAGAGAGATTCCCTACTTTTTTAACATGTTCATGTTTAGTTGGAAGCATCACCCCAGCCCCCTGGCATCCATATATACAAACAGTCTGGAATGTTTGGTGGAAAGTTCCAAGCCCCCTACCCTGGGAGTGGCTGAAGTCCAGACTGTACCGCCAAGAAAGCCCACTGATGGTGACCCCGCTTCAGGGAAGGTCAAGACCTCTTCCAGAGACCAAACATGCGGTGTCCCCTTTTCCCTCCCCATGTTTTCCCTGTGGCACCTTTGGAGCATCCATTAAAACTGGGCTTCTTCTAGTTCAGTCTGATTTGGTTTGATTTGGGTTATTGTGTTGGCAGAGAGTTTTGTCAGGCCAGAAAAACTTAACAGTTCGGAGGACCTTTGCTTATTTTCAGGTCTTTACTTAACAGGACACGATTGAAATTTCAAGGTTACATTTAATTTTTCACCAAAGTATATGTGAAGTTTTACTAGTGGCTTTGTTGACACTGCTACACAGACATCTCACAGGACAATTAGAAAGCTTCACACTGCGGGTGGAAGGCAAAGATTAGTGGTGTAATGAGTGGAGGTACCCAAAACTTTAACCCAAATATGCAACTTATTTGAAACAATTGCATAAATAATATTAAACTTCAATATTGATATTTCAATACAGAAGTATATTTCAGATAACTAAGTACTTCACACACTTTAATTTCACCTGATCCTTACAGGAACCATGATGTAGCTGACTAACTGATAACAATAGCTTACTGAAGGTATACGTGGGAAAATTTGAAGCAGCAAGGGTTGAGCAAAGGCATTTGAGCTGATTTTTTACCCCATTTAGAAGAACAGTTACTTTCCCACTGGTTACATTTGAAAACCAACACAGGGAGAAATCAGAATGGGTCCTTTGCCATTGTTTCTTAGTAATGAAGAAGGAGTACCTTGGAGAAGAATCTGCGTGGTGATGTAACAAGAAACTGTGCTTTTCCACTGCAAACAGGTCTAGCTGAGCTAATACCTGACTTCAAGCACCTCTGTTTTGTCTTTGATCTTGACGAAGACAAAGCACACAACATTTTCAATCTGCTTCAGTGGCTTTAGGTTCCCTAATAGCCAATTCAATTAAAAGCCTATTCACCGCCACCATTTCCATTACATTAGATAGCTTTGTGAAAGTGAAAGCGAGTTGAGCAGGGCAAATCCCTTCCTGAAGACAGACAATTCAGTATGGTGATTGACACCATTGTGGTCTTTGGAATGGCTTGGCGTTCATTTCCTGGACTTGTAGGAGTGATTGGTTGCTAGGAGAGTGGAAAAAACAACAATAACAACAAAAAGCCATCATAAGTGGACAGCTTTAATGATTTTCTAACCTAAGAATTTCTCAGCAAAGGCTAAGATCATAGAGTAAATTAATAGCTGAGATATAGAGGCAAATTAATCCTGAGAAGTGGGGGGAAATATCTGGGTCTTCAGAGTTTCATGCATGTTTTTAATCCTTTTGAAATAATTAAGAATTTCTACTTTGTTATATAACACTCTGAAGAAAATAGAAGACAAAGAAAGGGTAGGCTACACACATAGCCAACTGAATTTATGTCTAGTAACACAAAGTGCTTTTTTAAGTCAGCATAGCATAGTGTGTAAACCACAGACATGGAACTGAGGCATGAGTTCTAGGTTCCCCAGTAACCATTGTGCTTGCTACTAATCATTTAAGCTTTGTTGGGTTTATACAGATTAATAAGACACAGGGATTGTTCTGTATTCAGTAAAACTTAGAAAGAGATGTCTAAAATCCTTAAGTAAGCCTTTGCTATGTGAATATACCTAAATCTGAAACAGCTTCATATATTGGCACTAGTCCTCTAATATTAGTCATAAACCACATACTTTATTGTTAAACTTTCTCTCCTGTGAATTTCTGGATGGAGACAACTCTTAATTGAGAGATAAATTTCAATTTCATTTAAGACAGAGAGAGACTGACAACAGATAGAACTTAGGATTCCATAGAGGTTGGGCATAGCACAAATTTTAATGCCTCAAACCCCAGGCTGGGGATATAGGCTGTGGTAGAGCACTGGGTCCTGGGATGACTCCAGCACTGCAAAATAAGAGTGATGAAGGGAGACAGAGAAAGACTGAGGCAGAGACGGAAATAAAGGTAGGCAGAAAACTTAAATTCACCTTAAAGACTTAGGTATTTACCTCAAACTGTTCGTAAGTTATAAATGTTCTCTTGTCTCAAGTGACTCACTAGAACTTAGATTTTATAAGGTGACATCAAGAAATGAACATTTTTAGATAATGTAGAGCTTATGATAATAAAAATAAGAAATGATGTCATTCTATAGACAATTATGAGACAACAGTATATAGTTTTCCATCTCAATTGTGACATGATCATGTCTATTCAGCTTTTCCACACCCAAACATAATGCTAACAAACAACTAATGGAAATAGTAGGAGATAGGTGCTTCTGACTACCTCCATGCCAGGAATTGTTAAAAATCGTCCTTTTCCACCCACATCTCTGTAATCAACATGCAATCTTTCTGTGGGGAAGGTGACTGCCACTCACATTACTTTGTTGGAACTATGAATATTGCCAGTTTCAATTGAAACTCAGCTATGTTTAATCAAACTAGATGAATGAAGTGGGTGATGAAGAGAAGTTATTGAAAAATCTGTACTGTCTCTTAACTATGCTACTGATTCTCCTCCTATTGGGATTCCTTTCTGTTAATGTCGTTCTTAACTACAACTTTGCAAAGAAGCCTACTGTGTCACAGTTTTGTATCTGGAATCTCCAAATAATGGACAGTTAGTTTTTATGCTTTTTCTAGGAAAGCCATTTCTAGAAGTGATCTGTGATCAATTGAGTTTCATTTTTTAAAACATGCTAGAGATTTCCTTTAAAAACTTTCTGCATAACTTCTCTTGGTATTCATATGATCCATCTTGGTATGAATTTCTCAGATTGCAATTTCCTATATACTCACAAAGATTTCTTTTTTATTTAAAGATCCTGTACTAGTAATGGAGAAATATATAATAAAGAGATCAGATTAAATTATATTTTCTCTGTCTATCCATCCAGCAAGATTAGGCTCAATCACAAACTTTATCAGTTTCTCTATGTCTGCAAGTCAGCTAAGACACATTGGTGATATTGTCTTTCTGGTTCCCATAAGTCATATAGCTCCTGTGTCAGTGTGTAGCAGCAATGGCCAACAAAACAAATACATTTCTTTGCAGATAAACCATGTGAACTAGTAAGATATACATCTATGTGTAGATTTCAAATGTTAATATGCCTTTTTGCTAAACATGTGTTGATTGTATATATAGTGGTGAGAGACCTTCAAATCTTTAAGAAAATATCAGCAATAAGGCATGTAGCACTGATCTTGGTCAAATAAGACAACTTTATCCATACATTGAAATTTTAAAATATTTTCTATTATTTGATGATTTCAAACACTTACACAATGTATGTTAATATTTACCTTCAGTCTTCTTAATGTTGCCTATGTCTATGTCTTAAGCCTCCAAATTAATATTTTATTTACTTTTTTAAGATCCTACTTAGTCCAGTTTATGCTCCTATATACATATTGGTATGAAGCTATCCAGTATAGCATGGTGGATCTACCTAGGAAAACACCCCTATAGAATATTGGTTCTTCCTCCCATAGTAAAAATTAGCTGTTGAAAACTGCTTGGCAAAGAATGGAGACTTGAGTCCTTTGCTGTTTGGAGTTCTTGACTGAGAATGTGCAATTTATAAAGTTACATTAAGAAATAACTTCAGTTTTGGGAACTTGCCTTTTTTTTTTTTTTGATGGATCATGAATTACTCTTGGTTGGAAAAATTATTCTCTTTATTTTTTTTTCTTGAGCATGGGAGCTCTTTCTTTGAGAGGACCACGTAGAGTCATTTTTCAATCTAATACATAAAGAAGTTGAAACACACATTTGACTTTTCTTTTCTGATGTTAAAGGAATTAGAAAGGTTATATGCCATGTCATCAGGTGTAGATTATTAAGGTAATATGTAATATATGTAAATATTTCACCAAAGCATTTTTAAAAAGAAAATTTTGTGTAGAAAGATGGATTAAACTTCCTCTGAAACAACATGTAACCTAAACTCCAGAAGTACAGAAAGCATAGTTCTAGCTCAAATTCAGCTGTCTGTTCTCAAGGCATTATCATTTATGTCACCTAGGTTGCCATATTTATGGCCTTTGGACTTGTTCCCATACCTACTTTGTGAGGGAAGAAAGTATTATAAGACAGGAGAGTTTGTTTTCTTATTTGATTGTTTAATATCAGTCCATGAAAGTGGAATGCAACAATACCTCCCATATTCCACCAGATTTTGTTTCTTCACTTACTGAATCTGAAGGGAACTAAGAACCACAGTTTCTATGTTTGTAAGGAAGATAACACATATGTACTTCTCAGGTAAAAGTCAGAAAATGTTTTATTTTATCTTCTCATAAGAATGTAATGGATAAGTCATCCGAGGTTCTCAATATTTGGATGGGAAAATAACCAAGTTCAAATAGAAAACATATTTTCCTTAACTGGAGTGTTGACCTCTCTGTGAAGAGAAAGAATGATAAACATGATAACATAGCACTCATATCTTCCTTTAGATAATCCATCAGCGGCAGTACACAGCCTCTTCTTTTTCAATGTCAGTATTTTAAAGGTGATTTTTAATAATACTTCACATTAATTCTTTTATTTGATATTTATAAACCATTTTTAGTTAAGTTCTATCATTACCCATACTTATAGAATAAGGAAAATAATTGAGAGAAAAGTAATCTAAAAGTGAATTAAAATATTACTGACTTAAACTGCAGAATGTTAAATTAAATGGATAATTTTTATCAGGAAATAAAACATTGCATGTTTTCTGTCATATGAAGATCCTAGCTTTTAATTGTTAAGTTTTAGATGGGAGTGAGTGTGTGGAGGTAAAGAAACCAAAATAAGCCAATTATAAAGAAAAATAAAAAGAGGCTTTAAAGGGAGAGGGTTGGAAAGTACCATAAAATACATGTACCATGAAAGTGAAATGCAGAATTCTGTAAGTGATGAGGAATAATCAAGGATGGAGGGACAGGAGAATGAAGGAGAAAGAAAAAACAGCTTTTTACACTGTTAAGAGTTCAATATCTGATTGAAATGAAGAATATACATTTTCACCACAATAAAGAGACAGCCTGTGGCAAAATTAAAAACAGTGCCATTTAATTCAAGTTAATTACATGCCCTTATAAGCCAGGTATAGTGCCAGAAAGTTAGATAAGATATTGGCCGTAAGGTATTGTGGTTGAAGTAGACATCACCTAAAAGACTGGATGTTGAGTACTTGGTTTCCAGCTGGTGCTATTATCAAAGATAGATACTTTAGGAAGAAGAGCTTAGGTTGATGAAGTGAATCATTAGGAGTGTGGCTTTGAAACTCACATCTGGTCCCAGTGTTTTCCCTTCTGTCTTCCTATTTCTTTCTGAAGTGAGAAGCCTCAGAGAAGTGGACCTGCCTTGATGATACTCTGCCTCACAGTGGACCAAAAATAATCCCTCAGGGATGGAGAAATGAAATCTTTGAGACAAAGAGATAAAAGAAAGCTTTCTCCTCTTTAGCTTGTTTTGTCACGTTACTTATCAGCCAGGAAACGTCTGTTTAACCCATCAAAAAATGTGTTACCATCACAAGATGGAATGATGATTCAATAATGTTCAACTCACATAATATAATTTGGTTGTAATGGGGTTTATATTTTAATACTGTGTTTCTAACCTTGTTCGATTTGCTATACACACTGAGAGAACTAACATGTCACATTGCTTTGCCTCATGCTTTTACTCCCAGTTAATATTTTGAGGCAACAACACTAACATGTTTTCCCCCATTTTTAGAATCAAGGATTAGTTATAAAAATTTGCTAATTAAATTAAAGCACATTTGGAAATGCCATGGAATAGTATAACTAACATTATTAGAGGTTATAAGAGTGTTTCATTCATTTGATTTTTATAACTCTGAAATGTTTATCAACATTAGCACTTAATAGATAAAAAGAAAACATGTCATTATCTAAGTAAAATAATCCTCATATGGTTAGCTAATTAGAAGGAAAACCTAAGATTTCCACTAGTTTGATGAGCTTGACTTCTATATGTCTTTGCTATGCATTGTGTAAAGTAGTGGGATGATCTAAACAATCAGTTCTTTCTGTATCACTGTCTATTTTTATAGTTAATGGCATATTCCTTTGTGACAAACTTCACTATTTTCCAGCCAAAAATGGCAGGGTAAAGTCTTTATGAGAAAGATTCTTTAAAAATGTACTTTAGTTTACTGTTTTAATGATGTACAGACTGGGCTATTTTCTGTAACAATGGTCACATGTAGGCACCCTGATGAAACTCTTTCTAATCACATCTGTTTGTTGTCATATATGTATGGCCTGGATTATAGGAAAATACCTAAAGACCCTAGGGAAGCTAGTTTAAATTCATAGAAGAGTGATTTAGAATAATAAAGGAGAGTTGGATTCCTAATTCTACATGGATTCAGGAGAATTACCATTTAGATTCTCTGCTGACCTGGCTCAGGAGATTTGTTTTATATTTTGTTTGATATTAAGGGAACTTTTTCGTTTCTTGTATCAGCATCCTCCCTCAAGCTAGGCTGTTATTGCTTATTTCCAAAAAAAAAACAAAAAAAAATGCAAACTAAGAAAATCGAACAGAATCCTTCAGGTTTCTGGAGAGTTTAAACTCCACATGTGCAGACTGTCAGCTTTAAGTAAGTCATGCAAAACTCTATTTAAATGATTCCGCCTTTTCCTGAATGTGGGAAATGGGAAATGTTGTTTGGTAGTTAGAAGAAAATGCTTTGAATTTTGAGGAATAGATTAAACTTGCTTATAGTCACTGAACAGAGATAATAAGAGGTGGTTTGGAAGTGGAAATAGTCCTTTGTGATGGGCTTTGCTGTTAACACGCTAGCATGTGTGATCACATTAGAGAGCATGGATGAATCCAGTAAGCAATGCTGCATTTTTGTAAATGAATCAGTCACCGGACCTTTCTTACTGCTGAATTTCTCCCAGCTTGCCCTTGACTTTCACTCCCCAACCACCACACGATGAAAACAGAGTAGAAACACATCCATGAATGCAAATCAGGAAGCCTATGGAAGGTTCCATTGAACAGAGCTTAGTCTGGTGATTTTTAACTGACAACCAAGAACTATGCAAAAAGAAGGAACAGGGTGTATTGCTTCAAGAATGTGCAGTTAGGAGCTTCACAGGATAGTTTGGGGTCATACAAATCTGGCTTTCTGGCCAGCTCTGTCTCAATTTATTTCTATCAATAGAGGTAATAAATTTATTTGCCTCTCACTTTGCAAGTTTCATAGATATCTCATCACTTAAAATACTTCATGAAAGGCAGCATTTAAAAGATATGTGTTCCACATCAAACTTACAAAAATGTTGCTTAAATGTCAAGATCTAAATAAAACAAAAACTCTGTCTAATTTAAGGGCTTTGGGGATCCTTTGAATATACAGTCAGTATGTTAAACATTACATATTTTTGGATTTCTGAAGACTTACCTGTATACCCATCTATGCATTTTAACTGTTGAAGCCTGAAGTGCCCAGACATGAAAATGGTTAGAGACATTTCTCTAAAACACATTTAATTGTTCCTATTATATAGACTCTCCCAGTCTCCGTACCTCTGGGCTTTTTAGTAGCTTACCATTTCCAGAATATGTAACTCCCTGCATCATGTCTTTCCCTGGACTCTATTTGGAAAAAGGTTTGGGCATTCAGGCTACAACCAACTTTTTCTGTATTTTAAAATCTCCTTTGAGTTGCCATTTCATGTCAAATGTTTTCTGTGGCTGATATATATCACATCTATATGTATTGATTTATTACTTCCCAAAAATATCTGTTGCCAGTTGGCATACATTCTATACATGTTCTTAAAATATTGGAGATGGGATCATGAGCACAGCAACAGAGGGTAGAATAGCAGGATACAAATGATAGGAAGAGAGAAATGGGGACAATGGCCAGGCCTTTAATTAGAGTAGAGAAGAAAATAAACATAGAAAAACCCATTTACCTAAAATCCTATAAAACATATAAATCAGTGTATAAAGTATATAGTTTAATGAAATATATAGTTTAAATGATATTTTCCCATCTGACCTGATGATGTTCTCTTCAAGAGTCATAGACCACCTACAAAAACCCCAACACCATGAAAAACCCTGCTTTGAGTTGTCAATCAGGTCAGTCAAAGAGACTTCCAAAATATTATAGACTATTACTATTGCCCTTGGTTATCCACCATAGGTGGAAAGTAAGTCCCTATTACTGATGACACCCTGTGCTTCAGACACACAGCCAAGAGACACCATAGCTAAAATTGACATCCTCCTTGAGGTATAGATTTCATACAACCAGAAGACACTGTTTGCCATTCAAATACCTAAAAGTGCTGCCTAGCTATGACACCTACAAATCATAAGAATGACCAGAATGGCCAAAGAGTACAATAGTAGCTCACAGATTTTAGTGATAAACAACAGGTCTCTAATTGGACTTAAGACCCACTCAACATGAAGGTAATCATGCCTGATACTGGAAACCTAGCCAACTGGAGTTAAAGAAGTCGATGATCTTGGAAAATAATCTAAAATTGCTACCTAATAAGCAAATATAATCCCTAATTACATTCTAAATATTTATCACAACACCCGCAAATGTGTATAGTCTGAAGTCTTCATCAAAAAACTTCTCCTTGCAAAAGATAGAGACCATTACAGAAAAAAACACAACCACTCAAAATTCACAATTGTGAAGCACAGCCCTAACTGATGAAGCTTCAATACAACTCCTGCACCTAAGACTCAAGAATCAGGGCCAGAAGGATTGTAAGAGCCAGAAGATGAAAGAGTTTATTGTGAGACTGTATCTTCTTGGAATGTCAGGAGTTTCATCAGTAAAGTCTCACCAACATGCCAGCTTAAATATGAAGTGAACAAGAATGGAAATTGACATGCTAATGTTGAAGAGGGAAGCTCATGAGGAGATGTCAACCCAGGACAAAAAATCACAGGCAGGAAAGGAATGCTGAAACTGGGAGAAATAGTGTCGCCTATGGAAGAGTGTATATACCAATTGATTATAAATGATCAGTGAAATAATATAATGCACGTTACAATGTACAGAATAAACAGGTTTTAATTATGAATATATATACACACATATGTATAAGATATTACAAGAATTAATAATAATAAGAGTCCATAAATTTGAAAGAGAGAAAAAATGAGTTATATGGGAGAATTTTGATTGAAGAAAAGGAAGGGGCAAGTGACATAATTATACTATAAACTTAAAGTATAAAAATATAGATTTTCTTGAAGAAATTGAGTTAAAATATAAGAGAATATGAATTTTATTTTCTAAAATTTAGTACCTACCAGGTAGCTCCCTAATAGTTTCTGCTAATATTTTCAATAATTTATTTGACTCATTAAGTTTATCAGTTGAGTGTAGTTAGAGAAGTTAAGTAGTTATCTGCATAATTTAAATTTAAGTTCAAGCCTACAGTGCTTTAAATTTCTTACAAAAATATTTTTATGTTTTTCATTTATATTATAGTAGCAAAGTAAGAAAAATTTTCTTAAGTAAAATATCAACGTTTATAGTTGTGACTAACTCCACCATCATCAACACCATCCCCTTAAATCCAGTCACATTATGTAGCATCATTCTCCAGAAAATATTTATTTATATAGTAAGTATATGGGGCAATATAGACGTCATAAGCAAACTTTAAGATGATCTCTAAGATTCCCACCAATTGTTTTATATCTTAAGTATAGTCTCCTCCCTAATGTGTGGGTAGAACTTAATATTTTATTTTATGAATCTTGCAATTGTGTTGTTATTTGGCCAAAGAAAATTTTCGATGTAATTAAGATATTCTTAATCAGATGAACTTGAGTTAATTCAAAGGAGAGACGGCTCTAGATGAACCTGACCTAAGTGAAATAACTTCTTCAAAGAAATCACATAGGATGTAAAGAAATTATTCCTGTTTACATAGAAGAAGACTAATATGTAATTAAAATGAGTGAACCATTACCAAGAGAGCAAGGTCAGCCCTTTTCAAGGTGTTGCATGGGAAATAGCCAACAAGGCATTAAAGAATTTCTTCCAATTGCAAGGAATGACTTGTGTGATAGCCAGTCATTTGGATAGAAAACCTGAGCCTCCAGGCAGATCACAGTACTTCATGGTGCTTTGATTTCAATCTGATAGGACCAGAATCTGGAAATCAATGAAGCTTCACTTAGACTCCTGAATCATATGCTTAACATGTGGTAATTCATTTCAGTGTCATAGAATGCAAGCTTAAATTAAATGCCAAATAAATAAGTAAAATGAGAATTTAATCAAGGAAAAATAAATTTACTTAAGTTGGAAAGAGGTGACTTAATTTAAATTCCATAAAGATTGATGTCTTATCCCAGTGTTTTATTCAGCTGTGTAATATGTCATTTTTCTACACTGCTTCCCCAAAAGCAGACTCAGAAACATGGATTCAAATACAAAAGATTCATTATGGCAGTGTAGCACGAGACTGCTTGTTTGTTTCACATCTGCCCATATGTGAAAAATCACACAGAAAATGTATCAATTACAACATTGTTTGAGCAATGTCTCAGGCATATTTCTATCGAGCTCTTACATTTTTTTTAATATAATTTTTTTATTGAAAAAAAAAGATTTCCGCCTCCTCCCCGCCTCCCATTTCCCTCCCC
>NW_026067937.1:13456205-13465026 GCF_014885135.2 Alexandromys fortis | reverse complement strand
TTAAGGGCAACATTGAATAAATGGGACCTACTGAAACTGAGAAGCTTCTGCAAAGCAAAGGACACTGTCACTAAGACAAAAAGGCAACCCACTGACTGGGAGAAGATCTTCACCACCCCCGCAACAGACAAAGGTTTGATCTCCAAAATATATAAAGAACTCAAGAAACTAGACGTTAAAATGCTAATTAACCCAATTAAAAAATGGGGCACTGAACTGAACAGAGAATTCTCAACAGATGAAATTCAAATGGCTAAAAGACATTTAAGGATATGCTCAACCTCCTTAGCGATCAGGGAAATGAAAATCAAAACTTTGAGATATCATCTTACACCTGTCAGAATGGCTAAAATCAAAAACACCAATGATATCCTTTGCTGGAGAGGTTGTGGAGAAAGGAGCTCTTACATTTTAAATTAGCCCATTTGTATCAAACTATGTAGCACCACAAAGCTGTGGACTAGGTACCTTTCCCCTTTGGCAGCTATATGGCATCTTCCTGACTCTACCTACTCTTCTATCTCTTCTAGTTTGGCTATAGTCTGCTAAGCCATTGGCTGAAACAGGTTTATTCATTATCCAATAAAAGAAACACATATATGAAGAACATATCCTACTCCATCTCTCCTTGTCTGCCTAAATAAAAAAGAAAGTTTTAACTTTATCATAGTAAAATTACATATACAAAAGAGTTATCAAGAAAGAATTATAGTTACAATATTTAGTCTATTTACTATTTAGCAAATTAAGAAAAATACTCTACCATCTATCCTATCTTTGTGAGAGTAAAGTTTTATATCTAATTTATTTTTTGTCATAATAAGGAAAACTATAATTATAACTACCTGTTTTCAACTCCATTAAAGACCCCAGAAGAAGATAATATTACCTAAGAAAAGAGAAAGCACATTGTAAGCAACTTCTAAACTTCTGGAAATGACAAAGACATCTCATTGCCTGGGCAGTCACCCAACATTCTTCTGGGATATTGGGATTCAGCTTACAAGCCTTAGTATCTGGCAGACTTTTCCATGAAGAAGGACATTTGACGATCTGTTCTGCCTATATTGGCAGTTTGTCAGTCACTTTCTCCTATGACCTGCAGAATGTCTGGCAGTTTTTTTTTTTTTTTTTTTTTTTTGGTGGAACAGGAACCCTGAAGGGCTCTCTCACATTCTTTAGGCAAGTTCAGTGAATCCTGAATGTCTACTTTGTATAACATATCATCAATCAGTAAGTCGAGGAACAGTTTCTTGCTCAAATGGCTAGCTTTGTCTCATTGAATGCATATTCCATAATGGGTTTCTTCAATGCCCATCAAGCTTTCTGAGGTATTTGTGCTGCCAGAAGCAGACATGTCTTACTGTCAAGAAAAGTCTAACTTCTTAAATCATTTAAAATGCCATATTCTATAAGTCTTTGAAAGGTTTGAAGAATACCTGTCCATCTGTATTATAGCTGTGTACATCTAGAAAACCTAACTAACATGACTAAAAGTTTGATTATTATAGATGACTATCTATTAAGCTATATTTCTTAACTATATATTATGTTTTAAATGAGCTGTATAAACACAACACCTTAAACAAGAGTAGAAATATATATCAAAATATATATCAAGATTGATCTTGAATTTATAGCAATAAACCAGAGTCCATATCAATGTATTCATTTCCGTATCATATTCCCCTCATTTTTATTTTTAGTTATTGACTGTAATCATTAATGACTTATAATTAACCCTCTTTAACTAAAACAAGCATTTAAAAACCATCATTTTGGAAATTTGGACATTGTTTTATCCAAGCTGCTTTACTGTTTTTGAGCAAAGTATTTTTAGGGTTCATGGAGACATTTGGGGGGTTCTTGGTCCATCAAATTACATTTGCTAGGAAGGAATCCACAGTTACTCTTTTTTTGTGGAAACAAAAGCAGAGCCTCTTTTCTAAGGCAACATATCCTTAGACCCAAATTTTAAAGTCAAGATACCTTTATATTTATTTAACATAGCAGCCCCCAGAATCAACTTTTTCTCTGCAGTTAGCTCAGTAAGAGTCAGAAATTCAAAGAAAACATGATAGTATATATAATCTAGACTCTCTGTGTATACTCCATCTTTACATGCCCCTTTTTTAAATTCCTTTAGTCTATTGTTGTCTATGTTTTCTGTACTGCCTGTTTCCTGCAATGGTTAAGTCCCAAAGAAATCACACAGAGGTCTACATTAATCATAAACTGATTGGCTCATTAGCTCAGGCATCTTATTAACTCTTATAACTTATATTAACCCATTATTCTTATCTATGTTAGCCACATGGCTCAGTACCTTTTTCAGTGAGGTAGTCACACCTTCCTTCTTCTGTGTCTGGCCAGGACTGCAGAGGAATGGGCTTCCTCCTTCCCAGAATTCTCCTATTGTGCTTGACCCACCTTTACCTCTTGTCTGGTTGTCTTGCCTATACTTCCTGCCTGGCTCCTAGCCAATCAGCGTTTATTTAAAATATAATTGACAGAATACAGACCATTCTTCCACACCACTTCCCCCTCTTTTTTTCTCCCTCTGTAGTCTTGTCCAGACACAGAAGAAGCTCCAAGGACACAGCCATCTATGTTGCCATTGAGCAACTTGTAGTACTCTGTTTACAAACCCCATTTAAGTGTTCTGTAGCTGGACCTTCCAAAAGAGCCAGAGCTATTCATGCTGCCAGTACAAGCCAGGAAGCCTTTTGATAGGAGCTGAGTCTCTACTTGCAGCCAGCAAATAGAGTCTATCTTAAAAAAATATATATATATATGGCTAACAAGACGCTGTGCTTGACTCCCATTCTTGTAGGTCTTGAAGCCCTCTTTTTTTCTATTTTCTTTTTCAGGTTTTATGTGGAACCATACCCCAGATGGTGGACACCATTATGTAGTATGAAACTGCTCATTCATTTCCCAGGCTTCCAGACCCAAAATATCACACAGAAACTGTATTAATTACAACACTGTTTGGCCAGTGGATTAGATGTTATTTCTAGATAGCACTTACATCTTAAATTAATCCATTTCTATAAATCTATAAATCTATGTATCACCACAAGACTGTGGCCTACTGGTAGGTGTCTTTCTCTTTTTGGCAGCTTGATGGCATCTACCAGAATCTGTCTACTCTCTCTATCTCTGTCTGTCTGTCTGTCTGTCTGTCTGTCTGTCTGTCTGTCTGTCTCACTCTCTCTCTCTCTCTCTCTCTCTATATATATATATATATATCTTAGCATATCTATATTATGCTAAGCCATTGGCTGAAACAGCTTTATTCATTATCCAATAAAAACAACACATATACAAAGGGACATCCCACATCATAGCAGTATGCTGTTAAATCTAGGCAGAAAATAGAAGTCAAAGACAGAAATTCCATTCAAAATCCCAGAATTGGCTGAATCTCATGTGGATCATCTACCACATAATTATATGTTAAACTTTATATGCACTTGGGACAGGGGTGCCTGTCCTCATAACTCAGTATATTCAAGAGAGGAACCTAAGCTATTGTTCTGAAGTCAGGGATGGTCAGTAGAATGGACACAGGTGCAGATGACTTTTAAAAAAGTGACAATTCCCTTCAGATAAGTTAAATAGATGTAAGAAAAACCTAGATTTTATGAATATGATGTATACCATGAGTATGAGTCATTGAATATATTACAATAAATGGTTTATTAAGTCAGATATATATTATGGAAATATCATAAATTTGCTATGGTTATCAGCCTTGAAAGGAATCCGGTGTTGGAGCCATCATTTTATTTACAGTGAGTAGTTTGAGTTCTAGCAAAAAAAAAAAAAAAAAAAAAAAACCCAACAACCTAAGAGATGAAACTTTCATGGGGTACTAAGCTGTGGGCTATAATTCCATGTTAAGATGTTTAAACATGCTCAAAGTTCCAAGTTTCAGTTTCTAAAACTCAGTTAGAGAATTTTGGACAATTTCAAAATATGTGATTTTGTTTGGACAGTCCTTACAAAGATGCACATTTTAGATGGTTATCAGGATAGCATAAACAGAGGCTCCTTTGCAATATTTTCTTACAGCCAAGGGCATCTGTCATGAGTTTGTGATTATTTTTTACCTCTTTACTTATTAATTTGTAATTAGAAAACAGCAACTGAAGCCTTGGTGAAGTCAAGAAGCATAGAAACCAATGACTTAAATCTTCATTTCTTCTACAGAACAAATTTGTTTTCCTTTTTTTTCCTTTCTATCTCTAGTCAAGAAAGAGCATGAAGTATTTATTTCAAAAGTTTTGACTAATAACCTGAAATACTGTAGAAACTGTGAGCTTTCCTCCCCTTACCTTGTAATTATTTAGATAACCTAGTGGCCATACAGGCCGTGAAATCAAGCACTAAAGCAGCAGAAAAGACCAACTTGTAGCATCACTATAGATAGCAGCTATGAAATCTCAAGCTGAATTGCATCATATGAAGCTAACATACTCAGACAGGTGGATATTGGATGCTTTCTGGATTTCAGTGGAATTATCCAAATCATGGTTGCAACACTAACATCTTCTCACATTTCAAAGTTCTCATTAGGAGAGTATGAGACTTATGGTCCTTAGGGAAATGTTTTGACAACATAGAGGAGTGCATCATTAATACTGAGACATCAGAATTTCCAGCAACTTCCCCAGACATAGTGAGACAAGCTGTGCCCCTTCCTTGGGAATCCAAATAAACTGAGGTTCAAATGTGCTGCCCTGACTCATCGGTAGCTCCTGTAGTGCTGCTTCCAACTTCTGCCAGTTCCTGAAATTTTGGAAGCTAAAGCTGGGCAAGGATTGTAAGCAACTTTGGCATAATTCTTACCAGCTGAGGGAGAATTTTGAAATCCATGGATTTCAAAAGTAACATAATGTTACTTGAAATTGAAAAGCCAGCAATACATTCTTTCTGCAGAGGGTGAACTTTGCACATTCCATGCATGAAGTATTTAACTCAAGAATTATGTTTTGGCTTATTTATTTTTTTTACTTCATGTATGAAAGTGACTCAGAAAGTTTTTATCCTCCCTGATTCTCATACTTACCAGAACCCTTATTTCTTTATGATATTGTAACACTCCTTATTAGTTAATCACCCTGTTGAACAGAGCATGTCAATCAACTCTCTTCGCTACAACAATCCATTGTGGGTAAACAGTACTATTTGGGATGATAAAATGGATTACTCTATTGCCTCTGTCTAGAGTTTAGTGTTTTGTTTTCTATATAATTTTTATTTATATATTTTTATTCTGAACTATTGCACAATTTCTAGAAGCAGAAATTATCTTACCTTCAGTCACTGCAGACACTGACAACATCCAATGCTTAATAAATATTTATTGAATGAAAGAATGAGTACATGCATGCTAAAGTGTTAGTGAAGGTGATGGCCATATTCAAGACTGGGATTAGGGGTTAAACATCAGCAGTCTGATCCTTCTACCTATGTGTTTAAATGTCTGTTGACTATCTTCGAGTGCAAAGTTATTGGAAATAAGATGAGAAACTTATTCTAGTAGAAATCCAATCAATATGAATTCTCCTCCATTTCTTTTTCTCATATCTATGGGCCTTCCATCTATTGAGAGAACAAGCTCTAGAAAATAGAGACACAGTGCCCTGCCTCACCCTCTGGGTGCTCATTCATACCACCGAGCTCATTTAGTGATGTGTTGTGAATGAATACCGTTTCCCTTGGCAGGAAATCCATTTGTAAAAAACAAATTAAGATCAGTTGCTTGATGCATTTGTTGGGACTGATCCAGGAAAGTTCATCAAGGAATTACTTAGTCTTGGTGCCTTTTAAACAATCCAAAGCACCTTTTTCTTTTCAGTTTCTGATTGGAGTAGACCTTTGCTGACAACTATCAATACCATTATCACTAATGAAAATATTATTATGTCTCTGAAAAGCATACACATAAATGATAATGGTATTTGTGTGAACACAAACACACACATATATGTACATATATATTTCTTTTCATGGGTATAGATTTGAATTCATGATAGTTCTAGGGTACAGATTGGGATCATAAACAAAAGAGTCTAGTCTTTATGGTAAGATTTATACCTATTAAAGCATTTAGCAGCGTAAGGAAGTGAAAAAAAATGGAACCCTTATCCATTTCTGGTAAAGATCATAAAAATGCAAGGGCTCTGAAAACGAACTTGTCAGCATCTGGAAAAGCAAAATGCAAGACTATCATGCAATTCATAGATCCCAATCCGAAGTTTTGTAACCACTAGGGCCAAATTCAGAGACGCAAGCAGATACATGTATGCAGATGGACCTTTAGATAATAATCACAATCCACAAGCTGGAAACATCCTCAGTGTCCATCAGTAGAAGAAAAGGTGGACACTCTGGCAACTACAAGCAATGAAATGTCACTCCACTGAGAAGTGGTGAAGGTCAGAGGCATACTATACAAAAGACCAATCTTAAAATGTTTTTCTAAATGCCAAAACCCAGGTATATTACTTCAAACACTGCACAATTCTACTTCTATTGTAACAAAATTTGGGGAAATCCCTTTTTGGTTGCCAGATGATGCTTGGGAAAATAAGGTCTTTTCTTGGGGTTCTTAGTTTCATTAAGAAAATAATAAGAATAATGAACTTAAAGGGAAGCCTGAGGACAATTTTATCAGAGTTTACAAGAAACAGAACAAAATCAGAGAATTCACACTGTACATCTCAGCAGCTACCCAGATTAGACAACAGAGTGAAGGAGATGGGGAAATCATGTGCTGTGTACTGGTTTGTATAGCCACTGCATGTCCATCAGATAGGGTGGGTACCTTTAAGGAGTGAGTAAGATGCCAAAGTGGTCAGAGAAAAGCACACTTATATTTGGCCAGCATTCACAGGAAAGAATGAGATTTAAAAAAAAGAAAGAAAGAAAAAAGAAAGAAAGAAAGAAAGAAAGAAAGAAAGAAAGAAAGAAAAATTGTTTCTTTCTAAAACATATAGAGAACCTGTCCAACCTAACAGTGCGGTTGCAAGGAGCTTCACTGGCAGGATAAATATTTGGGAAAGAAAAGCACAGCATTCCATTAGAATAATAATTTTGCTGCTTAGCTTCTTAGCTAAGCTTAAGGTGAGCCTGCCTTCCTAGGGGTGGTCCCACCTTACTCCCTTGGCCAGATTATTGACACAATCCACCGAACTATTAGGTCTCCACTTAGGTAGGAATTCTACTAGTGATCAGGGGGACTTTTCCATTAATGGACCTTTATTGCTATTCTTATACTATGAAATATTGACAACAAAAAAGTGATACTGAACCAAATTAAGATATAGGATAAGCAAAAAAATGTACTACATATACCATGAAAATAAAGGTAAACCTATCTAGGGGCAAATGGGATTAACAATGGGGTTTAAGATAAAGAAAGCGAGTAGGGTGTTTTAGTTTGGGTTACTATTGGTGAGAGGAAGCACCATGACCAAAACAACTTGGGGAGGCAAGAGTTTGTTTGACTTACTTTCTTTAAAAACACTGCCATCATTGAAACAAGTCAGGACAGAAACTCAAACAGGGCAGGAACCTGGAGACAGGTGCTGACACCGAGGTTATGCAGGGATGATGCTTTTTGGCTTGCTCTCCATGGCTTGTTCAACCTGCTTTCTTATAGAACCCACCATTCCAAATAGTATACAGGATGTTGTACTTCTTAATAAAATTGTTTGGCATGACTCAGTAGCTTAAGCAAGGACTTTTGGTTCCAGCTATTGTTTTTGTTTGCTTTATTTGTTGTTATATTTATTTCTCATCTCTGGTCCCTGTACTCTACATCTATCCATTTTGGGATCCTTATATTTAAAGGTTTAAGTCAAATTACAGTTATCTAATTCTTTTTTCTTTTTTGAACAGATAAATGTATGGCTTGAGAAAGACCTAAGATATTGTAAAATCACCATGTGATGGGACATGCTCAGAAACTATATGAGTTCATGAAATTCATAACATTGTTAATTTATAGAAAGAAAAATTGTTAATCTCTGATGTTCAAATCTCAGTCAATAGTTGAAGTTATGTTATTTTTAATGCTTTGCACTTTTTTTTTTTTTTTGCCTTAAGGTGCACTGTGTCTTCAGTTTCCAGTTGACAGACCTTTATATCTCTCTTTTGGTATTGCTTTTCACATAACACCTGAATCACTGCAGAGAATCTCCATGATTAATCCATGAAGGCCTAAAAAATGAAAGAGTAACCACTTATCCGTACTTGGTTTGCTTTGTGCAATGCACACATAATGTATTTGAGTTCTGTGAGTTGGAATGCTATGTCATATTAGAAGTTGAACATTTTATATAATGATTCTTTACCTTTGGATTTAAAAACTTGTTCACACAGGGGTTTTTCTGAAAGTCTACACACATAAATAACTACAGATAGTAATGTAAAAAATAGAAATTATTTCACAGAAAGTCAATATTGCTGTAGTTCTTCTAGTTATTTCTGAAGTTTTCTTCTTTAAAACAACAGCTTGAAGTAGGCGGTAATGTCCTATGAAAACACCATCAATGAAAGTTCAACTATTGGTAATTTGAGATATAAAAATAGTCAGTTAACACTTCCCCTCTCTTCCTATCCCACCCAGCTTGCATCCACAACCCTCTTCGCCCCCTCCGTCTGACCCCCTTCCCTCTTTGACCACATAACATCTCCCAGCCCAGCCTGTTCGGGCTCTAGGACCGAATCCGAATCGGCAGGGCAAATGGGAGGGTGCTAGCTCCTTTGTCCCCACTAGCCTGCCTGCAGCAAGCTAGGTAGGTCCTTT
>NW_026067937.1:13421381-13449375 GCF_014885135.2 Alexandromys fortis | reverse complement strand
GGGGGAGGGGGAGGGAAATGGGAGACTGGGAGGAGGCGGAAACTTTTTTTTCTTATTCTCAATAAAATAAAAAAAAATAGTCAGTTAATTTTATAAGCATTCAAATATGTTTTCTAACCACAGAAAATTAAATATTTGACTTTAGCTAAAGAAATCCCATCAAAATTCCCTAGAATAATGATATCAGCTATCAGCAATTAAGAAATAAAGATGTGTGTATTAGATATGTTTATTATATCTATAACATGCATTAATCCTCTTCTTTGATTTTTAGTGATGTTTATCCACCATCTATCTGAAGCATCTTTAATGATAGTTTCAACTCATCTTCAAATATCATGATGCAATATGCATGTAACAGTGTTAATATTTTAATTAATTAAATTTAACATTTGAAAATTTCATACACATGTATAATGCATTCTGGCTATTTTCTGCTCTCCATTCATTTATTTCCTTTCCATCCCATCACCCACCTGTATCATGAATCTCTTTTTCAATCATTCTTTTTTATTTTATTTTGTGAGCCTCTGTAGTTACTTAGGGCCATCTCTGTGACATTTGTTTGGAAGTATTCATAGGACCCAAGTGATATCACTAATGGTTACAGAATTAAAGACAATTACTCCCTTTATTCCAGAATATATTAGTAGAAAGCATAGTTCAGCAAGATAGGGTAGAGCCTTATGATACGTGACTATTGACAAGGCCAGTCTTGTACAGGGCTGATGCATGTACTATCAGTTCATTGGAAATGTCTGCAAGAGTCCTAGTAGACTTCATATCATAACCCTTTTCTCTATCTTAAAACTCTTTTTTACCATGTGTTTTAAGACTTGAAGAGGGTGGTGCAAGTCTTTTATAAAATTGTTTTTATTGAGCTATATGTTTTTCTCTGCTCCCTTCCCTTTCTCTCTCCTCCCCTTCTACCCTCTCCTATGATTCCCATGATTTAAATTTACTCAGGAGATCTTGTCTTTTTCTACGTCCCATGTAGATTAGATCAAGATATGTTTCTCTTAGGGTCCCCTTTTATTTGTCTAGGTTCTCTGGGATTGTGAACTGTAGACTTTTTTTTTTTCTGAGTGAGTACATATGATATTTGTCTTTCTGGGTCTGATTTACCTCAATCACTTTGATGTTTTCTAGATTCATCCATTTGCCTGCAAATTTCAAGACCTCATTATTTTTTCTGCTGTGTAGTATTCTATTGTGCAAATTTACCACATTTTCCTTATCCATTCTTTGGTTGAGGGGCATTTAGGTTGTTTCCAGATTCTAGCTATGACAAATATTGCTACTATGAACATAGTTGAGCACATGTCCTTCTGGTTGAACATCCTTTGGGTATATACCCAAAAGGCTTATGCAGGGTGAAATCCCAAGATGTCTTGTTTTCTTGGCACTTAAAAAGGCACGATTCTCTGCATTCACTGCAAAGACAGGTTCATCTGATTAAGGCTGAATACTGATGTTTAAAGGACAATTTGACATTGTGTAACATTAGCTAAGCAATAGTAGTAAGGTTTTTCCTTATAGTCTATGATGTCTCCAGCAAGCACTGGGTCAATAAACTAAAATCCCACTGTCAGGTGTAGGATATCTCAATAGAAGTTGCTGGCAAAGGAGTCTCCGGAGACAACTGGAAAACAATAACAATTTTCTTGAAGGCACTTATGTTTGTTTCCTTAAAAGATTACGTGAAAATCTAAGGGACATCATTTAACCTTTATCTTCATCATAGATGAACAGATGATCTTATTTAAACACACTCTCCACAATAAAATAAGCCTTCATCTTGGAATGTGTTTTTTCAGGCTTCAGTTTCATACTGGTTTCTGTTTGATTTCTTGAATTGTGCTATGATTCAATTTTGTGTAAATATTGAAATAAGAACTCTGAAAATTTCTCACTCTTGCTTTAGTACTCCACAACTTCATTCCATCACATCCTAGCACTGAATTTACAATGTATCACAAGGCTGTTTTAATACTGATGCAAAGACCAGCATTACACCCCCCTTTTTTAATTCCAAAAATATGTGACTGACGTCTTTCCTCTGACTCTAGCTACTGTTGTAGTCTGCTGAGGAAACAAGTAGTGATTACTTTAAAGAGCCATGACTGACCTTTATTTTCTTGGTGGACAGGAGATGTCTAAGGTAAATCTTAGGATTATAGGTTGATACAAGACATGGGTAGGTAAGGTCCTTCACAGGATGCTTATGCATATTTAAAAATGTTATTCAATATCTACAATTTCTTCTGAAATTTTAGATTGATAATTTGGGTTGTATAAGTACTTAAATTTATAACACAAAATGCCAAAATTTATAATTTGGAGAAATTATTTCCACTTATAGAGTAGAAATTGTTTAATTTAGCTGGATTTTAGAGAATAATATCTTGAGAAAGTATATTGATAGGAAGTGATTTGGGAATGAGGGGGTATAACTAGAAATTAGGAAGATAATAAAGATAAGTTGTTTTGGGCTCACTCTGTATTTGTATTTTATAACTAGTTAATAAATTTTCATGATTATGAGAGTTAGTTGTCAAACACAGACACTATTCAAATTTTAACTGAGTGAATTTTATTTCAAACAAAGGTGGCAAATGAAATTTATTTCCTAGTTAATATACTGCTTTTACAGTTACTCATTTCAGAATTCGATTTTAGGTGAAATAAAAAATACTGTGCTACTGTGCATCTTCTTAAATTTAACATTTGGTGATGTCATGTGAATCATTGCCTATCATGATACAATGATGGAAGTACTATTACATAGAATGGCAGATGGCATAAATTACAGTAGTTTTAATTGTTCTTCAAGGATCTAGTTCTTGCATATTTATCTTCTGCCAAAGACTTAAAGAGGAGTGAGTTTACTGGCATATGATCAGCTTACCAAGTGCCCATTGTCCATTAGTGATGACCACTATACATGAAAACAGTGGAATGGCCATCTCATAATAGAAAACACTTTCACAGCATGCTTCACCGAGCGCTGTCTCCTACATGCTCTCCACTCTATACTCTGGGTGTTCCTTGAGCTTTAGGACATATTATGTATAGAGTTTTTATGTTCCATTTATGGCCAAGAACTCCATAATCATAAATTGTCTGCATTCTGACAAATTGTGACTATCTCTATTATCTGTCACCCACTACAGAAAGAGGGTGAAGAAGGCTAAGAACCACAACAATCCATGGATGTAAACATGTATGTAGAAGGAAGTGTGACACCATGTCCACTTAGTATACACAACAGTATTAGGTTCTCCCCTAAGGCCTCTGACTTCTACAGCCATGGACTCTTTACCAGACTTACAGTACCACACATGAGTTCATTCCTATGAAGTAAAGCTCAAATCCAATATGAATGTTCTTTTACTCGATAGCAGTCTATTTAGAAGTAAGGGATATCACTAAGTCATCTAGAGGGTAGTATGTTGAGAAATTAGTAAAATGTTTATGAATGAAACTAAACAGAAAATGGGGAATAAGAGAAGTCTAATGGTTATCTTGAAGGTGAACAAGACATTCGAACAATCTGAAATCCTTGTATGTGCTGTTTATATCAATCCACTAAGGAGGTCACAAATCTTATTTAATCGTGGTGGTTCTAACTTACTTTGGTGTTTTGAAATTTAAAGTTAATTTAGAGACCACTATTTCTTATAAAATTTTTTCACTTTGCCCTCATTCCACAATACAACTACTAACAGTAAAATAATGCTAATTTAATAATGCAGTGATTATGATTTTTTATTATGGGTTTGGAAGATAATCTTATTTTGTTCTTCTGTATAGACTGTTCACTGTGCTCTGGCTTGTTCATCCTCTTAGCACTGTAAAAGTGAACAATGACCCCCAACGACCATTTTTGTTGACCTCCATTTAATCTGTTACAATTAGATTAGAACATAGCAAGATAGAGGTAGGTAAGAAAGGCCTTATAGTCATAAAAGAATTAAAATTTTAGCAAAGGAAACTCCTCCTTTCTCTTCTCTTTCTCATCTTCCTTTTTCTCCTCCTTCTGGTCCTAATTAACCACTTCTTCTTTCTCCATATTCCCTTTCCTAATCCTTCCCTTCAACTCTCACAAGGAGAAAGCAGAATACACCTATATACATTTCTGGATAGACAGACTAACTATTTCACCCAGGCAGAAAAAAAATAAGATCTGCTATGTATACTGGGGAATGAAGCCTCATTCATCAAATGTATCAAGGCTCAAATCATACCATCTTTAGTACAACTTGTTTTATTCAAATGTGTCCCTCCTCACCCAACACATTCTCATCATCTTGCTTATTGTCTACATTATCACCATCACCACCCTTAAAACCATTAGTATATTTTGACTGTAAAGCAATCCTGTGAATCATTTTGGTTTATCACAACATAAAAATATTTAACATGGTTACCTATGGCCCTTGGGATAGATAGGCTATTGACAGGGCCATATAACGTATTCAACAAACTTTGAAATATTTTGGTTTTGTGTATCATAGTCAGAAAACTATCCCTGTCTGGATCATTCAAAGCCAAGTTGTATCATTGCTTGGCTTTAAAGTTATATCATCATGAAAGAGATGTGGGATCACCAACAGGCAATTTGGCAGTATAGAGTTACTTAAAACTCTTTTCTTTTATGAAAACCAAAGTTACAAGATATAACTTAGTTCTTCCAAACTGCTTACTCCATGTAATTAAATATGCCTTAGGAATTACTGTTTCATAATTGTTGCAAATTAAAGTATTATACCACTGAAGTCTTCACTTCCAGGGAGCCTGTGACTTTTCTGTTAGAAAGATAATGTTTCATAAAAGCCTCTTCTTTTCTTTTTGAAAGACATCCTCACTGAATGGACATTACCTAAGTTTGTATTAAGGGAATTGGGAGTTGAACAACAGTACTTGCTCAATGTATAACTCCTATTACTATGCTCTCAGGAGCATAGGAATTTGCATGGCTTAGCAGACTGGAGCTTTTAATGATAGGGCTAAAAGTGATCTGGCAGCTCAGGGATGTCTAAGGATGTACTAGGCCTAGAGACTTCATATTTCAGAATTTAGCTCTTGAGAGGCAGGCAGTGCTTTTGAAGACAATGCTAATCGTGCTTAATTCCTTTGGTGTTCATTGTGAACTGCTATTATTCATGGTAAGGTAATTTGCTATTAATATGAATGTAATGTACAATGATATCAAAATTTCTACTGTAATGCAGCCTTCATAAATGTCTCTTGCCTTTCAGCAGCTCTTGCTTCATGGTCTGAATTAACCTCTTGGAAAAGGAGAAATAATCTTTCTACACAGCCCAGCAAAGCTTCAAATGTACTGGGGGCCAAGAGACTTAATTACTTAATACTGACCCTGCCTTAATCACATAGGTGCACAGGTGGACTCAAAGCTTTGTTTATTATAGACTTTGTTTTAATTCTGCTAATATACTAGATATAAATTATGAGATGCTCCAGTTTTTTGGAGCATGGATGGATAGAAACATTTGTTCCATTAATATTTACAATCAGAAGTCAAAAATTGGCTATATTAGACATGCAGGACCAATTTAATAATGAACTAGTTGTCACCTGAAAACAGTTTTAAATGTAGGTAATAAAAATGATTTTATTATCATATATTAATTTTATAAAACAATGGGTTGTACTGTAATTCTTTCATAAAGGAATCTAGCATATTCTACAATATTCACTGCCCCTTCATTCACTACTTTTACCTCCTACCCCAATCCCCTTTTCTATTAACAGTCTCTTTTATACTTTCATACTGTGCAGTACTTATTGTATTGTAAAATATAGTAGATTAATTGTGATGTCATCATACATGCATAAAAATTACTTGGAGGTTTGCTCAGTGGTTAAAAGCACTGCCTGCTTCTTTTTTTTTTAAAATCTAGACTCTTCATATGAAAGAATAGGACTGATATTTGTATTTATATGGTGTTTTAGTTAGGAATTCTATTGTTGTAAAGAGACACTATGACCATAGGAAATCTTATAAAGGAAAATCAGTAAGTAGGGGTGGCTTACATTTTCAAAGGTTTGTTCTATTGTCATCTTGGTGCAACATGGTAGTATGAGGGCAGACATGGTGCTAGAGAGGTAACCAAGTGTACTATATGGTAGCTTGTACACAACAGGAAAGTGAACTGACTCACTGGGTGTCACTTGAGAAGATAGTCAACCTAAAAGCCTGCCTCCACATTGACACACTTCCTGTAACAAGACCACACCCACTCCAACAAAGCCACACCTCTTAATAGTGCTATACCATTTGGGTGCTAATTTCTTTCAAACTATCACATAGAGCTATCTTATATTACTTAACACAGTGATCTCACTTTTCTACAATAACCTTATGAATAAAACTCCATGTATATAAAGATGTTAGACTTTCTTTATTCACCCATCCTTCAATGGGTGCCATGTCAGATTTGATAATAAGATTGTTCTGAATAGTGCTGTAGTGACTTTAGTATACTGGCATCTTTATTGTGTGCTGACTGGAATTCCTTGGTTTGAGTTCCAGGAATTGTACAGCTCGATCATAAATAGGCTCATGTTTTTGAGGAACTTGGATGCTGATTTTCTAACTGGCTGCAGTAATCCCTACTACCACCAAGAACGTATAAAGATTCTGTTTCACTAGCAAACTCACCAACATTTTTTTATTTCTTTATGAAAGTCACTTTCACTGTGGTAAGATTTAACTATTGATGTAGTTTTGATTTGCATTTCATCAAGGTGTACATTTTTTTCATGTACTCATTGCATGTTGGGTTTCTTTTTTGAACTTTCATCTGTTTGTTGATGTGCCTGCTCTTTTGAAATTCAATATCTTTTTTACATATTTTGGATCCTGAGTCCTGTCAAGTAACTAGCTTGCACATATCTTTTCCTATTTTGTAGGCTAACTTTTCTCTCTGCCAATTGTTCACTTTAAAGAGCAGAAGATACTTAATTTTATGCAACCCCATTTGTTATTTCTTAGTGCTTCTCGAATGAATTATTTCCTTATTATAACTTGAATTCAGATATCCACTTTTTGTGCTGATATCATAGTGCTATCTCTGTGTTTCCTTTTAGAAGATTCAACTTTGCATCTTAAACAAACGTCTATGATAAATTCTGTATTGCCTTTTATACAGGATTGGAGATAGGAATGGAGTTTCTTTCTTCTCCAGATAGATACGCAGCTTCACCAGTATTCTTTTTCTTCAAATATTAATTTAGTTTCTTCATAGAAAATTGGATAGCTACATGGTTTTATTTCTGGCATTCTCTTTTACTTTTACTGTTTTTCACACATATTTTGTTTCAGGTCCATGTTGCTTGTGTTTCTATGGTTCTGTAGGACAATTTGACATCATGCACTGTGATTTTTATTTATTTATTTTTAACATTGCTCTTTCTGCTTAGGACTATTATGACTATCTGGACTCTTCTGTGATTTACTATGAATTTTTAAAGTTTGCTCTTTGTTACTGTGATGAATATCATTGAAATGTTTATAAATTTACCTTTTATCTTTAATTGTTTTTCTGTGTTACTTTGCATATGTGTATGTGGTGTCATTGAGAAAGAGGCATTAAGTGCCCCCAAACTGCAGTTTCAATAGGATATGTGTTATATACCATGGGTGCTAGGACTGAACTCCGATCCTCTAGAAGAGAACACTGCTATCTTAACTTCTGAGCCACCACTTTAGGCCATTGCCACTGGAATTTTGATGGACTTATATTTTGAAAATAAACTTGACACAACAGGATCCCCACAAAGCTTGTAATCTTTATAAATTGTTTTTTTGTAAATCCTACCCTTTCTGATCATCTACACACATAAAGCTTATATTGCTTATATTTGAGTTAATATCTATGCCCCTTATTGAACTTATGCAAAACCTAATAAAAAAAACCCTGAATCTCTGATGGAGGAGGGTCATTTGTCTATCTGTTGCTTTCATTGCTTAATTAATAAAGAAACTGCTTGGCCTGATAGGTCAGAATATAGGTGGGTGGAGTAGATAGAACAGAATGCTGGGAGGAAGAAGGCAGATGCAATGAAGCTCCAGCCCAAGATAGATGTAGGCTAGAATCTTTCTTGCTAAGCTATCACCTCATGGTGCTACACAGATTATTAGAAATGGGTTAATCAAGATGTGAGAATTAGCCGATAAGAGGCTAGAACTGATGGACCAGGCAGTGTTTAAAAGAATACAATTAGTGTGTCGCTATATCAGGTGTAAAGCTAGCTATGTGGGAGCTGGGCGGGACGAAAAGCAGGCCTTCTTGCCTCATCACTACAAATCTCCTTATTTCCTTTAGTGAGTAGCAAACAATTTTTTTGCACAATATTCAAAAACTGCAGAGTGAATTGTAAGTTAAATGGTCATGAATTGTATCTGGTATACCTAATTGATGATTCATAAAAAAGAAATAGACTTGTTTGTTAATCAGATCCTTTTCTGCATTTGCAACAGTCTTCTTCTAATTTCAATAAGGTATTGATTTGTATGATTGATTCCAATATTTATTAGGCTCTTGATGCTCTTGTAGCTATTAAACAAAGAAGGTTGCAAAGAATTTCTAATGTGAAGCTTTCAGAAATGTGTTAATAAACCCTACATTTTGCACACATAAATCTAGTATACTAACATTGCTTACCTTTCAAAGGGTAGAATATGTACATATCCTATTTTTGACAAAAAATAGCATTCTTGGGCTGAGATGCAATGTATATAGATGTTCTAAATTTGCAAATATTTGCTCGGAACTGACACTAGATTTCTTTAGTACCATAACTTGAACATCTTTTAATAGATTGCCTTCATCAAAATTCAATGGAATAGTTTGTCCTGCTAAAACAAAATTATGAATAAGTAAATATCTCTGATAATAGTAAAGAGAAATATGACATAAATAATGGGAATCTGAAAGGTAATTATAGAAGTTTATCTTTATCAGGTTGAATATAACATGATATTAAATTTTTACTGGCATTTCAAGAACTGTCCTAATTAATCAATCAGTAATTGCAGCTGTGATTGCCAACTGTGATTATAATTAATTTACAATATTGATTGATCCTCCAATAATTCGGGTGTATTTTTCCATATAGAGTCTCTACTGCATTAAGTTGAATTTGGGAGGCACACTTATTAAAAGCAAATAATCAAACCCTTAACTCACATTAGGAATCTGTCTTCAGGGATAAGATTTGTGATAGTGGAATCATGGATAGGTTCACAGTAGGAGATACCCGAAAGAAGACAACATTATGCCAGAGAATATTTTAATATAGCAGACTCATTGTAGAGAGACAGTGTATTTTATAATGATTCATTTATTTCAGGCTTACATTCATTACACCCCCTACTAGTTGAGCCTCCTTTCATTACAACAGTATGATCTCCTCAGCCCAGCTCAATCACTACCTCTTTTAGTCTTACAGGGAGAGAAAAATCAATATTTGTGCTTTTCTAAGTTTCATGTTAAAAACATGGTTAACTATGAAGCTCTTTAAAGAATTACCATGCCTTTAAGCAGAGGGTACACATCATGAAAAGGAAATTCTTGAAAGTCATTTTTGCAAATATATCATGGACCATATTTGCAAATATGTCGTGGGATGCAATGCAGCCTAGACGGGAGCATGTTGCCATTACAAAATCCATAAATTGCAAGTGGAGTATCTCTTAGAAGTTTTGCACAGTGAAAGTCATTAGAATGGTGAGCTTATTGAAAAATTCTGAAAATCTGACTCATTTTCAGTAAAAATGGAGAAGGAGTCTAGATGAATGCTCCAGGGGAAGTGGAACTTTGTCACAATGTTCTCAACTGCAGGAATGTGAAAGAACCTTTAATAAGATAGCGAATCAATGACTTATTATTGAGGATGAGGCTTCCCATATGTTAGGAATTGATTTAATATAAACATTTACATATTATATCACATACATGATATTGCATTATAGATATAGAATTTTTCCAAATAGCCATATTAAGGAGGCACAACACTAAGCTCATTTTAACAATATGGAAACAATATTAGAAAGGTTAGTAGCATAATCAGACCCACAGAGTGGGTAATTTACCCAGACAACTTAAGCGTAACTCACAGTACTGTGTTTTTAACATGTGGGAAGTTCTTGTTAATTTTCTGGAACTGTAGAATGGTAAGTTAAATTTTACTTAACTTATAAAATCGAATGCTCAATTGCCTGAGGAGTTTGCAAAACAAGTTGAACTTGAATACATGTTTTTTTTTCCCCAAAATCCATTTCTTTCTTTCCCTGCCTATTCTATAACTGTCATTTTTCACCCACTTACAGAAAATGAGAGCTGCACCCTCTTTTCTCAAATTTAACTGCCTTGCATGATATGGGATCTATTGTTAGCTTCCATTATCCACTTTGACATACTATTAATTTAGTGGCTTAGAAGGACACGAATTTGTTGTTTACAACTCTAGGTGGAACAAATCCATATTCACCATCATCAGAGTATTGATGAAGGAGTAGTCCCCTTTGGGGACTATAGAGAACACAGGTCCTCATTTTTCCAACTTGGAGAAGGCATGTGCATCTCTTGGTTGTTGGCCACTTACTCCATCATCAAGCCAAGTAACATGGGATTGCCATTTCTCCCAGTGTTACTTTGATCACATTAACTTTCCTAAATAACTCATCTACTTCCTTTTTTCAAGAAAACTAAAATGAATTACATACCACCCAGCAAATAATATAGCTAACCCTCCTATCTCATGCTCCTTAACTTTATCACATTCCCAAGGTCTCTTTTGCCATGCTAAGTGTGAGCCATGCCACTTAGCCATGAGAGTTAGAGTCTGTTGAGCAGGATATCAATATCTCAAGGATGCATTAGTCAGTTCTATATACCTGCATATGGCTTCTTCTGCAATTTCCTCATCTTCAGATGAATTTTTCCTTCTCATTTACCAAAACCACATCATATTTTCATTCCTGGGATTGCGCTGATACTGCATCAATGAGAGTATAAAACTTAGATTATTTTCCATAACATTATCATTTTTATGCCTGGCAAGTACTGAAAAACCACATCAATATCATTTAATTACTTGAATAGGAATTATGGTAGTTGTTAGAATTTATTTCACTTATAATTGCCTGATCGCATTACATTCAGGGTTAGTTTTCACAGTGTTAGAAGGCACCATGCAGGCTACTGGAAGTAAGTGCACAAGGGAGTCAACTGATGTCTTAGCCAGCTGTGAACTCCATAAATTATAATCGTGCTTGTCCTGTCAGGGCATTACCAGTGGTGGCATAGTGGCACCCTTATCTTCGGTATAAGGAAGCTGGTGCCTTATTGTATTTAAAGTCCTCTCCATGCCTGGTACTGGAATTCTGTGAAAGAATCTGTGGTATTTAAGAAATATTATTTTTATAAGAAGATAACAAATAGAGTGTATACTGAGACCACCATTTGGAGTTTGAATTTATAATTGCTATTTATACATTAATGTAGAACAATATCCTAAACATGACTTTATGAAAGGAACATGAGTCAGTTTTATCTTCCTCCTTTTATTTTTATTTTTTGTAAAGAAGTAATTAGTACGATGATCATAAAATTCTTTTATAAATATAAAAAAGACCTGGTGGTGGAGTTCTATGTTCTCAGCTACTGTAAAGTTGAGATCACAAATTGTAATCTCAAAGCCCACATAGGCTACACAATAAGTTCAAGACTAACTTAGGCACTTTAGTGAGACCCTGACTAAACAATAATTAAAATGATGGGAATGGGTAATATCTCTTAGTGGTAGAGTTCTTGGCTGCCATGAAGGAAAACTAGACTTCAGTCCTTAGTACAGTAAAAATAATTCAATAATTAAATAATAATAATAAACTCCTTCAATTTGGAGAAATGAAATTGAAATAAAAAGAAGTGCTTTTTCTTAGTATGGATGATTTAATTTGCTAGTTCATCTCCCCAGATATATTGGTCATTGGGATTTAGATAGTGTTATTAGTATCCAGTCTTACTAACAGGTAAGATTTAAATGCTGAAGTACTTGGTACCTGGCTAACAAAATAACAAAATAGGATTGCTTAAGTGGAAGGATCATGCATGTAACTAAATAATAATACATCCACTTGGTAAACTACAGCATGGACCAAATATAATTTCTATAAACATGAGTTAATCAAATAGTTTTCAACCTTCACCATTATTCAGAATTCATTCAACTCTCGCAAATGATTTGGCTTCTACTTAATCCTCTGTTGAATTCATGTCTTATTAATCCTGAATGATTACAAAGTTCTGAGTCACTAATGCTCTAAAAAAAAGTTTTTATTCCCTTGACCAACAGCATGTTTGAAAAACCACATAATATCCTGTTTTTAATATCTTAAAAACAGAGGTGAAACATGAGAAACTAAAGTTACTATAAAAGAAAGGAAATCATTTCAATTCAATTATTTTACAAATTACAAGTTAAATTTTAAGACTTCACTGTCTTCTGTGTTTGTAAAATGATAAATAGATTTTTTCTGATTTGTTATAGCCCCATCTTTCAGTGCTTACCGTTATTAGAGATACCAAAGAAGGGTCAGGGTCCCATCTTCACACACCTCCCAGTGACAGATAACTAATGGATAGAAAACATGTATTTTTCATGATGCAAAAAAAGCTTTCAAGCAGGATGTCCAAAAGAGCCTACATCTCACAGTGACATTCCATAACATCCATCCCTTGTGAATTCAGACCACTTTCCTCCTTCCAGATCATGCAATTGCACACATTTTCTCTTCCCCCAAATCCTTGAATGACAAAGTAGCTTTTAAAGTGCAGATGAAGTTTGCAGCCTAGTTGTCCAATCTGCTGCCATTATGGTGACAAATAAACAAGAAAACAAGGACATCCATCACTCTTTAAGCATGGATTCTGACTCTAGCTATAACGAAATAGAAAGCCCCCTATAGCTTATGTCTAATATCTGGATATTAGATGTTTTTCCCAACACAGAAATTCTTTCTGTATGAAAATAAAGATTCTTATATCTAGAAATCAATAAATAGAATCATGTTCTTATTTTAATCATGTTTATATAAATTAACTAATTAGTTAAAAAAGACAGAATACAGTTGACTGAACTAATGTTTCATGACAAGATGGAGGTAAGCACAATGGAAACTTCAATGGGTTAGAGTTTAAAAACCAGTTTTGCAGAGAGTATTATTATTATGGGGTTCACCAAAGTGACTCTCAACTCTTGAACTGAAATAGGATAAAAACTAATGTGTGATTGTCACATTTTAGAGACATCAAATCCCACAGACCAGTCTATGCTCATCCACATTGTAATAAGTTCATGACAAACACCAAATATTTCTTTTTTGGGGTTCTGCTTGATCAACTAATATTGAGATGCATATTGTCTATGAGATTACTAACTAGAAATTCAAGGTTATAAAGGTAATTCAACATATCCATCTACTAAGTACAAATGGTATCTGATAATATCCATTCAAAGGAAAAGAAGTTTTAGGAAATTACATGTTTTACAATTTTAATGTTTCCTTGGTCTTTGAAGAAAATGTGAGAGGGATGGATGCAGCAGAGGCATGGTGATCAGAAGAAAGAGAAGACATTTTTAAGCAACAGGTCTCAGTCAGAGACATTCCTCCCACAGTAAACATTGGTGATGACTAGAGTCTATTTTAATTTGGAGCATCATTGCTGCAGAGTTACTATGGACACCATTTGGGAACCCGTCAGGGAAGCTGCTATATCCAAACAGTGTTCAGAATGTACCCTTTCAATAAAGAATCATGTAGTCCAACATTTCAGTAGGACCAAGTTTTTTTTAAAAAAAAATCCCTTATTGAATGTGTTTAAAGAAAAACAACTTTCTCCATAGCAACGTGGAGCCTCTAAACTCTAAAGATTCCCATTGCTTTGACTTACAAGGCTCATGATCAGTTTTTTCAATACCAAAAGCCTTCTCTTCTATTATAGTATTATGCTTCTACTAATCAAACTTGTGAATCCAACTATGTATTTACTTCCAACACTGCATATGCAAAAGAAATGTCTAACAAAGATAATGTTATCTCTGTTTAAAAGTATTCATTTGTTGGAGAGGAGGGTGGTATATACCATGGCTCACATGTCGAGATGAGAGAATTACTTTCATGAGTTGGGTCTTTCCAATCATTCTAGGTATATGAAGATCCATCCTCATTGGCTCAGGATTAGCATTATTAGGAACAGGAATGGAGAAGAAATTGTATTTGTACATCTATCACACTTACTACTTCATAATGACTGTAAGTCTCCATGAATTAAGTCCATATTAATGATCATACTAAATAAAAATTTTCTGTATTGTTAAACTGTGACTCTCAACTATGAACTTAAGATTGACGACGAATTCCGGAAATACTACCCCAATAACCCTCACACACACACACACACACACACACACACAAAAAAAAAAAAAAAAAAAAAGAAGAAGAAAGTTTTTTTGTGTTCATGGGTACTATCTAGAAATGAAAGATAGAAAACACAGAGAGGAAAGATTTTTAAACCATTGTTATATGAGCTGACATTAAAACCAGTGTTAACTTAGGTAACAATGATGATGGCTCTGAAACATCTCATATATTCATATAGTGACCCTTAACTGAGTCAGTTTCTCTGTCAGAACCGTGATCAGATGTCCTAAATTTTAAGAATAAAGCTTCTGGTCTTATACTTTCATATAATATGAATACAGATAAGTTAATTTAATGAGTTAATATGAATGAACAATTGAAGGAAGAAATAAAAATACTGGAGCATATTAGGCTATGCATTCTTTGCTCTCATCATTTGCAAAAAGGAACAAAACAGGGATATTAAAACATTTATGATACTTGCAAGCTTCTCTGTGGGAAAGCCTTCACGTGGTCATTTTATACAAATGTCTACTAGCACATGGCTTCCCGCAGCAAGATGAAGCTCAGCAGGAAGAACGTAAAACCCACTTCTTTAAACCACCCTACTTTTGGAAAAATAAGATTCTACTGACAACACTGGTGTTTTGAAAACCGAATTCTATGAGTCAATGCTTTTCTTTCTTCTTCATTCCTAAAGGAGAATTTTCAATTTTAGAGATTCTAGATAAAACTTACAAATTATTAGAGTATGATTGTATAATAACTATGATTAGTCAAGTATAGAAAATTACTTTTGAAATGCCCCGAAGAAACATTAGATATGTTACAGAATGTTCAATGAGATATTGCAATGTACTTAACTGAATATTTTCAGACACGGTTTTGAAAGAGGTTAATGAATATAGAAGAAAAAAACAGAAGCCAAAATTATCTGATTCCAATTTTATTAAGAAAACACAAATATGTCAGTAGTGTGGTTTAGCAGACAAGGGCCCTTCTACCAAGACTGACAACCTGATTTTTCTCTCCATACCTCACCTGGTGGAAGGAGAGAGCTGACCCTGTAAGGTGTCTGCTATGCACACATGCATGTCACTTGAGCACTGACAGGTACACACACACACACACAAAAAAAAAAACCCTCACATATGCAGATATACATAAACGTGTACCTACACAAGTGCAGACATACACACAGACACATACTCATTCAAAAACACACACATACACACAAACACGCGTGCAGACCTGCATATACACACACATACCCCTGCAGACTTGCATACATACATACTCAGATATGCACACACACACACACACATGCAGTCACAAATACATGCACAAACACCACACACACAATGAACATATTAATTTTAAAAAGGTAGATGTTTATGTAGAAAAAACTTTAATAAAAAATTAAAATAGTATCTAAGATCCACATCTAAGAGAAAACATGCAGGGTTTGACTTTCTGGGTCTGGGTTACCTCATTCAACATAATGACTTCCAGTTCTGTATATTTTCCTGCAAATTTCATGATTTCATTCTTTATGCTTACCATTATGTTGAATGATTATGAGGAATTTTTCAACTTTTCTTTCTTTCTGTAGTTTTAAGCATGTTTACAATCTAAAATGTTTTACTGCTAAGACTAAGGAAAATGAAAATTGTTATTTAAACCACCCTGTGGAGAACTTTTTCTTTATCTAATGAATTCTTAAAGCTATATTATTTGCCAAATGTTCTGTTTGGAAACAGGGAAAAAATGAATGTGTAATAAGTGAAAGCAGCAGACAACAAGATGTGACCAAATCCATAAACTTTTTTTTTAAGCAAAGCAATTTTGTGGCTAAGACAACTGGAATCAATTACAGTGGACTTTCATATTGTAATATCTTAAGCTCAACTTCTAGAACTGGAGCTAGGGACAAAGTCACTTGAGTGGGCAGAGAGACGAAAGTTTAAAAAGAAGGCTGGTTTGCTCAGAAATTCCTTTCTTTCACGAATCATTATGCTATTACCCTGTGCTTGAGGGCAAGCAGTTTAGGTAGGGTCATGATTTAGCAGTCTTTTGAGACCCTACTGTCTAATTAGCACGACTCACAAAAATCTGAGCTCAGCTCATTGCTCACTGGGCCTACAGGATGAGAATGCAGTTTTTTTCTCTACTGTCAGCATAGTGCCTGCTTTATTAGCCCTTTGTTGAGCACGGTACAAAGAGAAGTTTATTTTAGTCTCTGAAAACTCAATGGACAAGAATTTGGCCAACATAACAGTACTCACCTACGAGTTGAGAAAAATGCAACTCTAATGCTCAGATGCATGAACAGTTTATATGGTAAGTTTTATTTTGTAAGATAGCAGAAAAAATAATGACATCTTGCAATTTGCAGGCAAATCTAGAAAACACAATATTGAAAGAGGTAACCCAGAACCAGAAAGGCAAATGTATGTACTCACTCATAAGTGGGTTTTAGACATAAAACAAAGAAAACCAGCCTACAATTCACAGAAAACCAGCCTACAATTCACAATCCCAGAGAACCTAAACAACAATGAGGACCTTAAGAGACACATACATGGGTCTAATCTGCATGGGAAATAGAAAAAGACAAGATCTCCTGTGTAAATGGGAGCCTTGGGACTATTGGAGAGGGTTGAGCAGAAGGGCAGAGGAAGGGAGGGAAGCAGAGAAAAATGTATAGCTCAACAAAATCATTGGGAACCCAGTCTGCTCTTTGGGCTGATGAGAGAGGGGGAGTTGATTGGGGGAGGGGGAGGGATATGGGAGGCGGTGGTGGGGAAGAGACAGAAATCTTTAATAAATAAATAAATAAATAAATAAATAAATAAATAAATAAATAAATAAATAAATAAAAAAGATACATCTACTGTTAGTTTGGGGACAGAAGCATACACTGCCTATGAGGGAGAATTTATCAAAATTCCAGTTGCTTAACTTTGTTATTCTCTTGATCTTTAATAAATGCTACTTTTAGGCACCTGGAAGATGCCTCAGTTGGTGGTGTTTCCCATGAAGACATTAATTTGACTCTCTAGCACCTATGTCAAAAGCTTGGTTTAAGTGCTGCTTGTATATAATCTCATTGTTGCAAGGAAGACAGGAACAGTTCTGGGGACTGCTGGTCAACCAACCTAGGTGTATTAGTGAGCTCCAGGTTCAACGAAAGACCCTCGGAGTTATATCTTTATGGGATTCCTATGTATATTAATCTGTGTGTCTCTGTGTCTATATGTTTTCCCTTTGGATACTTTTCTTCTGTCTTTTGTTTATTGTTTGTTTGTTTTGTTCTATTCCAGTTTATTTGTTTTCATTTCATTATTATTATTTTTAAGATACCTGCTCTTCTTATTCCAAGGAGAGACAGAAAGGGTGTGTATTTTTATGGTAGGGGAGGTGGGGAGGATCTCAGAGGAGTTGGGGATGGGGAACAATGATCGGAATACAATATGTGAAAAAAATCTATTTTCAATAAAATAAAAGTAGATGGTGAAAGGTAGAATGCTGAATATTGAAATTGAATATTGAATGTTGGGTGTGTTTCTCTAGTCTGTACCTACCCAGACATGTGCACATATACATTAGCATATGACACACACATATGTAAGGAAACAAGTAAGAGTATAAATCTTTCCAAGGGGTGTTCTTTGCAAATACATGAACATATAACACACACACACACACACACACACATACACACCATACAGTAGGCAGGTCTCTGGATTTGGAGAGATGAGGCTGAGCGTAGGTAAATCAACCTTATGCAGTCAGTTCTCTCTTCTCATGGGTGTGGGTAAACTATCAGTAATCAATTCTAGACCCTGTTGCCTTGACTTTCCCTGCTGTGATGGACAATAGCCTACAATTATAAACTAAGATAGCCTCTTTATTTCTCAAGTCATTTTATGTCAGAATAGTTTATCACAGCAACCCTGATTAAACTAGAACTGACTCTTTCAAAACTTGAATATATATTAGCAACAACCAATAGATTCCATTGATTGACTGCCAATGACTTTTCTGATTCCAGATGAAAATCTTTTACAATGAGTTTTCAAACAAAAATTAAGATGGCTATTATTTACTTTACACATATCAGGACTGGAATGTGCGCTCTCTATTTGGTATTTAATTTATATTTTATTATAACTCGGTAAGACACAAAGTATTAGTAAGAGAGACAAGTAAATCTCAGAATGGGGTCCAAAGCCCTGCATAGTTGAGAAATCATGAGATATGAGAAGCCATCCAATGCCAAAGCACATTATTTTTCAATGACTTTGCAATACCTTATTTGAACTGAAATTTGAGTCCTATCAAAAAGACAGGGAGTTACAAGTGCACATGTGCACACACACAGAGACCCAATGTGTGCACAAATACATGCACACACATATTCACTGACATTTTATTGTATTTGTATGGTTTAGGGTTTTATTTTATAAAGAATATTTTTGTGGGCTGTTAATCAGTTTAAGAATGGATGATTACAACAATCCAAGAGAACAATGAAGAGATTTCGTTCCACTTTCCCTGAAACTTTGCTGAAGGATCAAGTCATCACAAAATCAGATTACAGAGTTCTGATTTCAAACAGTGAACTGTGTTCTCCATGACTTGGGCTATTTCTTAAGCTCTATAAATAACACAAAAAATTCCATAGTCTCCTGAAATAGCACCGTCAACTGCAGATCAAGTCTTCAAATATCTAAAATTGGGAGGGGGCATAATTTTTCATACAAATAACCACAAACCAATAGGCTGAAGCAGTTATATATGTGTGAATCTTAATAACCAATTAACATAATGCCTAGATATCTGACTCAAGGTTTATCACATATTTCTCCAACTAGTATTAGTCTTGCCCAGTTTCTACTTCTGTCTATCCCTACAGTTCTAAGCAAGTACCTCCACATCTTTATCTTGCATACATTACCATTGATTTTCTTTTGTGTTGGTTTCCAGTCACGTCACTGAGCCCATTTCCTGCCTGAGCACCTTCAGCTCCATTAAGCTTGGTTTTATTTGCTTATTTATTTTCTGTAGTGGATATACCCACACAGTCTGAGCCTATCCCTCTGCTTCTGGCAGATATCCATTTTCTAGTCGTTTGTTGGATTTGCTTTCTCATCAACTTCAAGCCTTTGCTCAAATATCACAAAACTCATGGAAACCTTTAGGATAGCCTACTGAATGTCATACAGCACTCAGTTTCCATGCACCATTTTAAGCTTTTTTCTTCTTAATAAATGATATAACTGAAAGGTTTCGCTTATATATTTATTTCTTACCTAATGGAGTAAAGACCATATGTGCTCAGAAATGTTTGTTTGTCATAATAGTTTGTTTCCAGTACCTAATATAATAATTGATACATAACGGATGCTTATTAAATATTTGTTGATGCTGGAGAAATAGCTTAGTGGATAAACATCTGTATTATTCTTGCAGAAGCTATGAGTTTAATTCCCAGCATTCAAATAAGGTGAAGCACAATGCCTCATTACTCTAGTTACAGGGGTGTCTGATACTCTCTTCTGGCCTACACAGGACTTCCACTCCCTTATACACTCCCACATAGAGACACACATAAATAAAAATAGAAATCATTTTTAAATTAAATATTGATTGAAAAAATAGATGATTTCAAAATGAATTTCTTTTAATAAAATCTTCAAAGACAACAAAGATTGCAGACAATGGTGATCTGAACTTGTGATAGAACTGGGTAGAAGATTAAAGACCATTATAAATAAAGTAATTGTATTAGGAAACTTAGTTTATTAGATATTTACTGAAAATCCACACTGCATAATCTTTTAAATGTATATAAAATCATGTGAATGAATTGGTGAATGGCAAAGGTAAAGGAATTGGGCATTTAGGAATGTATCTGTTCCTTCAACCTCTCTGACGTTGCTGAAGTATATTTGTAGTGGTGTGAATGAAAATGACCCCCATAGTCTCACAGGGAGTGGCACTATTAGGAGGTATGGCCTTGTTTGAGGAAGTGTGTCACCAGGGGTGAGATTTCAGAAATTCAGCCTAGGCTCAGTGACTCCCTCATCTTTTCTGCTGCCCAAGGATCCACATTTAGCACTGTCAGGCCCTCTCCAGCACCATGTCTGTCTGTGCTCCCCTATGCTTCTCTCCATGACTAAGAATAAAGGGCTAAGCCTCTGAATTGTAATCGGCTCCCTACTACCTGATTTCTTTTATATGAGTTGCCATGGGCATAGAGTCCCTTCACAGCAATATGAACCCTAACAAAGACAGATGTTGGTACTACGGACAGCAGCACTGCTGTGATAGGCCAGACCATGATATTGTTTGGAGGAATATTTAACACTTTAGGGTTTAGGACTAGAAAAGTGATGGGACACTTAAAACAGACCTTAATGGGCCCTACAAGCAGGAACATGGAGGACAATGGTAGTGATGGTGATTTGAACTGTGGGGCCCAGCTCATGAAGTTACAGAGCAGAATATTAACATGTGGCCTAGAAATCATCTCTGGTTCTATTTTGGTGAATAAGGTGGCTGCTTTCTGCTCTTGTCCAAAAGATATTTGCCTGAAGCTAAACTGAAGAGTTATAGATTAAAAGTTTTGGCAGAGGCTGTTTCCAAACAACCTTGTACCAACTGTGTTGTCTGGTTATTAGTGGGCAGACTTGCGAAGATCTACAATGAAAAGGAGAAAGCTAAACAAGGAAAAATACAAAATGTGCAGTTGGAGGAGAAAGGGAGCACCAGGAAGTGCAGACAGATTACATAAAAGCCTGATGATAAGTGGAATAAGGGAGTGGTGACCTCAGAGCAAGACCCTCCCCAGCTATACTTCCAACATGTACAAAGGAAAAAGAAATTAAATAAAAGTTTAGGACCAGGTGTGCTGGTTAACAACTTTAATCCTTGAACTAAGAAGACAGAAGCTGACAAATCTCTGAGTTCAAGGCCAGCCTGGTCTACAGAGGATGCTCAAGAACAGCCAAGCTTAGAGAGTGAAGGAAACATCAGAAACAGGTAAAAACATCTTTGAACAATGGGGCCGTGTTCCATCCCCAGCAAGCAGCAGACCTTGGCAGCTTTGGCCATGTGTCTCTGACTTTAAAGCCAAGAATACAAGAAAGAATTAATATACTCTCCTTCTGTGACTACGAAAAGTTGCTGAGGCCAGGCATGTGTTGGGGGTATCCCTGAATTGAGTCCTAGAAAGATCATTGCATGAATTTATAAAGGTGAAGCCTGGATTGTCTCGTTGTCTCCAAAATGTTGGAGATGACAGAGCCATGTGATACTTGCCAATGAAGGCTGCTAAGAGGAAGTGGAAACAGTCCATGAGAAAGAAGTGTATTGCTGTTAACAAAGCAGAAAGGGAGTTGGAAATCTGAAGAGGGCTTTGACAGCAGGCATGGAGATACAGAGTTTGGAGTTGGCCGAGCTCTGATTTTGGTCTTATTTAGGCCCATTGTTTACTCATCATGCCCTCTTTTCTAAAACCGTAATGTATATACCATGCAATTGTATGTCGGGAATATGGGATTTGTTTTTTAATTTGATTTTTATAGGATATTGTAGTTAAGAAATTGCCATGAGTCTCAGAAGAGACTTTGAACTTATAAACAGTTGTGAGACCTTGATAGACTATGGAACTTCTGAAATTGGACTTAATTGTGTTTTGCATTGTAATATGGTGACAAGCCTATAGGTTATTGAGTGGAGTGTGGTGAGTTGGATTGAAAAAAATCCTATCATGACTTAACTATTCTCCTTATCTCTATTGATGCCATACTTTAGAGCATTGCCATAGTTCCAAAAACTTTAGCTCCAGGTTCTAAGTTGATTAAAACTTAACCCAAATTTTGTATTTCTCACTTCTTAAGTCATTACTTCTAGACAAGCTATGGAACTCAGTAGGTTTTATTTTCTGTAAAATAGTCATAGTACCAATATCTTCCATGTTCATATTTTACTCATTTTATTATTGTCTTGTGGTTTCTGAAAATTCTGCTCTAACCTGTTTCTACTCTACTGTCTGGTTTTTTGTTGGGAAGCATCTACTAATATAACAGTAGTTCCAGTAATCCTTCTGTTTAGAAGTTTGGTAAGGGCATTTGTCACTTAATATATTTTTTTGTATTAAGCTTTTGTTTGTTATATGAATACTTCTGTTTATTTTTGAAGATTGCTTTTATTCTATGTTCCTATTTATTGTTCCTGCATTCCTGTCTGTTATTCACGCTGTCTGTCACTTTATTGTACAAATGGTATATTACGTTCCGATAATTACTTTATCCGCTTCTAATGCTTGTTCTCTCTCCTCATATTTTGTTCTATGACTTTTCTATGTACCACATTTTTCCTTGTAGTTTGACATGGTGCCTCATGAAAAACAATCTTTTCATGCAGAGGTACTAGGTAGAAAGTTGTGGTATGAACAGATCATTCTACCAACCTGTGATTAATTCTTTATATTTTGGGGTTCTATGGTTTTGGACCTTCATAATGGCTGCTCAGTCCTCACTTTTTAGTTGGGAGGTAAGCAGATAGACTGTAGTTGTTTTTTTCATTTTTACAGGACAGTTAGGTAGAATAAAAAGTTAGCCAGTAAGACTACCTTGTTTTAATTGGACTGAATGGCCTCTCCTAAGGGTAACTAGGGCTTGTAGAAACACATACCTAAAAATAAAAAATAAAAATAAACAAAAACAAAAAAATCTTATTGGTGCTAGGTACATATGGATTAACTAATTTTAAAACTTCTCCAAGTCTTAATGTTAATGAATTTCTCTTTGCTCCCATTAGGACCATAGTTCAATAGATTCTAGTTGTGGTCTGAGGGATAAAGCTGTGTTGTGGACAGGTAGCACTGTGACAGACCTTTATATTTATTATTGACAGTTCTGACAAAAGTTAACACTTCAGAAAACATCACATAGATGTAGTTGCATTGACTATTAAAGCATGGTATTTACAATGATTATTTCTGTGTATCCAGTGAACTGCATTATGGACGTTTTGACAGTATATAATATATTATTTAAAGGCATGATTTTGTGTTCAGCAAGTGAGCATAGTGAAGCAGCTGGTGGCCCCAGTAAAGACAGTCATTATTCAATATTCTGACAGCGAAGATAGAATAGAACCAGAAAGAAAAGAAGCAGTGTCCCTTTTATTTCCTTGATATCATCTTTCCTGTGTAAGAGTAAAAGACAATCTGTAAGCCCAACCTGACCAAGGACCAGGTAACTTCCTGGCATGCTGGAAGTTGTAGTTCTTGGAAAATAACAAAGTCACATGGGAAATATGGTGGCCTATGATTTCTTCTGTAAAAAGCACCTACAACACGTTTTGTGGCCTCTTGCGGGGATTCCAGAGAGTGGACCTGACCAGAGTCCTTCCTGATCTGTATTTCATTAAAGCTTGCATTCCTATGTTGAAAAAAAAAAAGCAGCAAAGTGAAAAAGAAAAGAAAGAAACACATACTTTATGTTTCCTCTAATTTGCAAATCTTAGCTTCCAGTTTTTATTCATGTGTTTGTATGCAGGGGCCAGGGAACTAGGAAAGAGGGTAAAAGGTTTCTTACAGGCCAGAGCAAGGGCGGTAGGGCATGTTTACTCTGCAAGCAGAAAGGGAACTACTAGTGGGAAATGTTTAAACGGTAAAGGAGATAAAGAAATGAGAAGGAGAACATGGGAGAAGATAAACAAAAACCACACAAATATGAAAAAATCCTTACGGTAATCTATAGCATTATTAGAAAAAAAATCCTTTGTTTTCTGTTTGCCCTCAACATCCTGAGATTTTCTTCCTGTGTTTCCAGCAATAGCCTGGCAGAGAGTTCCTAGGGTAAAATTTACAAGATTGAGTTGGTCTCCAGTTGTCGAGTCTGACTGGTTCACAAATTGAGACTCATCAATCCATCAATTTTAATTCATGATTTTCTTCCTCATTACAGGCTTTCATGTTGGTTTCTGTGATGGTATCTTATATTGGTAATTTATTACCATTGAAATTTCTTTAGCCCTCAGAGGAGGATCAAAAATACACACTGTATAAGGAAGTGAAGAATAAGGTAGCTCCATTTATATTAGCCTACCATGAAGTCCGAAGGAAGTGGCACATCCAGAAAGATAGTATATAATATGCTTTGCAAAGTTGTAACCAGTATCCCAGAAGATAACCAGTATCAATGAAGAGGAGAGAAATCTATAGATGTGGAGAAAAATATAAGAAAAATAAAATCTTTCTTGGGGTCAGTAGTCATGTAATATTTTAATACTAAAGTCACCCTCATCACAGAAGATCCAAGTAAATACTAAAGACAATAATAAAATTTTATTTTTATATAAACAATTTTTAATGATGTCACAGAAATATGCTAACTAATCTCATTTTTAATTATTTTCATGGGGTGGAAGAATTGTAAGTGGTTATATTTAGAACTCACTTAATTAAAATGAATAAACTATATTGCAAATGCAAAATGTAGGTAATCTCACTAACGTCTACCTCCCACTCTACTACTGTTCTAATTAATAGGAAGTGTTCCAGCATATTAATAAAAGAATAAGCAAAGCCCTTTCTCTTTTCCATTATTGCGACCATAAGCAGCCTGGGCTCTGAGTAAGTAGGTCATTGATACTAAAGGCAGGGTGTGTTTATTATTCAATGTGGTAGGCTACTGTGACATTTCTTATCATTTCAGCATAACTGTGCCAGAGGGTCTGTAAATAGTATTCGCCAGAGGCAATTTTACACATTCACAGTGTTCTTTGATGTCTAAGCTAGGACCAGCTGATATCCCCTGAGGTTATCTTTCTGCTTCTTCCACAGGCTGTGTGTGGGATTACAGAAAAACAAAACAAACACAAATACTTGAATTTTGTAATTTATAAACTAAATTAACCTTAAGAAAGCCCATGAGTATCAGTCAGTGGTTATTCAATAAACAATAATTGTTGGGGGTGGAGGCACTACCATCAAAGTTGCAAGGAATTGTCACAAGGGGGAAAATTTACCTGCAAGAAACATCCTGAACATATCCTATTTTATGTGTCTATGAAGGGAACTGAAAAGTGAAACCCACACATTCTGAAATATGAATAATATGTGATAAGGAATTAATATGCATTAAACTCTTATTCCAGTCACTGGTTACAGGACTTTTAATGTATCTTCTCTTTTAGTGATAGCAATATCCAGCCTAAAAAGTCAGTGAGAAAACTAAGTTACAGATAGACTTTCCAATCACGCAGTCAGTAAGAAGTGACTTAATAAATAAATAAGAAGAAATGCTTTCTCAGATATCAGTAATTGCTTCTAACATATCCTTAAAAGTGTTTTTCCTAAGAGAAAATGAGTGTGTGTGCGTGTGTATGTGTGCGCGCGCACACACTGGCATGCATGGGTGTGGTGTTATATGCATGAGTATATGTGACATGGGAATGAACAAGTGTGCCAGGGTGCAATTGTGGAGGTCAGACAACTGTAGTTGTTCGTCCTGGTTGTGTGAAAAATAGTTCTTGCTCTTCATTATTGTGTACACCAGAGGAGCTGCTTTGTAGAAATTTAGTAGTGTCCTTAGTTTTCCATCCACTGGTACTTAGTGCTGGTAGCACTAAGTATGGCCCGAGTGTGGCTTTTATGTAGACTGTGAGGGTCTGAACACAAAGTATCAGTCCTTCATGGCAAAGTCTGAAACCTGGATTCTAGTCAACCAATTTCTTCATTTTGACTTTCTTGTTGTCTGAACAGTCCTAGGGGGACATTCCTAAAATCCTAAAAGTGTGGGGTGGTGGTGAAAGGGGAAGGCTGGACCAGATGTTGGGTCAATTACCAGCTCTTCAGCTTCTCTGTCCTGTGGCACCTCAAGTCTTGTATTATGTTAATTCTTTGAGTCTCCATTCCTTTTAATAGGTCATAGAACTTCAGAAATTTTACATTTTCATTCTGGAAGTAAAACCAAGAAGATACAATTTATGTTCACATCTTTCTATAATTGACTTTTTTATCTCTCTGTCAGGTTAATTTGTGACAAGCATCCATAGAATAACTTTTATGCTGAGGTCATTCCAGCTTGAATGGAATCCAATATTTTCAGAGAAGCATGTGTCGGCTTTGTACAGCTTTACCCATAAAGCTTATTTCCCTGTACTTTAGCATCCCTGACCCTATAGACCAATCTGTCTTTAATTGATCTGACAAGGCAGGTAAATGCTTTTCCTGTAGACCAAGCTTATTATCACATGTCTGATTCTGCTTTCAAAGATCTACACAATGGCCATTAGCCCTCAGTGATATATTTAGTATTTCATGGCACTATTTTTTTTCCTTTCTCTGAATCAGTCTGTGTCTTGGAGAACCTAGTGATTCTCATTGATGGTACATTTTGTCTTGTTTTGTATGAAACTATGGAACGCTAAAAGGAGATCCATGAAATGTAGTAAGAAAATATATAATAAGGCAGACAACAGGATTCTATGAGCACCATATTGCATACTAAGAAATTTTCATTATCTATTTTTAGTTGTTTATTGTTCTGTCTTTGCCTAGAAGCAATTTGTCTATTTTGTTCTTTAATTATTATTAACTGTATAAATAATGCTGATAATAATAAGTCATGTTAAGCATATTTTAAGTTGGGAGACAGGAAAGTATCAGGTGAAGAAAATTAAAATCAGAATTGTAAAATATATACCCTAGACCTTCTCATGTGTTGGAAAAGGAGAGAGTCTCTTGTTGGCTTCCCACTGCCCAGCTATCTTAGACACAAAATAATCACACAGAAACTCTATTAGTTCAATCACTGCTTAGCCCATTAGCTCTAACTTCTTATTGGCTTACTCTTACATATTAATTTAATCTATTTCTTTTAATCTGTATATCACCATGAGCTCATGGCCTACCAGCAAAATTTCAGCACGTCAATCTCCGGTGGCAGCTCCATGGTATCTCTCCAACTCCACCACCTTTCTCCCAGCATACAGTCGAGCTATCCCCACATAGTTCTGTTCTTCCCTGCCGTAGGCTCAAAGTAGTTCTTCATTCACTAACCAATAAAAGCAACACATAGACAGAAAGACTTTCCACACCATTTCCCCTTTTCTGTTTAAACAAAAAAAAAGAAGTTAACTTTAACACAGTAAAGTTACATATAACAAAAGTTATCAAACAAGAATTAAAGTTATAGGATCCGGTCCAGGCACCAGGAGAGACATCACTGGGGTGAGTGAGTTTCTGACCACAGCAGCAGCCCGGGACAGGGAACTCAGACACCCCTCCTACACTTCCTGGTCATCCTCAGGGGCTACTCTGCCCGATACCCCCTCTCTCTTCCTATCCCACCCAGCTTGCATCCACATCCCTCCCCCCTCCATCTGACTCCCTTCCCTCGTTGACCACATAACATCTCCCAGCCCAGCCTGTCCGGGCTCTAGGACCGAATCCGAATCGGCAGGGCAAACGGGAGGGTGGTAGCTCCTTTGTTCCCACTAGCCTGCCTGCAGCGAGCTAGG
>NW_026067937.1:13392391-13415656 GCF_014885135.2 Alexandromys fortis | reverse complement strand
TTTTTTTTTCTTATTCTCAATAAAAAAGAATTAATGTTATAATATTAATATTTTCTTTATATTTTATTATAACTAAGGAAAACTATATAAATTTTTCAACTCAAAGACTCCAGAAGGATATAATATTACCTAATTAAACAGGAAGTACTTTGTAAGCAACTTCCAAAAGTCTAGAATTGACATAGACATCTCGCTACCTGGACAGTCACCCAAAGTTCTTCTATACCATTGGGTCATCCATCTTCAGCCTACAAGCCCAGCAGACTTTTCCACAAAGCAGGAAATTTCAAGGACAGTTCCACCTATATTGGCAGTTTTGCCAGTCACTTTCTTTTGTATCCTTCACACTGTCTAGTAAAGTCTTTTATGAAGCAGGAACCCCAAGAAACCATCTCACCTGTAGTCAAGTTCATTAGTCATTTCGCTTTGGGTCCTGCAAGTCCATTCAAGCAGTTCAGGAAAGAGCAGTTTCTTGTTGAAATGGTTAACCAACTCCATAAGGAGCCTCTTAAATGCCTATGATCCTCTTGAAGTAGCTTGGTGAAGCTAGGAGCAGATGTGTCTCACTGTCATGAAAAGTCCTAATTTCTTAAAACATTTAAATGTCATATTTTGAAGGTCTCTGAAAGATTTGAAAAATACGTATCTAAAATACATCTCTGTACATCTAGAAAATCTAACTCACATGACTACAAACTTGACTATTATAGATGACTATCTATTAACCTATATTTCTTAATTGTACATTACATTTTTTAATGAACTACAGAATCACAATACCTCAATCAAGGGCAGAAATATACATATAACAAGACTGACCTTAAGTTTGCATCACCAAACCAAGATCCACAGTGCTGCTTTTCTCTATAGAATATTCCCCTCTAAATATAAACAAACATTTAGAAACAATATTTGGGAATTCGGGCACAGTTCTGTTCTAACTTCTTCCTGCTGTTTATTGGGTGAACTAATTTTTTGAGGGTGTTAACAGTGACCTCTCTAAGGGTGTGGTCTATCAAACCATATTAGCCTGGAATGAACCCACAGGTTCTCATCTTCTGTGGAAAAAAAAGAACCTCTTTTCCAAAGCAACATATCCTTAGACCCAAATTCTGAAATCAAGATAACTTTATAATATACATGCTCGTTTAGCTTAGCAGCCCATACAATGAAATGTCTCTCTGTACTTAGCTCCTTCACAGTCAAAAAATTTAAAGATAACACAATAATATACATAATCCAGACTCTCTGTGAATTTTCCATTTTTACATGGCTTATTTTTCTTTACTCCTTTTAACCTATGACTATCTGCACTCTGTCTCTTTAAAGACTTTACCCCTTTTCTAAAGCATTACCTTTTTATGGCTGTCTATACTCTTTTCTTCCCTTCCTTCAAGCCTATTGTACATTTATTCAGCACTATGAGTCACTGGATTTGTCTTTATTACATATCTTTTATTCTCTACTATCCAGGAGAACTTTTTAAAATGCCAAGCACTTCTTTAAACTTAAGTGTTAAACTGTATTTCTGTGCCTAGAATTAAGCTCTCTCAGGTTTTTAAGAGGATTTAGTCCACCACATTGGTGTGACAATTTTTTTGGAGGAAGGGAGAGTTGTTTGTTGGTTCCCAGATGCCCAGCTAGCTTAGACCCAAAATAATCACACAGAAACTTTATTGATTCAATCACTGCTCCATCAATTAGCTCTGGCTTCTTGTTGGCTAACCATTACATATTAGTTTAACCCATTTCTATTAATTTGTGTATCACCACATGACAGTGGCTTACTGGCAAAGTTTTTGCATGTCTGACTCTGGCAGCAGCTCCATGACTTCTCTCCAGCTCTACCTCCGTTCCACCAGAATACAGCCTAGCTTATCCTACCTAGTTCTGTTCTTCCCTGACATAGGTTCAAAGCAGTTCTTTATTCATTAACCAATGAAAGCAACACATAGACATAAGGATCTCCAACACAGCTCTTGTTATTGAGGCCCACTTCTGGCCTTAATCCTATGATTTATTTTATGCAAGGAAGAGTAGAGAATGTATTAGAATTGCTTAAAATTTCCTCTTATGTCCTAAATCTTGAATGTGCAAATTGTCTAGAATTAGGAAGAGTATAGCATTGTTTTTTTTCTAAGGCTTGAATCTGTAGTTGAGGAGAAGAAAAACTTCAGCAATCTACATCATTATACATATTTGTGCCCTGGTGAAATTGACAGTGTTGCAGTCATTTTAGCAGTGCCAGTTAATTGGCTCAATTCTGCCGATAAAAGCATGGTGAATGATGGCACACTTCAGTTTTATAAATACACAAAAATATTCACTCCAATGGTCTGGCTCCCTGGCAACCATCTTTATAAAAATGAATACTTTCAGTGGTATGAACAAGGAGTTCAGCACCTAAAAATTAACAACAGAGATGTTTTCCTCCTACTCTCCAACCCTAATGAATAGGAAACCTCCTTTTCCTGAAGAAAAACAAAAGAACAAATCCAGCACAGAATTTTCATTTCTCAACTTCGTGTTAGTGGTGATGACCATTTGGAAGGGTCTTTGGGAGAAGCCTCGATGCTTGTTTTTCTTAGTGCAATAGACCCCCAAATGCCCCTGAGATTTAATTATCTTTCTACATTCTTGTTCACTATAAAGTCACTTACTCTTTTATTGTGTTGCTCTATTGAGAAAAAATCTTCAGTAGATGCATTTTTTTTTTCTAATGGTAAAGGCAGAGTGACTTCAAAGATGAAGTGATCTTGCTTTCTTGTCTTTGACAAAAGGGACGAACGCTTTATTAGTTTCAAGGTGATGTGAAAACATGGGAGTGGGGCTCATCTAGAGAGAGTCTGAATTGGGAATTGGCTTCAGTCTCTTCAGTTGTCCTGTACTCTTGTCTTGTTTTGGTTTCTGGTTGTATACAATATATGCACTTTGCTTCTTTAAAAGAGATGTTATTTCATAAAGGTAAAAGTTGTTTGCATGAACTTTAGATACGATAGATTAAAATTTACATCAAAAATATGCTGCTGATGTGGGACCCTCACCCCTTATTCTCATAGGGTTGAGAAGGAATTTCCTAGCAAAAGGTTTTAAAATTAGAAACACAGACTAGACTCACGTTCCCAGAAAGATAGCACTTTCCCCCTCCCACCAGGAAGATTCCAAGTACAAGGACACTCAGCCTAGCCTAACCAGCCACTTGGTACAGGCTAATAAAGATGGCCTGACTCAGAAACAGGATTGCCTTGCAAAAAAAAAAAAAAAAAAAAAAAAGACTAGCTGGCATAGCAGGATGGGACAGAGCAAGGGATCTTGTAACCATGCTAAAGCAGCTTCAAAAGACCTCTTTGTAGTTACACCATTAAAAGTATACCCCACAGAGGAGCTCTAACTCTTCTCTCCATCACTGCAGTGGGGTTAAGAGATGGGTTCTGAACTGGTTTGTATTATGCTAAATAAACCTTGCTTATTACAGTCTGACCTCTCTGGTGGTCTCTCTGGGGGTCGTAATCTGGGCACAACAGATGATAGAAAATCAAGACAGGCTTGCACTTACTGATCTTTTCAGAAGAAAAATAACCAGGAAAGCTATTGAGTAGAACAAAATTCATTTGGCATCATTGTTGTTGCAGTTTTAGTTTTCTTTTCTTTTTCTTAGTTATGCCTTTCGTGTTATAAAATATGACTGCCCATACCAATTCAGACCAATAGTTTGAACATTTGCGAGCCTCAATGAGTCAAGCATTGACATGTTAGTTCATAGGATAATGATATTAAGTAATGACATCTTGGGTATTATTTAAAAGGGAGTTAGGGAGCAGAGCACTTATACCAGAAATTTGCCATAAGCATTCTACCATTCTAAGATGGTGGGGGAGAATTGTCTGTATTTTGTCAATCATGTATTTTAATAAAATGTTGATTGGCTAAGCAGGAAGTATAGGCGGGTCAACCCGACAGGAAGTAGAGGTGGGGCAATGAGAACAAGAGAGTGCTGGAAAGGAGGAAGCCCATTCCACCTAGTCCTGCTGAGACCACAGAGAAGCAAGATAGAACCTGCCCAGCTGAAAAAGGTACTGAGCCACATGGCTAAGATAGATGAGAATAATGGGTTAATATAAGCTACAAGAGCTAATGAACTAATGGGCCAATAAGTTTATAACCTAATGTAGACTCTGTGTGATTTTCTTTGGGGCTTTCTGGCTGTGGGGTACCAGGTGGGACAGAAACCCCAACAAGCTGCCCCTTTCATGCTACATAAGACAGCAAAATTCTGCATTTATGGAGCAGGGATAGACTTTTTCCTGATTTCAAATCTGCCAAGACCTTGATCTTAGACCTCCAGCTTCCCAAGCTCTGAGAAATAAATTTTAGTCATTCATGCCAACTTTATAGAAGTTTGTTGTAGAAGCTTGTACAGAAAATAGTTTTGATGACTTTCCTACTTAGAGATATGGAGACTTTCATTGTTTGATTGTTAAAGTCAAGGAAAACTTTGATTCTGGGGCATCTCCTTTCTCTGTTGCATGTGGGCTGGGCCTGGGCATGAGAGTCAAGCTGGAAAGTCATGGCTGCTCTAGTTTCAATTGCATAGATAATGAGAAGGAGTGAGTGTGAAAAAAAAATCAGAAAAATAAAAGCTTGGGGAGAGGGAAGAAAAAAATAAGGCATAAGAATCCATATTTCTGCTGATGTGAAAATCAGTAGAACATGGGGAGAAATATTTAAGAACAAAGGTAAATAATTTAATTGATGTTAAAAAATATTTATTTGAGCCTCACTTCAGCCTATCTATCTGGGAGAGTAGCTAATTATTCAACTGTTGATTAATTCATTTCATGTTCTCTCTCTTCTAATATTCATTTATTCATATGCTTATCCATTCACTCATGCTAGGTGATCATTTATTTATTCAAACAATATAGAATTGGAAGTAGGTAGGAGCATGTAGGCAAGAAAAGTATTCAGAATAAAGCTGAAGGTTAGTGGAAATGTTGAGCAGCAAATGCTCTCTAACTGCTAACATATACATCTACAACATAATAAGTCAAAAGTTAAGCCCTTCATTTTCTACCAGAGTTTATTTAATATTTTTAGTGGATTTTATGTGCTTGTGGTCTTGGAACAATAATCAAGAACATTTAAGATGCTAAACTATCACTTTCACTACTGAGCACAGTATAGATTGCTTATAGGAGAGAAATACGTCAAATGCAGATACTGAAGGAAGTGGGTCCTCCCTATAAAATAATTCCTGCAACTATCCATACATCCAAGAAAGTGTTTTGCTTTATCCTTAGCTTTATTGAACTGACAAATGAAGAGAAAGAAGAATATAGTGATTGTCTGTAAAGAACATTTCTAGAAATGGCACTCCTCTACTTCTTCCACTTCCTATTATTTAGAACTCTGATAATTGGGGGCTTTGAGAACATATTTGTCTTTTGGTTCAGTCATGTGCTTTTGTAGATAAAAGGTAAGTAGGGCCCTTAGACCCAAAACAAAAGGCATAACTGGTCTGAGTCTTATCGTTTAGATGGATGCTCCTAGGAATTTATCCAGGTAAACTAATCCCTCTAAGAAATGATAGCATGAGGTCAGGACTGAAGGATGCCTGTGAAACTAGAATTCTCTGTTTAAACACAGGGAATTTATGGTCATTTTTTAAATGACTTAGGACTGGGTTCTTCCTCTTAAAGACTGGCATTGCCTTCTTTGTCTACATTTTATGAGTTGATGGTGACAAAGTGTTGCGAGATATTTGAGTGAAGCTTTCACGAACAGGCAGAAGGCCCTTCAGTACAAGGCATCACTTAGGGTGCTGTATGATGGAGGAAGCCAAAATAAAAGGCTGGCAGAGAGTGGGTTAGGGAATTCAAGTTTCTCTGTCTTCACCTTTACATGCTGGTATTGTTTAAACAAGGAGTACTGATTAACTATGAATTATAAAATAAAGCTCCCTGTTCCACAACATTATAAATATATCCAACAATAAAAGGAGAGATAGAATGTTTTATATACCAAGTTGTCTATAGAATTTATGATACATGATTAATTCTTAAAGTAAAGATGTGTATTATGTGTATGTGTAACAATACACTTATTGTAGATTTTAGAAATATAAATGTTCTTATATAGAAATTTAGCCACTGATGCCACAGTAGACAACATGTAATTTTATGTCCACTTTGCATGCTTCTAAATGAAGCAGAAGCTTAAAAGAGCCAGCTTACATTAAACAAAGTAAAAAGTCAATTGCTATATTTCACTAAACCTTATTCAATGGACCATTTCTGTTTATATCACCCAAAGTACCAATTAACTCTCAAAAGAAACTAATAAAATCTCTTGTTTAATTTAATTATAACTTGAAAAACAACATTTGTATTGATGGAGGAAGGTCATTGGTTAATTAATAAAGAAACTGCTTGGCCCTGATAGGTTATAACATAGGTGGGTGGAGTAAACAGAACAGAATGCTGGGAGGAAGAGGAAGTAGGGTAAGATGCCTCAGTCAGACGCCATAGCTCTGCTCTCTGAAGCAGACATGATGAAGCTCCGTCTCAGGATGGATGTAGGCTAGAAGCTTCCTGGTAAGCGCACCTCGTGGTGCCGCACACATTACTAGAAATAGGCTAAGCAGTGTTTAAAAGAATACAGTTTCCGTGTAATTATTTTGGGGCATAAGCTAGGCAGGCGGCTGGGAGCCAGGTGGCAGGAACGCAGCCCGCAGCTCCTACTACATAGTATGTGCAAGGTATTGTGTAGACCCACTGCATGCTTTAATCTAGTTCATATTTAATATTTAATCTACTTCAATTATTAAACATAATAATGTTAATTTCAACATCATTTCCATTTGACAGATGAAAAGTCATAAGCTAAGGAATGAAGCAGTATATACAGAATCAAAATGTATCTCTATCCAAGTGTAAAGTAATGTTATTGTCAGCAGTGATGTGTGACTGCCTTAAGTAAAAATATATCTTAGGTGTAAGAAAAGCATCTTTTATACTCCTTTTGAACTTTAAATAATGGTTTTTCATAAATCAACTATGTTGGTGTTCTGACTGTGTTAGGAAAGTTCCACTGTAGCGATTCATACATCAAGAATATTAACATTTTGTAGCAATGACTTGTAACATACAAGGTGAATGAATGTATGTGTTATATTCAATAGGAAATAAACAGTGATGATGTAGCAAAGTGACTAGAGCATGTGAAATAATGACAAACCTTCTTAACCATTTTATCAGTAGCTGACTCTCCAGAGTTAGTAGGTCCTACAAATGAGTATCAAGTTGAACTCAAATATGAACTTAGAATAATTGAATCAAACATGCAAGTATTTAAACCTCCTCAAGTTGTTTTTGTAATGCTGCTGCTGTTGCTGCTGATGATAGTGATAATTATTGTACTGCTGATGATAATAATTCAAGTGATAGAATTAAGAGATAATTGAGCAGAGTGTGTATTTTTTATAACTCATGTTACTAAATCAGTTTTTTATGAAAGAGAGAGAGAGAAAGAAAGAGAGAGAGAAAGAGAGACAGAGTTTGTGTGTGTCTGCCTACACTTTACTATCAAGAGATAAGTACTCTAGTTTATCACCTAGATTAGGTAATTTTGAAATTAAATATTGATGTTATTCCTAACTCTGCAAAGCTTTTCATCCAAGCAAATCGATGTCATATTCACCCTAACCATCATGAGAATCTGTTTTGTGTTGTTAGAACAGGATGGTATAATTCTACAATATTAAAAAAAAGAAATAATATAGGGACAAGATACACATGAGCAGTGGGCAAAAGCAGATGTTGGGTGATATTTTGGATATAAAGGAACAAAGAACATTTGGGAACATAATGGAATTTTTTTAGAATTGTGGTTGGGGTCAGGTCGTTGCTCCTAGATGTGTTATGTTCTTGTCAAAATATTTAGTACTTTGTGCCCAAAAGTGGATTTGATGAAGCAGAAGGCACATTTGTAATTTTTCTTGCAGATCCTTGGTTAGACTGCAGAAGTCAAAAATTGATGAAGGAGGGTCTTCTGTCTTTGTGTTACTTTCATTGGTTAAATAAAGAGACTGCCTTGGCCTTTTGATAGGACAGAAAATTAGGTGGGTGGAGTAGACAGAACAGAATACTGGGAGAAAGAAAGCAGAGTCAGGCAGATGCCATGGCTCTCCTCTTCAAGATGGACATAGGTTAGACTCATCTCAGTAAGCCACACTCACGTGGTGATATACAGATTATTAGAAATGGGTTAATTAATATGTGAGAATTAGCCAAGAAGAGGATAGATATAATGGGCCAGGCAGTGTTTAAATGAATACAATTTCCATGTAATTATTTTGGGTAAAGCTAGCCGGGTAGCGGGACGCAGCCTGCTCTGCTTATCACCACAAAAAAAAAAAAAAAAAATTCTTCCTGTAGTTTCTCCCTCTCCATTTCTCCAGTAGAAAGGATGAGCTATGTTTTAAAAGTAGGAAGTAGTAACTGCTGCAAGGGAAAGAATCTGTATTTTCCAGAAAGCACTACATATATATGCATGCATAATAATTAAAGAAGAAAAGGTCATGAATAAGAGAGGGTATAGGGGAATATGGGAAGAGTTGGATGAAGGAGAAAGAGAGATGGAATTAAAATTAACTGAACAAAGTAACAGAGTTACCCATTCTTATAAGATGCCCACAAGGGGTTCACTTGTTTTTGAATACAAAGGGAAAACATGAAAGTAGCATTTACTCCCTCCAGAAATCAAAACAAGCACTAGAACTGCTTCCTGACAAAACTAAAAAAAACACAAGCACCCTAGACTCATTCTAAATAAATAAACCTGAAAAAGTAGTTTCTTCTCTTATTGCATGTCTGTGAGGGTGGTCTTTGTACTACAGAATTATCTATACACTGCTCATGAAGGCTGCAGAAGGTAGAGATGCTCAGCAAGATAATACTGACATAGCTGATAAAAGGAAAGATGCCTAGAGACTGGATACAGAATAACCCAGGGAGTTAGAATTAAAGGATAGGGGGTACTCCATTAAGTATTCCAATACACCACAGGCTCATGAGAACATTTGAAACAACTGCTAAGTAATATCATGGAAGACATACATGGATCCCCTTGAGACAGGGAAATAGACAAGATTTCCTGAGAAAATAGGAAGTGTGGAGTTGGGGGAAAAGAAAGGGTAGAAGGGAAGGAAGAGTGGAGAAGATGATGGGGAAGGAGAACTTGAGAGATCTGAATGGTCGCGATGTGGAAAGGACAGTAGTGCCAGAGAGCAAAGAAAGAGATATCTTGATTGAGCAAGCCATGTGGGACTATCAAGAAACCTGGCACTAGAGAAATTCCTAGGAATTCACAAGGATGGCCCCAGATAAGACCCTAAGGAGTAGTGGAGATAGTACCTGAACTGGCCGTGCCCTGTAGTTAGATCGATGACTATCTTAAATGTTATCATAGAACCTTCATCCAGTAACTGAATGTAGATGCAGAGATCCCCAGCACAACACTGGGACAAGTTCCCAAAGTCAATTCAAAGAGCAGGAAAAGTGAGAAAATGAGCAAACAGGTCAACACCATGATGGGAATACCCAATTGAAATACATGACCTGAGGTAAGGGGAGCCCACCAATTTCAGCCTGACAGCAAGGGAACCAGCATAGGACCACACTAGGTCCCCTGCATGTGGGTCACAGGTGTATGACTGGGGCAGACTATTGCGCCACACTGGCAGTGAGACCAGAATTTATCCCTCCTGAGTTTACTGGCTAGATATAGTGGGCTGGACCTTGGCCCTACCTGAAAGCAATGCGCTAGAAGTTTTTGATTCCCCATGGAAAGCTTTACCCTCTCTGAGGAGTGGATAAAGGGGTATTATTGGGAATGGGAGTGGGAGGAGGGGTGGGAGTGGACACTGGGGTTGATATGTAAAATGAGAAAACATAGATTTTTTTAAAAAAAATAAACTTAAAAAATACTTTGGAATTCTTAGTGATAGTTCAATTTTGGTTTATAATTGCTTTTTCTTTGTTGTCCTATTTTGTCTTTTTAAAATAATTATGATTTAATTTACTTAGAGTATACATAAATGTTCAAAAAAATAAATTTTAATGTTAAAGTTTCCTGAAATTAAATTTATGTAAGAAGCTGAAGGTGGCTTTGTATGATAACAGTAAAGGAAAGCATTATTCATGATATTGAGGGAGACTTCAAATTATAGCCACTTTTCTTCCTACAGAAGGTAAACCCAATCTACCTATATTAAAGGAAGAGTATTCTCAGTTCTTTGTTATGGAGAAGGATGTTTATAGGGATATAATTTAAGAGTAAAGTAAGCTGATTTTTTTCTAAGAAAATGTGGTACATTTCTACAATGGAGTACTACACAGCAGAAAAAAATTAGAACATCCTGAAATTTGCAGGCAAATGGATGGATATAGAAAACATCATATTGAGTGAGGTAACCCAGACCCAGAAAGACTAATTATCATATATAGCTCAATAAACACAATAAAAACAGAAGTAAAATGAGAAATCTACTCAATGCATTTTTTTCCTACCATGTAACACATAGTGACCATTCAGTGTGCCAGTTGTTTAGTGGAAGGCCTGGGGAGGATTCGGCATTATATTCTCCTTTGAAATATAAAATAAGAGGAATAATGTTTTCCTGTAGGCAAGATCCAGCATTCAAACAACTCTCTTTGCCCTAGTGCCTGGATGTGGTGCCTTCTTATGCCTGAGCAGGGCTTTCCTGCCTGCCATCTTTGAAACAGCTTATCATATTCTTTTGACTTGAAAGGCCACTTCATTATCTTGTTACCTCAAAGTCTGACTGCTGTAGCCGCTGAACCACCAGTATGTTCTTCTATCCAACTTCCTGTGTGTATGTCACACATGGTATGCAGACTCCTCAAGGCCTAGGCTCTGAGTTTTGTGCTTACTCTCCCCTGAGTCACAGGTCAGGCTCATAGCTTTCATACACCAAATCCACATATGTAATGTATAGTAACATGAGACAATCAAACAAACTAGTATCAAAAGTGTCTAATAGTTGAATGGGAAATGCTATTATTAATTATACTCAGTGTACTATCCTTGTAAATATTACAAATCTTCAATTCAGAAAATAAGAAAATCTATAGACTACAGCACTGAGGCTGATTAATGTAATCTTTATAGACTTAAACTTCAAATATCCACAATGTTATGATTCTTATTTCCACCCAAGAGAGCAATAAAATACTACAGCTTACAAAAAGTTGTTTATAGCATTCAAACAAATTGGTAGATTATTACAGGATTTGTAAATTATCATTTCCAAAGACTATTAGGAGAGCTGACCTAGAACTTTAATTTCTTCAAAAAAACTTTTGAATTTATAAGCATATGTACATTACATATGTGGATTTGGTGTATGACACACTCATATACATATATACATATATAGATTTGAATAAGAAGTGAGTTTTGAGTAAGAATATAGTTAGATAATTTGCTACCTATATTAAGCTGAAGTTCAAGTGAGGGAATGTTGAAGTCATAACTAGAGAAGTCTAGGAAAACCGGAAAGATGATACCCCTTATTTATGGTATTCACATACCACAGGTCATCTGAATGCTAAAATTACCCCTAAATCAGAATATGATACCATTGCCCCGTGGCTAACACAATTTCACTACAAATCACCAAGCAAAGAGGCTTCACAATCTCCTGGGATATTTTTATATAATTTTTATTCATTTCTAGTGCTATTACATAGGACTCTTTTGTCACTAAGTGACACATTGCTTCTGTGATCATTGTTGCCAAAAGTTACCCCAAATTCATAATGTCTAATATATCCACTATTTACTGTTGAAGAAGTAACTCAACATGTTCTGCAGTTTTCTTATGGAAATCATGTTAATTTTTCTAATTTGTTCATGTTCCTTGTGTAGCTACGATCATGGCATGATGTGTTGCCCTCCACTTCTTCTAATTGGCCAGTACTTTCTTCTCATGTTGGCAAACTTGTACCAGAAAAACCATTAACATAAATAGATGCACTTAGCAGGGCTGGAGTTACAATGACTGCCAGGCCAGGTTCTTTAAACATATAACCTGAGGGGTGGCAAAGAACTTTGTAGCCCCTGTGTTCTTTCAAATTCTTTAACTGTTGAGTGCATGGTGATATTTCTCTTTTGTGTAAGTATGTAAAAGATCATATAATGATGAAATGTGAGTGCACTGTTGACTTTTCAGTAAATATATGTGATGGGGCTGGAAAGATGGCTCAGTGGTTAAGAGCATTGCCTGCTCTTCCAAAGGTCCTGAGTTCAATTCCCGGCAACCACATGGTGGCTCACAACCATCTGTAAAGAGGTCTGGTGCCCTCTTCTGGCCAGCAGACATACACACAGACAGAATATTGTATACATAATAAATAAATAATTAAAATAAATTAATAAATTAATAAATATATGTGAGATTGTTTCTTTGGAAGTGTTCTCTGTTAAGCACAACATAATTTTGTAAGAAAAATCAATTTGGTGATTTTGGGCAACTTACCATCTAGGGCCTTTTATCTATGCATGACTTATTTTGATTAGTTAAAAGGTTTGTCAAAAATGTAGAATTCTGAGCTGAGAAGATAGCTTAGTTTGCAAAGTGTTGTCTTGCAAGCATGAAGAACTGAGGTAGACTCCCAGAATCTGCCTACCTCTCCCACCACGCAGACACAAATCTAGGTCGATTTGTATGTGCTTATAACAGAATTGGAGAGATAGAGACAGATAGGTCCCTGAGGCTTACCACTTAGCAAGAATAGCCTTTTTGGTAAGCTCTCGGCCATGTGACCATGTAAGAGACGCTGTCTTAAAATATAATGTTGGGATACTCATGAGGTAAGATGCTCAAGGTTGACCTCGGGCCACCAAATGTATGAGCATGCAAATGAGCATGTACCAGTGCATGCATATATACTAGCAAACACGTGAATAAAAAACACAGTAGGAGGAAGGCCTGAGTTGTAAGCTAGGTTTCCTTTATTGAGAAAGCAGTCTAAATAGAAGGACCAGAACTATACTTACTGAATCTCTCAGCCAGAAAAGCAGATGCAGTAAAATGCAAGGGGCAGATGTTGGAAGATGTGAAAGTAGAAACTGGCATCAATCAAGCTCATGATAGGCAGCTAATGGGTGGGCAGACCAGAGATTTCCCAACAGCCCTGAACAGGCTGTGATAAGACTTGTATCTCTCATTTCCAGTGGCCAGTGCCCAAAACTTTTTGGCATTGGGAGGAGCTCGATATCAAAGCTGTCAACACACAGTGTTCTATTCATTAACCTCTGTAGTGAGTTGTTCAGAGCCCCAAGATGGAATAGATGCAGCCTTTCTGGTTAGACCACAGGAAGGACAGAAACATTAAGTAATACATCCCAAGAGTCCTTGGTGGTTCTTTTCGTTCACCTGCTTAATGCCCTGGCTGCCTTTTAGGCAAGACACCTGACTGATTTTTCTATCACTCTTTAATAGTTAATCCCCACCTTGTCTGTTAAAATATTTCAGCAACTCCCTCAGGCCAGATAAATCCAACTAAGTTTAAATTAGATGCCTCGGCACCATCAGTCATCCAAAAAGCTTCCAGACAGAGCTAACACACCATCTCACTCATTATAGACAGAGGGTCTCAAATGAAACCCCTTAATGGGCCTTCTTCCTGACTCTGGGGCACAGTGCAATACATTTGTACTACACCTCAGTAGGAATTTCTTCACAGCCCTTAGGAAGGAGAATTTCATATTAACATGAAGCCTCAACATTTCTCAACACTGTAAAACTCTGCTTTTAGCAGAATGCTGTCAGCAGTGCAGAGAATCTGATCCTGTTACTCCTGTGCTAAAACACATTTAAGGACTCCTAGCATCTCTCTCTGCATGCTGCCCTACTTTCCCTTGCTGGAATGCAGAGGCTAGTACAGTTTAGACAGACCCATCTTTCCCAGTCTTACCTACTCTGCTTCACAACCCCAAACCATTTATATCCCCAGCCAAACAAGTCACAAGCTCCTTTGTATGGAAAATATCTTCTCATCTTCCAGCTCCATTTCCTGAAATTATACCCATCCTTTAAAATCCTTATCAACTTCATTTCGTTGTGCGTTTAATCCCCCTTTTCTCACTTTGTAGTAATCATACCCTCCTTGAGCCTTTCTTATATCTTTCATCTGTATAGTATCATTCTCCAATGATCAAGAAACAATGTGATGATTAAACAAATGTCAAGCTTTCCTGGAAAGTTCAGAAGAAGCAAGGTTTTTATTTCTTAACTGCTAGTTAGAGCATGTTTGTATTGACCTTGGTGGGAAAAAAATCTCTGGGCTAAATGATATTAATATTAGTAACTCCAATTCATTGAAGAAGTCTGATAAAAATTAACTATGGCTTACAACACAGCCAGAATGACACACTGAGGGACTTAGCTGATGGAAGCTAGAGATGAAATGAAGGTGAGATGGCAGCATGTCCTCAGGTTCTAGGGTTCATACTAAGCATAAAAACCTCTTATCTGGAGATATTTGACGAAGGAATAAGTGTATATCTTCCAGGAAGGAAAGTAAATAGCTCATATCTGAGCTCATTGGGCTTAGTTTCACAGAAATATTAAAAAAAAAAAGCTCCCGTGGGATGTTGATTTTGCTCAGAGGATAAAGGTGCTTGCCACCAAGCCTATCAATGACCTTAGTCTGACCCCAGGAACCTTCATGATATGGAAAGAATTGATTTCTGCAAGTTGTCCTCAGACCTCCATACATGCACAGCTGCATGTGTATACATACACACATACACACACATGTGCACACACACATATACACACGAATGGGGAGAGAGAGAGAAAGAGAGAAATAGAGAGAGAGGGAGAGAGAGAATAAATGTAAATGGAATATTTTAAAGTAGTACTGTAATAATGGTGTTTTCCAAACCATATTCCATTTTTGGTACTTAATGAACATACTTTTCATTCTTTAAGTCAATTTTTAAGAAGCACAATGATGGGATCTTATATCTATCTTGACATATTGTTTTCTAAATTGCCGCAAAACATTTCCAGATGTTGCAGCATCAATTCAAAAATTACGAAGCTACTGTGTGCTTTTCACAGAATCGTAGCTGAAATAGAGGTTGAAAGGGCTTATTTATCATCTATAGAGACACTTAAACAGTAAGCACTGAGATAAAAGAAATGTGACCAAGAAACCCACAATAATGCACTTTTTCCAGTCCTTCAAAATCCCTAACTCAAGAGATTTAAACCACTGAAAGGATAGCAACAATAATTCATGTCAGCACAGATTTTATAGAAACTTAAAAGCATAAAAATGAAAATGAAACCCTTTGGGCACACTCAGAATCCACACCATCAAGTCGAATTGCAAAGAATTTCTGTTTTTGTTTGTTTATTTGTTTTGTTTTAAAAAGTACATTATAAGTTAGGTGAACTTACTAAATTCAAAACATTTCTACTTTCAGATTATTACAAAAAATTTTATTGATAACTATGATACATTTAGTTAGTTAATACATATATAATATTAGAAACATTTGCTAGAAACCAAATGTTTTTAAATTTTAGTTCTTTGAACACTTCATCTGAGAGCCCTGCATCTACATATAAGTCACTCCTTTCCCACTCCAATTCCTCCTAAATCCTCCATCTCCTTCCCATAGTCTTGATTTTCTCTTAATTATTTTGTAAACACACATGTATATATGTGCATATACATGCATATATATCTTAACTCCATGAATTGTATGTAATTATTAAATACATATTATAAATGCATACATATATAGCTATCTTTATATATTGATATATTCTAACCCACATATATATTAAATCTAGCCATAAACCAAATAGTAGTATTGTTTAAGGCCTTTCTCTGTCATAGATAAACTATAAGTCACAAGTAATCAGGACAGTCTTTAAGAAAAAGAAGGCCAGGATACAATGGCATTGAAGAAATTAATTTAATCGACTATATATTTATGCAATTTATTTATATCTTTATATGTGTGTGTAACAGTGAAGAACTGATTTGTAAATAATAACATAATCTGGGATGATTTACCCCTTATATTTTTAATTCATGGTATATTAATTTTAAAAGAATTTATTGTCTACTTAATTTGGAATTGGCTTAGCTACTAAGTCATTTTGAGCTGGCAGGAACATGAGCTCCTTTGATTCTGAGTCTTTGCAACCCAGAGTGTAAATGGAGAAAAGGGAGCACTGACAAAGCTTCTAGTGAAGGATGGTGGTCTAAAAATTAGAGGAAAGAGAGGAGGGCTTTGTGAACTCGGCTTGCAATGGCGCAGAGGTTAATCAGCAGGGTTTTGCAAACAGGACTGTGAGGGAAAAGGGTTCCACTGGGATCAGAGGCTGTGTAGGAGAATCAATGGGAGAGCACCACTTTGAGAGCAGAGCACAAGGAAGGTTGGGAAGTAATGGAGATCAGGGACAGCATGAGTCCAGCACATGCTTAGGAGACAAGTAGGGAACACCCTTCTACTTAGAGATCTTTAGGTACTGGTTGAATAATTCAATCTTTTACACAAGAGATACCATATAGTAATTCAGATTAAGGAGTGATTTTGAACTAGATGCTATTGGAGTTGTTTATGTGTCATATGAAGAATCAAATTTTACATTTCTTGGAAGTAATTAAAACCGTATGCATAGATGGAATAAAGATTTGCCTCCATAGTATAATATCTTAGTGGCAGATTTTTTTGTGTGAAACAAAGTGTTTGTTACATCAGCCTTCCTCTGAAAGTGAAATTCTTTAAATATACACATTTAATAGACTAAAGAAAATTTGTATAAACCTCATGTGACTTTAAGATCTATGTACTACCGTAGCTCCTGACTTTCTTGCTTTCTCTGCTTTCTACATGGATGACTATCTTTGGTCACATGCTGCCACTTCCATGACGTTCTTTGCTCCACGTTAGGAACACGGAACATGGTGCCAAGTGTCTTCAGATTGCAACTTCTGAAAATTTAAGCTGAAGTAAACTTTACCTTTCTTTACTTATTTCTATAAGTTGTGTTGCCATAGCAATGAGAAACTGAATCAGGCAGGTGGTCTAACATGAGAAAATAAAACATTTATTTAAATCAAAGGGAATGTGTTAGGTATGCATGGAGGTGGGGAGTGATCAAGAGCATGAAGACAGGCTAGATAAATGGGTCAGTAGTTAAGAACACAAACTGCTTTTTCAGAAGATCCAGATTCAATTCCCAATATCCATATGACAGTCCACAATCATCTGTAACTCCAGTTGCAGGAGATATTATGCACCTTCTGGCCTCTGCAAACACTAGGCATGCATATGGTACACACACACACACACACACACACACACACATATATATATATATATGTATATATATATTTGCAGGGGAAACACTCATGCACACAAAATAAATAGAGAAGAAAGAAAGAAAAATAAAAGGAAGAAAGAAGAATGAGAAGAATCATGTATCCAAATAATTTTCGTCTGAAAATAGGAATGGGTTTTTACAATTTTTTCACATGATCATTAAAATCAATTACTATTTATTGCATATTTTAAAATAATTCTTATTATGTTGAAATGCATCATACAAAAATAATGAGTGAATTCAGATACGTATTAGTGCGGTTGACAAAATAACTCAGTAAAATGCACATGTAACTAAGCATCATTCTGTACTACACACATGTAAAAGTACTGTTACATGTCAATTAAAAATATTAAATGAACCAGGAGACATTTACAAAGTTTTTAGCATATATCCAAATCATGACCACTTCATGAAGAGTCTGAGCAAGACTCATAATCTAGTAATAAGATAGGATCAAGAAAAACTGAGGTGCATCAAATCAAAAGAGAAAAGCACATGCTATGATCTTAGCCAAGTATTTTATACCTTTCTCTTTTGCACTTATTTTTACAAATGTCTTCTTATGACATTGATTTCTGAATAATGCTGATGAAACAAACATTGAAGGATAAAGAAACATAAAACACAATATGTGAGACTTGACAGTTATTGTCCAGTGGCCAATTGAGTTTTGTTTCCAGAGACCAGGGTTTTTGAATCTTCTGGCCACTAAATTATAAGTTAAATAGCGTAATCACATAAATCATTAGTTATCACTGACAAGAGATACAGATATCATTTCTTGGACTGTTTGGGTTTATGCATATATTTCTGCTTTCATAATTATTCATATATGTATGTATGTGTCTTTAAAATTATACCATATATATTAAATTAAAATACATGTCTAAAATAAACTTAAAATATAGGATATATACCCCATATTTAAAAGTCATGGAATATAGAAGCAATACTAGTATTTAGGCTTCAATCACTGAAAAAATAATCAGTGAAAATGTATATCTTTTGCCCTTTCTCATCTGGTGAGCATTTTTGAAGGTTATGGCAGGAGCAATGGGCTACTTATTTATCCTTCTCTGTCAGGAAAGGTTATGCTTCTTGACAGAACATGAAAGTTTGGGAGATGTGCACATGGGTAGTTGGCAGAAAACAGGGACACGTGGCTAGCCAGTTAGGTCAGCTGAATAACTCTGGTGATCAATTGGCTGATAGACGTCACAAATTACTTTCATATTCCCTTTTCTCTTTTAACAGTTACGGAGTATTCCATGCTATGAAATTTCAATAATTTAAAAATACAATGATAGTGTGTGTGTATGTGTGTGTGCATGTGTGTGTACATGTGCGTGTGCATGTATACACTAAAATATGTTGGTGTTTTGTATCAACAATTGATTGGATTATTTAAATTTTATAAATTCATATGTGCATATCTGTACATGGGTATGTAATGTGAATGTGCTTTATGTATGTATGTACCATGGGTGTGTGGCTGTGTGGGACTATATATGTCTTTGTATACCAAGAATTGAATCTTAAATGTTAATTGAATTTTGATGTGATCACTAAGACTTATTTCCCTAGAAATTATTGTATAGCAATTACTAACTATTTGAGATGGCTCATGAAAAACAAGAATAAACAAACTTCATGTCTAGGATAGCTGAAATATGTAAGATTCTTTGAGGCTACTCTTTGGAGCTATAGAAACAAAAACTACTGTTTGTAGAGACTAATCAGCCCAGCTGCCTACCGAAGATTTTTCAGAACTGTCAAAACGTCCTGCAAGTTTGGAAGAAAGTTCCAGAGTTGTAGTTTTGTGAGTTGTTGCCTACATTTGAGGTAGGCTTTTGGTTATATCCTCACCTGTGAATCACCCCTGCTTCTATAACTTCACCCATACTCTATTCCTAACCAGTACAAAAACGCATTGATTCACCAAGTTGGACTATGTTCTAACTGATATTTTGTTCTGTCATGGGTTCCTTTTGGGGCGGGGGTGTAAGTATGTTTGTTATATATCCAGAAGAAGTCTCCCACACAACATAAATAAATAAATTAGCTTCTCAACACAAGAGCAGTATCTGAATAATACTTGAAAGGGAAACGGTTATCCTTAAAATAGACTATTTCTTTTATTCACATGCCTTCTCTGTTGCCCTGACAACAGACCACTGTAAACTGGGAAGGCACAACATGAAGATTAGTAGCAGCTTTTGGCTAATGAGGGTTCTAGCACTCTAAATCATCAGGTCCTGATGTTTACTTAGCTTTCTTCTTGGGAACCTTTCTAGTTACATTACATGGAGCCTCATCAGAAGAAGTATTTTCAAATAATTATCAAAACTTTTGAAATTTTGGAAATTGCTCTCAGAACTACCACAACAAAGTAATATTTCATTATTATTAAAACCAGCAAACGTCTCCAAATTAAGCCCCTATAAATTACCTGGAGCTGATTACGTGTCTATCACTGCACCAGCTTTGTGGATAGGAGGACAAAGGGACAGTTGGCCAGAAACTACTTAAGAATTGACCTGGAGAACAATGTTTTTCCAGTTCAATGAATACAGCTCGGTATCCATCTAATATCTGTAGCTCATTATCTAGCTGTGGGAACTTGAGAAGTTTTCCACAGCCACATTGGCATGTCAATGGGGTATGCTCATCATACAGATCTTCTTATGCAACCATATTACTGATATTTCATGAATGGAGCTTTCCTGTTACTTATCGAAAACACTATCTTGAAGGAGCTGCCCTGGCCCACTGGCTAAAACAATACTTTTTCTTATTCTTCAATAATCCTCTGAGAGACTAAGATGTAGGAGCTGCACATAGAATCCTCAATTTTTTAAATAATTTATTTGATAAAGAGTGCAGCTCAATAGACATATACTTCAAAAATCACATTTTTATAAACTCATCCAAATAACTTGTCTTGGATAACATTTTATGTTAAAAGTGTTTGCTCATTGACCTAAAAACAAATCACATTTAGTAGTCAGCTATGAACTAATAAGTTTGATGTTACCTCAATTATTTTTAAATTTCAAAATATATTTTATTAATACACATCCTAAAATATACAAATCAATATCATTTATTATTTGTGATAAAGCCTATATGAAAATATTATCTTCCAGTATAAAACCTGCTTGCTATTCTATCTTAGAAAGAATTGATAGTTTTAATATTTTACTTCTAAAGTTAATAATGATACCAGTTCAGTGAATAAATTTCCAATAAGGAAGCTTAGTGAATGATTTAGCTTGATTTTCATTGCTGTGATAAACACCAAAACCAAAAGCAACTTGTGGACAAAAGGATTTATTTAATTATACAGTTCTCAGTCCATTATGAAGAGATGTCAGGGCAGAAACTGAAGACAGGAACTGAACAAAGTCCATGAAGCAGCACTGCTTATGGGCTTACTCCTGCTAACATGTTCAATCTGTTTTCTTGTACCACATATAGACACCTGACCAGGTATGGCTTTGCTCTCCACTGATCTGGGCTCCAACATCATTTCTTAATTAAAAAAATGCCCTAGAGACAAGCCTGCAAATAATCTTTTTAGACGTATTCTCAATTGAAGATCCTATCCTGAATAAAAATTGCTTATGTCAAGTGGAGAGAGGAAACAAACAAACAAAAACTAACTAGAAAATGTAGTTTTTATTATTCTGATTAAAAGTATATACTTTGAAACATTCACCTTCCATAGGATATTAAATAAAATTGTCTACAGATGTTTTAATATAAGCTATTATCACCACAGATGGGCATATTGTGGCATGTACTTCTTGGTGAAGCCTTACTTTCTGGCATTCCAAGAGTTAAAGGTTTTGCTGTGGGACAATGGTCTTGTACTTTGTAAAGGTTTGTCACTTCTAACTTACTTAAATGCTGATTGGCCAGTAGCCAGGCAAGAAGTATAGGTGGGACAACCAGGCAGGAAATAGAGATAGGGCAAGCAGAGAGGAAATAGAAGTGAAGCAATAAGAACAACAGAATTATGGGAAGAGGAAAGGTCAGTCTGCAGTTGTCACCCAGATACAGAGGAAGCAAGATGAGAATGCCACTTATAAAGGTACCAAGCCACTTGGCTAACACAGACAAGAACTATGGTCTAATTTAAGATACAAGAATTAATTAATGTGAAGCTTGAGCTAATAGACTAACCAGTTTATAAATAATGTAGATGCCTGTGTGTTTCTTTGGGACTGAATGACTGCAGGATCGGGTGGGACAGAAACTACTGTCAACAAAGTTTCACAACTTTGCTTGGTTAAATGCCAATCATGAACTAAAATTGTATTTCTACATGTGGACAGTAAGAAGTAACTATTTTACAAGGACCTAAGTAGAATAAGACAAAAGCGATGCAGAACTTGGTTGCGTATCCTGTCTGATTTTCTATTTCTCAAGGTCTTTGTGAAGAATGTCATAGAGATAATATAACAAAATATATAGAATAGAGAATGATCTATCATTCACAAGAAAGAGTTAACAGAATTATTGTATCATCAGTATTTCTGTGCCAATAGAATCAGAGTTGATAAGCATATCACCATTTTTAGGTCAAAGTTGTCATATATCAACATACGATTCTATTTAACATGCAGGCTAGTACCAAGGACTGAGTGTTAGCGCAATCAACAAAATGCTTGTGACTCAAGTATGAGGGCTTTGATTTAATCCCCATAATACATGTCAAAAGTCTGTCAATGGTGATGTCCACTTGTATTCCCAATGTCAGGGAAGCAGAAATAGGAAGATCCCTGGAGCTCATGGGCCCTCAAACTCAACCAACTGCTCAAGATTCGGACTAATGAGAGGCTTTGTCTCAAAAAATAAAACAAAGGTACAAACAAACAGCAAAAGCAAGGTAAATTCCAACCCTGAGAAATGGCACTGAGGTTGAGATCTGTTCTCTACCCACATGCTATGCACTACCATACACATATAGATACCAAAGTTCATATAACATGCAGAGCATAATAGATTTTTAAATCTTATATCAATTTATATACATGTTTAACTCAAAAAATCCTTAATTCATTGAATGTGCTAAGTAGATTTTAATTTAAGCTCAATGAAAGTATCACTTAGATTGTCATTTGTGAGTATTGCCCTATGAATTATGCCAACATTCTGCTCTGATGCCTTATTAGATGTGCATATTTGCATTTTGTTGCAAGAGGCATATATAAGGAACTCTGCACCTTCACCTAGTTGTTCCAAATTCAAATGATACTTTACTTTAGCATCTCATCATGGGGAAATTGACATAATTAAGTACTCTTCAAAGAAAAATAGACTCCGATGCTGCTAATGCCATTAAATATTTACTATGCACATTGCTGCAGTAAATTCTTGGACAGAAAATGTTTCTACCAAACTAGACCAAATGAGAACATCACATTGCCTTGTAGCAAGTATATCTGGTTCTATCAATTATTAAACAATATATATCTGTAGGCATAAAATATACATGCAGAATCTGCATAGTGTGAAGTCTGAAAGGGTGGTGAAAGCAAGCATTTCTGGAATATGTTTGCTGGTCCACCCAATTCTGAGCTCAGACAATAAGTTATTATGCTGATCTTGGCAGGTAGGAATTCCCACATATTAAAGTGTACCCCCAAGCTACAATTAAGAGGAAACAAAATGAAAAAGAAATAATTGAATTAAATCAGGAGTAGAGTCCTCTTTTGTAAAGTTTTAGATAGAAGCAATCAAGAAAAGATACTGGCTTAGAAAACTAAGTCAAGTTATATAAAAACCAAAATCCATCCATTTGTGACTGAACTTGAACAGAAAGA
>NW_026067937.1:13386634-13392341 GCF_014885135.2 Alexandromys fortis | reverse complement strand
ATATATGTGTGTGTGTGTGTGTGTGTGTGTGTGTGTGTGTGTGTGTGTGTGTGCATTACATATCTCCCAAAATCCCACCAGGTATGAAAATTGGGGCCACCAGAAAATCTAAATAACTTGAATTGCAAAGTTAACTTCTAATTTAAATACCATCAAAAGTTTAACATTTTTTCTTTTTTTATTCCCTCCACATACCCTCACACCTCACCACCATCCATTCCTCAGAAGGGTAAGGAACATTGCTTTGGGGAAGGTTCAAAGCTCTCTCTACTATATCTAGCCTGAGAAAGGTATCCATCCAAAGAGAATAGTTTCCCAAAAAGCCAGTACATGCAGTAGCGTTAAATCATGGTGCCACTGCCAGTGGCTCCTCAGTCTTCCCCAGGCATGCAACTGTCAATCACAATTAAAGGACTGATTTCCAAAATATATAAAGAACTCAAGAAATTAGACACCAAAATTCCAAAAATCCCAAATAAAAATGTGGTACAGAATTAAACAGAGAATTTTCAACAGAAGAATCTCAAATGGCCAAAAGATACTTAAGGAAATGTTCAGCATCCTTAGCCATCAGGGAAATGCAAATCAAAACAACTCTGCAATGCCATCTTCCAACTGTCAGAATGGCTAAGATCAAAAATACCAATTATGCTTATGCTGGAGAGAATGTGTAGTAATGATGTGGGAAGGTCATTTGTCAATCTTTTGTTTCATTGGTTAATCAATAAAGAAAACTGCTTGTTCTGATAGGTCCGAAAATAAGGTTGGTAGAGTAAACAGAACAGAATGCTGGGAGGAAGTGAGGCAATCGTCATGCCTCTCCTCTCTGAGCCAGATGCGATGAAGCTCTGGCCCAAGATGGACGCAGGTTAGAATCTTCCTGGTAAGCCACCACTTTGTGGTGCTACACAGATTATTAGAAATGTGTTAAGCAAGATGTGAGAATCAGCCAATAAGAGGCTGAAACTAACGGGCCAGGCAGTGTTTAAAACAATGCAGTTTCCGTGTAATTATTTCTGGTAAAGCTAGCTGGGAGCTGGGCAGCCCGCTGCTCCTAATTCTACAAAGTAAGGGGAACACTCTTCTATTGCTGGTGGGAATGAAAACTTTTAAAACCACTTTGAAAATCAGTATGGCAGTTTCTCAGAAAATTGGGAATCAACCTACCTCAAGATCCAGCAATACTACTCTTGGGCATATACCCCCAAAATGCTCAATCACTACAAAAGCAATTGTTCAACTATGTTCATAGCAGCATTATTTGTAATAGCCAGTACCTGGAAACAACCTAGATGTTCCTCAACCAAAGAAAGAAAAAATTTACACATTACACTCAGCAGGAAAAATCAATGACATCTTGAATTTTGCATGCAATAAGATGGAATTAGAAAACACTACCCAGAGTGAGGTAACCCCAGCCCAAAAAGATGAATATGGTATATACTCACTCATAAGCAGATACTAGCTATAATATAAGGATAATGAGCCTATAGTTCATGATCCTAGAGAAACAAAGTAATAAAAACATATATAGAATCACCTGGAAAATCGAAACAGACAAGATCCCTTGACAAAATTGGGAGCATGGGGTGGGGAAGAAGGGAGGGTGGAAGAGGAAAAATAGGAAAAGGGGGAGGGTTGAGGTTACTTTGAGGGAATGGGATAGTCTAGACGGGGGAAGGGCAGAGATGAGAGCAAGGAAAGAGAGAGCTTGATTTAGGGAGCTATTATGGGGCTAGCAAGAAACCTGGCTCTAGAGAAATTCCCAGAAATCACAAGAATGACTCTAGCTAAGACCCTAAGCAATAAAGGAGAGGGAGCCCAATCTTGTCTTGCCCTGTAGTCAGATTAATGCCTATCTTAAATATCACCATAGAACCTCATCCAGCAACTGATGGAAACAGAGGCAGAGACCAGTATCAGAACACTGGACTGAGATCCCAAAGTTCATTTGAAGAGTGGGAGGAGTGAGAATATGAGCAAAGAGGTCAACACCATGATGGGTTCACCAACTGACACAGTCTTCCTGAGCTAATAGGAGCTCACCAACTCCAGCCAAACTTGGAAGAAACAAGCATAGGACCAAAAATTCCAGCTGGATTTGAACTCCAGAGCCCACTAACTGATAGATTATTAATTTTTTAACAAAATAAAGGTAAATGATTGCTTTAAGTTAAAAAGTAAAAAGCACAAAGAAGCACTTTGTAGAATTTTCTTCCAATTCTTTATCACAGCATCTTTGCTACAGTACCAGATGTCCCATTAATGTTAGGCAGAATTCAAGATGAATGTGAAGGCCAAAACCTTTAAATTTTTGGTTTTAGAACTCTAATCTAGACATGGACTGGGCATTTTTACTCATCATTTTGCCATAACTTTCTAAATGCAAATATCAGTATCTGACTGGCTCCATACTGTGAATGGAAAGATCCTCTCTAATTGTAAGCCATAAGAAGCCCTTCCTCAATTCAGTTGCTTCTTGCCAGGTATTTGATTATAACAGTGAGAAAAAAAGAACAGGTACACTTGACAAGTTACAATGTTGGATCCGTCATTCTTTTTATAAATTCTGCATTTTTATTTTGAATTTCTAATATTATGTCTATTTTTGTGTTACATTTCTAATGCTGGATAACAAAAAAATTGACTATAAACTCACATACTTTTAGTATCATATGGTCCATTTATTTGTTGTCTTATTTGTCTATTGAGTTATCAGCTGAAACACAGGTAAGCTGCATTATCTGTTCAGGGTCTTATAAGTTCTAACCAGTGTCAGCCAAGTCCTGTTTATTTGTCTATAAGCTCATCTGTGGAGGAATCTATTTCTCTCTCTCTCTGTCTCTCTGTCTCTCTGTCTCTGTCTCTCTCTGTCTCTCTCTCTGTCTCTCTCTGTCTCTCTCTCTCTCTCTCTCTCTCTCTCTCTCTCTCTCTCTCTCTCTCTCTCTGAGTCATTAGGAAATTCCATTTGCATGCATCCTTGCTACTAATGGCCCATGTTCTGGCTGAGAGCTGGCTGGAGGTGCTCTTCCACAAGAAGAAAATGCCCATGATTTCTGCCACACACCGTGTCTCAGCATGGATCCTTGATTTATCAAGCTAACCAGAGGAATATCTAGATACTGAGTGGTAAGATGCCTTCAGTAATACAGCTTTGGGGCACAACTCACTTTGTTTTTATACTTAATATTCAGAAACAATCTTTAGTCTTCACCATCATCAAGTGGAGATAATGCAAGGGTATGAATAACAGAGGATAGGAAACTTTAAACTCACCATAGATTTTTGTTTAACTTGTACTGCTGTGGGAACTCCTTCATCCAATGGCCTTTGAGATGTTGGGTCACTTTGGGCGTGATCTTGGGTACTATATTGCAGAGGTAGGGATGTGGACAAGGTCCTTGGCTGCTGGAATTGGTTCCTGTTCCCCACTCATGCAGAGGACTGCTGATCTGTGAGTCTACCCCTAAATATATAGACCCTTATTATACTCCATTCTGAGTTAGTGTGGGACTACTTTATTATANTGCTCCATTTTGATTTTAAAGTTAATTGCAATTACTATGAACATCCTAATTGTTTGTGCAAAAGTTTTTGTTTTTGCTTTTTCTTCTCCCAAGTCATCTTGTCCAAAGGAGCCTTTCCTGGAACTTGTCTTAATGACTAGTATACTTAGAAAATTTAGCTAAAGGCTTCAGGGATTTACCCTTCAGTTGTCCATTTACCTTGAAATTATGAATTAATTGTTTATTCTCTTTCAACTTCCTTAAAATTTTGTTAACAAAAGAAGTTTAAGTCTATGAAACTTTCTTATAAGAGCTTTCTGTATACTTTATTGTATTCATAAGATTGACTTGCAAACCTGCAAGTCTCTTTTTGAGATTTCTTAGTTGTCTGTCAAGTTTAAATAAGATCCATTAATGGAAACTGGTGGTATATCACGAAGTACATCATATTGCCTCCCAAATTGTCTCAAAAAATTTGAGCATCACATATTTTGTCATTTAAAGTGTCTCAGATATTGAGAGTATGGAATGGAAGGAAATAGGAATCATTTTTTCAATATTCATAGTTCATTTACTGTTTGAGACTTAATCCTGAAGCCAATGTCTTATATCTCAAATGATCTGTTTTCAACATTATCCCCTATATATACAAACTTTTACTTAATTACCTTTTAATACTGACCATTGACATCAAATTCTCAGGGATTCAGTTTAGAGGAATGAAAATACCCTGTGGAATCTAAATATCATAATAAGTCAGTTGAAGGTCCGCATTAAATCTACTTCTACTCCACTCTTATTTCTGTTTTGTATCATATGACTGCTATGCTTCATATCAGACCTGCTTCTTCAGCAAGATATTATTATATAGAAAAATCTTTGGACTATAGCTGAGCCATCAGTGACTCACAGTTGACATGTTCTTTTAAACCCAAAGGGATTTTGTGAACTTTCTGTCCTATCATAGATCTTACAAATTGTCTCTTAATAGACCTACATAGCAAGAGAGGAGCCAATGGAAAACAAAGGCATGAGTTGTATGTCAGAAAGACAATGTATTTGTTCAGAACTCATTTTCCATATACTAGGAAAGTAAATATACATTGGTATATATGTAATTATGTCTGTATGTTTCTATATACATGCATACATGAGTACATATAGATAGAAAGATAGGTAGATACTGAAAGATTCATAGACAGATTAGATAGATAGATAGATAGATAGATAGATAGATAGATAGATAGATAGATGAAAGATAGAGGTTTATTTTAGAGAGACGTTCATGCAAAAACTAAAGAGCAGAATTGGTGGAAGGTGGTGAGTCACAAACCTTTCAGATTGTTTTCTGGCTATCTAGGCTTCTATTCCTGAGGAAGAAGAATATTAACTGTGTAGTTTATAAACATGTTTCTAAATCCATCCTTACTTGTTATGTTTTTCTGAAAAATTTGGCAAACATCTTTATGGTCCATTTTTTATTTACATTCAAGATTTTTAGCTGCCCTGCTGTATGCTAGGACCAGTGCTCAACAACAGTTTTAAGCTCCTACTTTAAGCTCCTACTCTAAGGCTACCCACCCAGAGCAGTGAGCCTCAAGGTCCCCAGTAAGAGAGCCCGGCACCCTCAGCCTGGGCTCCAGGGGCTTCTGTGTTCTCCTGGATCCTGCACTGCCTGCCCCGTCCTTCCTTCTGTCCCTGGATCACTGGGCTACCAGGCGGCCCTGTTTAGGTACTGAAGAGTTCCATCTGGACGGCCTGCATTCTCGGCAAGGTCCTTTGCTCAGGAACAGTTTTCTGCTCCTACACTAAGGCTTCCAACCAAGAGCAGTGAGTGCCTGCCTACATGTCAGGCCTCAAAGACCACTGAAAGGGAACATGCGCACCTTCAACTTGTGAGGCAGGGTGTCCTGTGTTCTACTCGTCCCTGCCCTGCCCCCCTAGTTCCTCCTTTTTGTCCGCGGGTCATTGGACTACCAGTCGTCCATGTTTGGGTGCTGAGGACTTCCAGCTCGACAGGACGGGCGCTGCTTCTACACTAAAGAGATACACCCAGAAACTCAGTCACAGCAAAGACTGGTCCAAGACACCAGGCCTCCCCTGGCTCCATTTGAAAGAGGAGATGGGAAGGCGCCAATGCAAGACTTCCTCCAACAACATGAAAGGCAACATGACATCACCAGAATCCAGGGATCCCGAAA
>NW_026067937.1:13325234-13381227 GCF_014885135.2 Alexandromys fortis | reverse complement strand
GGGGGAGAGGAGAGGGAGGAAAGGGGAAAAGGGAGACGGGGAGGAGGCGGAAATCTTTTTTTTTTCAATAAAAAAATTATATTTAAAAAAAAAGATTTTTAGCATCGATTCTTTTCTAATTAAATATATTTTTGAATAAAAGTTTTGGAAGGCAAGTTGAATACTTCTGGAATTCTGTCAGATTAAATTATATTTTGTTTTTACTTCTTTTTGACTAGTAAGTTTTCTATCATATATTACATCCCAACTACAGTTTTCTCTCCCTCATGCCCTTTCAGATCATCCCCTCTGCTCTCCCCATTCACTCCTCCTCCATTGCCCTTCTGGAAAGGTCAGGCCTCCAGGGGCTATTAATCAAACATGGCATATTAAGTGGCAATTAGACTAGGTACATCCCCTCATAGTAAGGCTGAATAAAGCAACCCAGGAGGAGGGAAAGGATATGAAAAGTCAGCAAAACCAGCAGAAACAACCCCATTCCCTCTGTGAGGAGCCCCCCAAAAACACCAAGCTACATAATTATAACGTATGTGCAGAGGATGTAGGCTAGACCCATGCAGGTTCCTTGATTGTTGGTTCAGTCTCAGCGAGCCCCTATATAACCAGCTTAGTTGATTCTGTGAGTTGCTGAATAGATTCTCTCTCTCTCTCTCTCTCTCTCTCTCTCTCTCTCTCTCTCTCTCTCTTTCTCTTTTCTCTCTCTCTTCTCTCTCTTCTCTCTCTCTCTCTCCAGGGTTTTTCTGGTTAGCATTGGAAACTGTCCTGGAACTAGCCCTTGTAGACCAGGCTGGCCTCAAACTCACAGAGATCAGCCTACCTCTGCCTCCCGAGTGCTGGAATTAAAGGCATGCACCACCATCACCCAGCCTGGAGTTACTCTGATAATGATTAAGCCAAGTTTCTTAATCACCATAGGACAGAAAGGCAGCCTACAATAAGGGTAAAGATAACTCTTCATCTAACAGAAGATTATTTTCCAAATATATAAAGAACTCAAGAAAATAGACAAAAACAAAACAAACTATCAAATTAAAAAATGGGGTACAAATCTAAACAGTGGAAATTCTCAACAGAATAATCTCAGATGACTGAGAAACACTTGAAGAAATGTCCAACATCTTTAGCCATCCTGGAAATGTAAATCAAAATGACTCTGAAATTACATCATACACCTGTCAGAATGGCTAAGATCAAAAGCAGCAGTGATAGCCCATGCTGCTGGCAAGGATGTCAGGCAAGGCGAACACTCCCATGACTCCATTCTGGTGGGAGTACAAGCTTGTTCAGCAACCAGCCACTGTTTTTGAACATTGCTTGTTTTCTTAACACAAATAATAGAAACAGGACACTTCATATTTTCCCTTACTGTACTTAGCTTAACTTTTAAATAGAATTAAAATCACAGATATAAAGAGATGTATTAGTTCAGTGCTGTTGTTGGTGGCTGTAGTCATCTCAGAATTGCTGTCGCATATTCGAGCTAATGGAAAGAGTCATTTTTGGGAGGACAGATACCAGGTTTCATGTTATAATGCTCCCTCTGCTTCCTGCCTTGTGGGGAATTCATGGTAGTGAGGTGCTCTCTATCTGATTTGCTTTCTTTTCTGCAAGGAGACAGCATCAGTATCATACTGTATGTCAAGGAAGATTTATTCTCATTGAATATTTATCCTGTTGAATTCAGTTATATTTTTTCCTCCTGCAAGAGCTAATGTGAGCAATAAAGAGCGCAAGCTCATGAAAAGACATAATTCTTCTTGTCAACTATGTCACTACGATTCATTACATTCACACACACACACAGACACAAACACGCACACACAAGGACAGTAGTATCTGTGGTGAAGATAGAGTCTTTCCAGTACTTACTCTGTTCCTTCCATCCCTACACTCCCTAAACCAACTCACAGGGAAAAGAGTCACTTTGTCATATTCACAGTGAGGGGCATTCAGTACAAAATAAAACCTTCCACAGACTCCGATACTATCATTAGCTGATTTTTGTTATTTCAAACCAACCTCTTTTTTTAAGTTAAAGAGCAGAGTTGTGCAAGCCTCTTTATAGTTTTCTTTATGAATTCTCCTTATCATCCAGAAGAACTGATGACTTCAGTGGATGAAGAGGAAAACTGCACACAGCTAATTTTTATTTTATTTTCTACAGATCATTTATTGGGTAAAATGGGTATTTAATGCCTTTCTCTAGTAAATAATACTCTCTATAATCAGCAGAATGTCCATCTATTTCTATAATATATTCAGACAACTATTTTCTCATTTATTGCCACTTCAAGCATGGTAGTAGGATCCAGTCTATATAGAAAGAGAATTGCAAGATTGACCCAAAGTTAAAACAATTCCTCATCATGTAAGTCACTTGGTTTTAATAAATTAAAACTTTGTGGTAGTTGGCATGCTTTGAATTAAACTTTCAAATATTTGATGAAGTGTATTTTAGATTCCTTCTTTTAATATCCCTTACAGTAAGAAAAGGAATGTTAACCACTATTTCTAATAAATACTAAATTTGGAATATTCACTTAAATGTGTAATAAAGATAAAAGATAAGATGATGGAGTTCAAAGGAAAGGAAAATAGTCAAGAAATTCTGAGCTGAATTGAAATAAAATCAATAAACCCCACACTACCTAGCAAACCGCAAAGTATGCATTCTTTCTGTATGTGTTAAATAAGTGCCCCATGAATCTCTCTCTGGAATGGTTAGCAATTTTCATCAAAGTACAAAATCTAGTTTATATTGGAAATATTGTTCTTTCCTTCCGTTATGGACATCAGTATCTGTCATGCCACCTCTTGTGGAGTCTGCACATTCTCTCACATACAATGTGGCACAAGCTTCAAGAAAGATTACCCTCAGAGAAGGTGTGTGTATGCTGTGCTTCCAGCAATGGAGCCCTTGCATTTTTGACATTACTTGCTTATGTTATAAGAAATAGAGTCTGGTTTCCCCCAGAAGGGAAAATAGTATGTTTAAGTTTTCAGAGTCTAATAATGAGCCATTGCCATATACTGGAATATATAATACTAATGGAGGAAGATGGGTTAACATTCAAGAAAAAAAGGTTTCCAGGCTTAATCTGGTGCTTATTAAAATTAAGACAGATTTAGTAAAAATGGGATAAGGATAAAATAGAGAGATAAATGCCTGAAACTTTTTGAGATTGATTTTGGAAAAGGTTTAAAAAGGAGTTAAAAATACATAACAGAATTTCTACATAGATTAAAAATATAAAAAGACTGTAGACTGTTAAGTACAACTGCCTGCTCTTAGCTCAAATGCCATAAACTCACAGCCTAGATAAAGATTTATAGCAAAACTAATGCCAAGCCATATTCGGCATAACCGACTGCAAATTCACACTGGGGACATCTGTCTGATAAAAAAAAAAAAAAAAACTATTCTTATATATCTTGTATAATGATTCTAATAATAATATATACCATGTATAGAAACAATACATGCTGTTAAGCAAGCTTTTCTGTCTAAAGGATGAGCCTCATGCCTAGTAAAGACACATTAAGATGCAATTACATTACGTGTTGTGTCTGTTTGTCATTTGCTGACCCCTTACACACCTATTCCTGAGACCATCTCCCATCTGTCCCAGTGCTCCAGCTAAGCTGGTCAATTGAAAGTATCATTAGTACATTGCAAGGACTTTTTTGTCCTGCCCCACCATCTTCCCATTTCATTTTGGTGGTCTTACTGACGATGATAAATCTTTGTACAACTGTTTCCCTTTTGGAACTCAATACATGCTAGCACTGGCACATTCTTTTCCCTTCTTTTGGTTTCTTTTTAATTTAGTAACAAAGAGTGATGTCCCTGGTGTTAGCACATTTGCTTCAGTTTGAACTACCAAATAAGATAATGAGACCCCAAGAGCAACCAATGAGACCCCAAGAGCAACCAACAAAGAAGAGGGGATTCTATGGAGTGAGGGTTCTGTCTCCAGAGACTCTCAGTAGTTCAAAAGCTGCTTAAATGTTTATTCCATAATGAGTCTGATTTCCTAGGGTTCCAATTGCAAAGAAAGAGCAAGTTTGTCACTTTGCAAAGTTTATTAAAAGGTACATTATAAATATACAGTGAGAGAAAATAACTTGATTTTTCCAAATGGAAAATGATCAACAATGGGTGGAAAGAAAACAATATCCTTTCGACAGAATTGAATAAATAGTCAAGTAATTGACATGTAATAAGGTCTCTTAGTTGTCAGGAACTGAGCAATCTTTTCACAACTCTAAACCATCTTACAAATGGATAAAAGTTGTGTACAGCTGTAAATCTGTCATAATACAGTCATTTTATTCTCACCATGCTTCACTAATTTCAAAGGATATTTATTATACCATGTTAAGAATTGAACAATATGTCTTCCTCACATGTGAAAATTTATTCAGGCTCTTGTTTCACAGAGTTGTCTTTAGATAGCCACATAGACTTTCAGTTACTGCACATGTACAAGGTGGAATTGATGAATTCTAGTTGAAATTAATCCTGCTGTACAGACTGACAGAGTTAAGCATTTGAAACACATAAATGACAAATGTAGTATAGGATATTTGAGATACATGATTCAGTGCTCAAGTATTGTAAACTTTGACTATAAGATTTGAATGATTGCTGATCTCTGTGTCTCAATTATATCATCTTTGAAGTTAGTACAAGTTGTGTGAGATAGTTCATAAGCTCAATAGCTTGTAGAACCAGGCTGATGACCTTAGTGCAATACCAGTACTTAGGCTTGAAAGAAAGCACCAAATTCTTAAATGAGTTGTCCAATGACCTCCACATGTGTGATATGGTCTGCATGTACTGACATTCACATGTACTACCCCTCCCTTTCTCACTCTTTCACACACACATCACTAATAATAAATATACAATTTATGATTGCTACAATAAGAGGAAAATAATTATATAACTGACTGATTATCAGTTATCACTGGGAATCAGTGCATAGCGCATATACATGTTAATCTTTATAATGCATCAATTTAGTCATATTTAAATAAATTAATGTCAAATTCTGTAGTAAGAGCAAGAAATGCAAAAATATCTAAAATGTGTGCATTCTGTCAGAGATAAACACAGAGGTGTTATCAAAATGCTTATAGGTGTCAAGCCAAGGATCATCAATAATGAGAAGGGTTATATATTTTTAATTATTCCATTTCAGAATGAATTTTTGATGGAATGCTTTCTTTTAAGAAGTAATTACTTCCCCCACAAAGTGCACAGTCTCAGTATCATTGATGTCATAGTTCTCTTGCTAGAGTTTGCAGAGGTAAATAAACAGAGTTCCAGTAACAGCATATTGACCCAGAAGCAAATCATACCTTTCATCCAGAATATTGGCCACACTCACTCTTAGAACCATCAGAGAGCAACTATTCTATTGATTTTCCCCATGAACTTACAATAACATCCCTGTATTTACGGTGGTGTTGTCTCGGAAGATACCTGAAGCATGCACTACTTTGTGGTCCAGACACAGTGCTCTTCCTTTCTCCTTTCATAAGCATGTTTCATTTGTACTTGTTTGTTCTGTAGCTCAGTTATCTAGGATGCTGTCACTTCTGCTCAAGGCTCATTCCAATATCATTGGTTTTATCTTTATGAAAGGGTGATTGCCAGGGGTCACCTCTAGTTATTATTCCATAACTACTGATTGATGTGGGAGCGATTTCTTTCTGATCTGTTGCTTTCATTGGTTAATTAATAAAGAAACTGCCTAGGCCCATTTGATAGGCCAGCCCTTAGGTGGGTGGAGTAAACAGAACAGAATGCTGGGAGAAAGAAAGCTGAGTCAGGGAGTCGCCATGATTTTCCCACTCCAGACAGACGCAGGTCAAGATCTTCCCTGGTCAGCCACCTCGTGGGCTACACAGATTATTAGAAATGGGTTAGATCAATATGTAAGATCTAGCCAATAAGAGGCTGGAACTAATTGGCCAATCAGTATTTAAAAGAATACAGTTTCCGTGTAATTATTTCAGGTAAAGCGGGTGGCCAGGTGCCGGGGACATAGCCTGCCGCTCATAATACAACAATTGATACCTTTGATTGGTGATATAGAGCCTGGACCTTGCCAAATCGTTTTGACTGGCTATGCAGTGAATCATGGGAATCCACTCTCCCCGCTTTCCCACCACTGGGATTATAATAATGGACCATTGTGCCTAGATTTTAAGTTTTGGAGATCAAATTTGTATCGCAATGCTTGTGTGACAAGCACTCTCCTGACTGAGGTATCTCCTCATCTCTGCCTGCCTGTCTGTGTAGCCAGCTTTGCTCATCAGGATCAGGGATTTGGACCTTCTAATCTGTTTTCTTTGCTACTCCATATAACACATTCTGCCTACACCTTGTTGAGGGGTGCACCCACCCACGGAGACAGTGGGGCTGATCTATTGTGAGCTCACCAAGGCCACCTGGACTACGACTGAAAAACCATGGGATAAAACCGGACTCTCTGAATATGGCGGACAATGAGGGCTGCTGAGAAGCCAAGGACAATGCCACTGGGTTTTGATCCTACTTCATGTTCTGGCTTTGTGGGAGCCTAGCCAGTTTGGATGTCCACCTTCCTAGACCAAGATGGAGCGGGGAGGACTTTGGACTTTCCACAGGGCAAGGAACCCTGACTGCCCCTCAGACTGGAGAGGGAGGGGGAGAGGAGGGGGGGGGAGGGGGAGAGGCGGGGGGGGGGGGGGGAGGGGGGGGGGGGGGGGGGGGGGGGGGGGGGGGAAGGGAGACGGGGAGGGAAATGGGAGGCGGGGAGGAGGCGGAAATCTTTTTTTTCAATAAAAAAATTATATTTAAAAAAAAAAAGAAATACCATATTTGGAAGCGATAACTCATAGAAGCCAAGTAGAAATTATATGTGAAACATTATCCCTGAGTAGTTAACACAGCTCTATTGTGTTTGCTCTACCTTTGAAACTGGTGGATTCAGATAGGTACTGACTGTAGGTTTCTAGGTTAAAAACTAAGTATATATGCTTTCTTCATTTGAACCCATAGAATCAAGTGGTCTTGATTTAACATAACTTTTCCCTTTTAATATGTGGAGAGTAGTTTTTTTTTTTATAATCAGCAGTATGTAGTTCATTCTAGCATCAAAAGGAATGAGTATGGATGTCTATCCCATTCTAACACACAAGTGCTTAATTTACATATGAATTTAAACTTTGCAGCATTACTAAATGCTTTTAATAAGATCATGTTTTACAAATGAGGAAACAGGTTAAGAGATGTCAAGTTAGTTGTGTGAGGCAAGTGACAGGAATGTCACCATTTGGATTTATATTAGTAGTTTCCCATACCATTACTGTTTAAGTTACCCATCTCTCTTCATCTTTCTCTTGTGTTTTAAAGTATAAAATTTATCATATACTTCTGACATTTCCCAAATAACTTCATAAGATATGTAAAGGCCTGATTTTAGAACTACAGCTTTCCCTGTTTGAAGATTGAACTTGAGCAACATCTAACACTCATGGGATCAATGTCATCTTACTCCAAATAAGCCTGTATTGAAGAAACTTGGCTAGACGACAGAGATCAGTTTTTTTTTCCCACTAAAAGATTGTTTACATTTAATATTGATGCATCAGCTAAATGGTCATGTTGAAAACCAATACTACCTTGTGTGTTTGACTGACTCAATACAACTCTCTCAGTCAGCATTATTAATAATAATAAACCAATCACAAACAATGCACTATGCATTTTATTGCTTGTTGTCTCCAAATTTTCAGGATTCACAATTTTCAATCATCCATCCTTAGACTTTGTGTAAAGTAGCAAGGATATAATTTGCTTAATAACTGGGCAAATTGAGACAAGTTGACCAGTGGCTAGATAAATACATGCACCTGTGCTCACCTCCCCCAGAGAATCATCAGTGACACTCAAGAAATGTTACAAAGCATAGCACACATAGTATTGAGCTATATATCTATGTCTATATCTACATATATCTTTTTATTTATATCTATATAATCCCTATACACACAGACAGACATGCATATCAGAAGAGATAAAAGAGTGTTCTTTCTACTTGCCTACAAGGTCATATTTTTGAAATGAAAAAAAAAATTAAGACAAGTATAGGCATACAGCATGTACTTTATTTTTTCCAAGAAAAAGAAAACTTCAACAGTGAGAACCATAGAAAGTTGAACAGCAAATTTCCTCAATGAATGCAGATTTGATTTGTATTTCTATGTGTATATATATTCAGTGGAAGTGAATTTGAGTGGGGTCTTCTCTACACCTGAATAAGAGAATAAAGAGAATAAAAAGGAAAATGCAGTGAGTGCCTCCCCTCATTCCCCACTTAATGCACAAGTGTTCCAAAATTTTCTCCTTTTTTGGGGGGTATTTCCTAGTTTAGGAGCTGATTGATTGTTGATAAGTTATATCACCAAATAAAAATAGCATCACATATATAAAAGGAAAACAGAAAAAAGTAACATGAGTACATTAAGTGCAAAGAACTATTAGATAAACCACAAGTTATATTTTTTATTTATTTTTATTGAATTCTACGTTTTTCTTTCTCTCCCCTCCCTGCCTCTCCTCTCTCCACTTCAACCCTCCCCCAAGATTCCCATACTCCCAATTTACTCAGGAGATCTTGTCTTTTTCTTCCCATGTAGATTAGATCTATGTAAGTCTCTCTTAGAATCCTCATTGCTGTTTAAGTTCTTTGGGGTTGTAATTTTTAGGCTGGTTTTCTTTGCTTTATGTTTCCAAACCACGTATGAGTAAGTACATGTGATAATTGTTTTTCTGTGTCTCGGTTGCCTCACTCAAAATAATGTTTAACAGGTTAGATTTTTTTAAAGTGTGTCTTAAATTCACAGAAATGGTGACTGGTTAATACTTCCTATAAAGGCCTTTTAGAGAAATGGCAGTTTTAGCGTTAATTCTCTCTGGGTTACAATATCTTTATGAAAAAAAGCATTTAACTTTTATATTCACTTTAGTCTACTAGTTCATTCTTAATATTTAATAAATTCTTGATATTAAACCATAATTTTCTATATTTGACTTGATAGTGATATCTTAAAATCACATTTTCACTGGGAATTGTCTTAACCAGTTCCTCTCAAATACAAACTCTGCTATCAGAGATCAAATGCTTATAAATTCTTTAATCGTTACAACAGCTCTAGCTGCAGAATTTTTTTTATCTTTATACGATAACCTGAGCTCAATAGGTCAAAGAATTTGCTGAGTATCATAGATTCAGTAAGTGGCATATAAATCCAGATGTAAGAATTCTACAACCCTCTCTTGAACTATCAAAAAAAAAATGTCACAATAATCTTTGTATCTTTGAGGATTTTATCACTCTAGTTAACAGCAATTGGTATGCAAATCTGTCAGAAACCACATTCCATATTAATATGGAGATGAAAAATAAAACAAAGCTTGAAAATATCTGAGTTGCAGAGACTCTGACTCCCATTCTTGCTACAAATCCTCTATAAGTGTTTTTAGTTTTTGATCTTTCTGTTTTTGTATGGGTTCAGTGTGCCCTACAAAAAGTTTCAATGTGATTTAGAAATTGGTCCACCGGTGAAGTTCTTGGAATCTGGTGGAATTTGTGAGAAGCAGAACTGACTGGCAGATCCGTAGGTCATTTTCACTATTCATTCAAAGTAAAATTTAGAGTCTCCTGCCTCATAATCTCCCTTATTCCTGTTTGAAATATGACCTCTTGCTCCTACATAGACTTAAACCACGATCTATTACTATTTACTGCCCTTACCAAGGAGCCAAGCATGGAAGACAATCTGATCTTGGAGACGGCAAAGTGTAACCCTAATAAACCTCCATTTTTAAAAGTTGCTATCAGACATTTCACCATATCAATAGTAATAATATCTGACTACTAGAGATCTAGTGTTGGTAAAATGTTGAAAGTCGTTAGTGTTGCATATTTATGGGAAAATATAGTAGAGAGTATAACATCAAATGATCAGTATGAAATTCTCATTATAGTCAATTTTGGAAATAGAAACAGTATTTTAAACCAAGATAAGTGAAAAGCTATTTAAATTAGAAGGGAAAATAGCATGCATTTCAAATCATAGAGATAATCAAAGGCAGGTTCTCTCGCTATGGTCAAGCATTTCTTCTCACTCAGTGCTATAATTTTGTCTTTTTGTTTATGCCTGTACATCATAGCAAATAAGACTAGAGTGCTGAGAACAGACTGGTATTGCCATAAAAACATATAGGAGATCGAATGGAACTGGATAGATGACCTGGCTATCAATTCGAACACCTCTGAAAACTAACAAAGAAGCAAAAAATATGAAATAGAAAAAGAAAGCATATTCAACAAATGCTGCTTGCATAACTGTATAGCAACATGTAGAAGAATGAAAATAGGTCCATATCTATCATCATGCACAAAACTTAAGTCCAAATGTATCAAGACCTCAACATAAAACCAACCACACTGAATCTCATTGAAGAGAAGGTGGGAAGAACACTTGAATGAATTGGCACATGAGACCACTTTTTAAATATAACCAAAGTAGCACAGACACTGAGAAGAACAAATAATAAACTGGACCTCCTGAAACTGAGATGCTTCTGTAAAGCAAAAGACCTGGTTAACAAGCCCAAATGGCCTACATTTGTACAGGCCTACAGAATGGGAAAAGATCTTCACAAACCCCACATAAGACAGAGGGAAGATCAACAAAACACATAAAGACCTCAAGAAATTGGTCATCAAAAAAATAAATAAATAATCCAATAAAAAATGGAGTACAGACCTAAACAGAGAACTCCCAGCAGATGAATATAAAATGGCTGAAAGACACATAAGGAAATTTTCAACATCCTTATCCATGAGAGAAATGCAAATCAAAACAACTCTGAGATTCCAACTTACACCTGTCAGAATGGCCAAGATCAAAAACACTGATGACAACTTATTCTGGAGAGGATGTAGGATAAAGGGAACACTCCTCCATTGCTGGTGGGAGTACAAACTGGTACAGTCACTTTGGATATCAGTATGGCAATTTCTCAGAAAATTAGGAAACAACTTACCTCAAGACACAGAAAAACCACTTTGGGAGATATACTCAAAGGATGGTCAATAATACCACAAGGTCATGTGCTTACATGCTCATAACATTATTTGTCATAATCTGGAAACAACCTAAATGCCCCTTGATTGAAGAATGGATAAGGAAATGTGGTACATTTGCACAATGGAGTGCTACACAGCAGGAAAAAAAAATGACATCTTGAAATTTGTTGGCAAATGGATGGATCTAGAAAACATCAAAGTGAGTGAGATAACAAAGACCCAGAAAGACAATTATTACCTGTACTCACTCATAAGTGGCTTTTAGACATAAAACAAAGAAAAACCAGCCTATAATTCACAATCTCAGAGAACCTAGAGAACAATGAGGACCCTAAGAGAGAGATACATGGATCTAATCTAGATGAGAAGTAAAAAAGACAAGATCTCATGAGTAAATTGGGACCATGGGGATTGTGGGAGAGGACAGAAGGGGAGGGGAGAGGAAGGCAGGGGAGTGAAGAAAAATAAATAGCTCAATAGAAATAACTAAAAAATAAATTTAAAGTTTTTATTAATTTCTTCAGTTTATATTTTATTAATTACTTAATTATTCCTTTATGAACTACTGGTTGGGAACTAAGAAACTTGGTAATAAATACTTTTGATATATATTCTTATGGAATTTGAAGCACAGAAAAAGTCAAAAAGATACTCTCTGTAGAATGGAGTATCCTTGATTGTAAGGCCACTACTAATATAGCTTACTACTGAGTAATATAACTTGAGGTTGATCAAATCAATACCCAGTTGTTGGTTTTTTTTTGTGGAAAACCATATTGATTAATGGCTGTATTAGCTTGCACTCCCACCAGAAATGGAGGAGTGTTCCCCTTGCTGCACATCCTTCCCAGCATGAGCTGCCACTCTTGTTTTAATCCTTTTGACAGGTATAAGATGGAAACTCCTAGTAGTTTTGATTTGCATTTCCATGATGGCTAAAGATGTTAATGATTTCTCAGTCATTTGAGATTTTCTGATGAGAATTTTCTGTTTATATCTGTGTCCCTGTTTTTAATTGGATTATTTGGTTTATAGATATCTACTTTGTTGATACTTGCTCAAACATTTTCATTGCAGCTTTATTCATAATGACCAGAAATTGGAAACAACCTACTATTCCCTCAACTGAAAAATGGATGAAGAAAATGTATTACACGTTCACAAGGGAGTATTACTCAGCTACTAAAAACAGCGACATCATGAAATTTGCCGGCAAAATAAATGGAATCTGAAAAAGTCATCCTGAGTGAGCTAACCCAGACCCAGAAAGAATAACATGGAATATATTCATTTATAAATAAAAATTAGCTATTACGTTAAGGACAATCATGCTACAATTCACAGACCCAAACAGGCTTTTTAACATGGAGGGCTCAAGTGGGAAATGCATAGATCTCCCTGGCAATAGGAAATAGAATAAATTTTGTGGTTTGATTAAAGGAAGGTAGGGATGGCAACAGGAAAGGTGAGAGAGACGGAGAGAGAGAGAGAGAACTGGGAGAGATGATTGGAATGGTGCAGATATTGGGGAGTAATGTAGAAACCTAGTGCAGTGGAAAATCTCTCAGATCTAAGAGTGACAGTAGCAAAGTGACCCAGTAATAAGGGATATGGAGCTGAACTAGTCATCTTCTATAACCAGGCAAGGCTTCTAGCAACTGGGATGCCCACATGGCCACAAATGCTTTACCCTATAATTTGTCCTTCCTGGCACAGAAAGAAAAGGAGTAGTCAACCCATGGCTGAACGGTTGAGGATCCAACCATGAGAGGAAGTCCACTGCTGACACTGCCTAGGAACAGGAGGTAGGACATCCCAGAGACCCAGGATAGAAGCAACCATACCTGGTTTAAAAGGCAATGAAATGATGCCTAGTAATATTCTGCTATACACATAATCAATGCCTAGCCCAATTGTCATCAGAAGAGCGTCACCCAGTAACCATTGCGGCAGATGCAGAGATCCATAGCCAAACACTAGACAGAACCAGGAGAACCCTGCAGTAAATGAGGAGAATGGATTTTAAGAGTCCCAAGAAGTGAGGATACCAGGAGAGCATGGATCACAGATTCAACTAAGCAGGACTCACAGAAACTGAAGTGACATACAGATGGGTTTGAGCTGGGTTCTCTGCATATACCTTATTGTTGTGTAGCCTGGTGTTCTTGTGGAACTTCCAACGGGAGTGGGGTGGGGGTCTCTCTCTGAATCTTTGCCTATGTTTGTGATTCTTTTCTTGATACTGCATTGTCAAGTCCAGCCATGATATGAGGGCTTGTGCCCAGTCTCAGTCTTTCTTGTTAAGCCATATTTGGTGAATAACCCTGGGCGACCTGCTCTCTCTCTCTCTCTCTCTCTCTCTCTCTCTCTCTCTCTCTCTCTCTTTATTAAAGAAAAATAGAGGAGGAATTGATCTGGGGAAGAGGGAAGGTGGGGGAAGCTGAGAGTAGTGAAGAAAGGGTTAACTGTGATCTGGATGTAATATATGAGAGAAAAATAAAATTAGAAACCAAATAAATATCATCAGAGAAAGACTAGACTAGTGCTTTCTCATAGGATATGCATTTATCAAATATCAGAAAGATTACTGAAGAACTGGTTTCCAGTCTTTATGATCAAGCCCTTTTAACCTTGCCACTGAATCAAATGTAATCTCTTCTATAGAAACAGCCAGAAATCATGTTTTACAAGTTATCTGGGCATTCTTTATCCAAAGATGCTTAGTTGGCACATAAATTGAACAATCACATGTGCTAATCTAAGCTATAACACATAGAAATGATGTAAATATTGTCATATTGGTCTACAAATAACTTGTATATGTACACACTTGTGTGCATGTGCTAAATGTTTCTCGTCTATATAAATACTGATAATAGAAAACTATAGTCACATTTTATAACAACATACTTTTCAGGAATTATTTGTAATTTAAAATTGTTTTCTGAATGGATCTATCATCATTTTGCACATGTTCAGTGCATAAACTGAACTGCCATGTCTCAAGAAATGTTCTAACTTTTGAGGAGAAGACTTACTGAGGGATCTTAAATTATCCTGAAAGTCAGAAATTCAAGGTCTTAGATCTGTTGACTTTTCTGGATGTTCCCAAAATCCCATACTGCATTATTGTTTATATGATAAATAGGTTTTATAAATAAAGTTCCAAAGGAATTAAAAATGCTAGAAAAAAATTCTTTAATTTTATAAGTTATAGCAATAGAATAAGAAACATCATCAAATAAATTGTCTATCTGTTCAGAAAATATTTCTGGAGTCCTGACTGTTGCATACATTCTTAGGACACAAAGGCTGTATGAACTCCAGTATAATCCTAATACTATCCAATTCTAAAAAGAATTAAACTGTTCACCCATATCCACATATAAGAGATCAAAAAAGATTTCTGTCTCACTTTGTGAATTCTTGGCCCAAGGATGCTTGCTTCCTGTCAGTTCTAGTGATTTTCATGAATTCCATTAATAGCTTTATGTCTCTTTTATTTGTTGGAGGTTGCACAGTAAATTCTAATACATGTCTATACATGTCTTAAGTATGATATTCACCTTTTTAAAGGAATGATATAAAGTCAAAGAATTAGACTTCAACTATTTTTGTGTTCTCGATTGGAGATTGATAACTAGTGAGGTAACAATATAAATGAAGCAGTGAAATTTATTTATAAGAAGAAAATTAGAATTTCTTACAAAGGTGTCACTATATGATAGCAAAAATGATGAGATATTTCCATATATTAAGCAGTAGTTATATAGTATTTATAGTATTTACTGTGAAACTTTTCCTTTTTGTTTGCTTTTGCTCCACTTTAGTTTGAGTTGATTTTGAACTTACAATTCTGCTGTAGCATGCTTAAGATTTCAAGTGTGAGCCATCACACTCACAGTCCTAATATAACATTCATTAAGATAAGCTTTCAAATTTCTTTAGAGTTATGAATGAAAAATTTCTCATGAGAAGTATCATTTTCTTCCTGAGTTCCTGAGTGGGGGAGGGAAATGATTTTATATTCATTGCTGACTTTTTAGTATTAGTAATTACTCAGGGTTAAAAATAATTAAACTACCACCCAAATAGTAAGGTTTATTTATAATTAGATCCTGGTTGCTGTTTATGTTACCACAAAAATGGTAGGGTCAAAGATGGAACCCTAGGGTGCTGGATCATAGCCACTCTCCTCTTGTTAAATCCTACTTGGCTCTGATGTGAGTGTAAGATGTTGGGCAGATGTTATCAAATATGCTTCAATGAGAGTGGATCATAAAGCTCTTAAGTCATTTATGCTTCTAAATGTCAAGTAACTAAATTGATATTCCCATCTGCTTGAAACCTTACTGTGGAGAAAGGAAAACAAGGAATGAAAATTCTAATTTTCTTTCAACATGACTTCAGTATGTTATCATGCCAAAACCATCTATTTTTGATGTTTGAGTTAAGGAAGGAAGGATGGATAACTTTAGTGATTCTTTTAAGTTTTCTTTCCTTGAAATTCTAAATAATTATGTGCATTCTCTACACCCAGGTTTGGAGGTAGCATGATGGATTTTAAAGGCAACTGTGATAAAATGTTAGATTATTAGATAGGACTCTTGTTTCAAGGAAGGCTGCTTGTTTGGTTCCCTTCTGCCCGGCTAGCTTAAATCCAAAATAACCACATAGAAACTGTATTGTTTAAAACACTGTTTGGTCCATTTGGCTCTAACTTCTTATCAGCTAGCTCTTATATTTTAATTTAACCCATTTTTATTAACTGTATATTGCCATGTGGCAGTGGCTTACTGGCAACGATTCAACATGTCTGACTCTGATAGTGACCCTATGACATCTCTCTGACTCTGCTTCCTTTTTCCCAGCATGTCATTTAGTTTTCCCACTGCCTACCTAAGTCTGCCTTATCAACAGGCCAAAGTGGTTCCGTTATAACCAATGAAAGCAACACATAGACAGAAGGACCTCCTACACCAGGCTCTGCCACTTTCGTGAGTCACTTCCCATACTTTTTTACCAGTAGTAAGGGAGTCGACATTTTCCTCACATCTATCTTCATTGTCAACATGACACACTCTGCACCTTATTAAACATTCTCCAAGATTATATAAAAGCAGTGTCCACGGAGAAAGTGTTCATAGGAAATGCACATTAGGCCCTTACTATAAGTCAAACATCACTCTACATCACAAAAAATATTTTGGTTCTTTTAGTTTCTCTGCTCTATTGTGTATGTAATGTTAGAATTTCTTTTCTTTCTTTCTTCCTTCCTTCCTTTCTTTCTTTCTTTCTTTCTTTCTTTCTTTCTTTCTTTCTTTCTTTCTTTCTTTCTTTCTTTCTTTCTTAAGATTTCTGTCTCTTCCCCACCACTGCCTCCCCTTTCCCTCCCCCTCCCCCAGTCAAGTCCCCTCCCTCGTCAGCCCAAAGAGCAATCAGGGTTCCCTGCCCTGTGGGAAGGTCCAAGGACCACCCACCTCCATCCAGGTCTAGTAAGGTGAGCATCCAAGCTGCCTAGGCTCCCACAAAACCAATAGGTGCAGTAGGATCAAAAACCCATTGCAATTGTTCTTGAGGTCTCAGTAGTCCTCATTGTCCGCTATGTACAGTGAGACCGGTTTTAACCCAGGCCTTTTCAGACCCAGGCCAGCTGGCCTTGGTGAGTTCCCAATAGAATATCTCCATTGTCTCAGTGTGTGGGTGCACCCCTCGCGGTCCTGAGTTCCTTGCTCGTGCTCTCTCTCCTTGTGCTCCTGATTTGGACCTTGAGATTTCAGTCCGGTGCTCCAATGTGGGTCTCTGTCTCTGTCTCTTGTCTCCTTTCATCGCCTGATGAAGGTTAATGTTCAGGAGGATGCCTATATGCTTTTCTTTGGGTTCTCCTTAGAGAAGCTAAATAAGAAGGAGAACCCAAAGAAAAGCATATAGTGTTAGAATTTCTGTTTCCTCCACAGGAAAACTAAGATGCAGAGTGATTACAAAAGCCCAGGAAGATAATAGCTCATCAGAAACCAAGCAGCAGAAGGAACCCAGGATTCCTGGGACTTCTGAATTAGTTTCTAATTACAGTTGTAACAAAGTACTATAACTTGGTAAATTAAAGAGCATTCCAGAGGCCAGAAATATCATACAGATCTTTCTAGGCTATGGTACAGAAATCAGGACTGTGTTCATTTTTAAGACTGGCATAGGCAGTCTGTTTTCTGCCCCCTATAGACTGTGGAGGATTCCTGGGTTCTTTTGGACCAAGGTCAGTATCAGACTAGTACTTTTCATGTAACTATCATGCTACTGTCTTTCTGAGCATCTCTTTATTTGTCCTCATCTACTTTCAAGAGACCTCTCAATGATATTGCGTCTATGGGAATAGTCCAGATAACCTGCCTATTTTTCAAGTCCATTTATTCATACAGTATGATGCACTGGCCAGTTCCAGAGATTAGGGAATAATCATTTTACAGAAGCCATCATTTTACATACTACAGTTTTTACCTTCTATAATACTATCTTGCTAAAAACTGGTTTACTGGTGTGAGACCCTCCTACTAAACAATTAAAAAAAACTTTTACTGGGTTTCTACAAAAGACAATCAGTTTAGTCTATTATTAAGCATTAAGAAAATAGGCTGAAGATTGGAAAGATAGCTCAGCAAGTAAAAGGCTAACTGTACAAGCATGAAAATAACAGCAATTTCATGCAATTAAATGTTATTTCCTAGATGCTACCTAATGTATATTTTTTTCTTATTATAACCATTATATTATTGTGTATAGAGATAAACCCTTGCTCAAAGTCTGGCTGTGGTCAGCCAAAGACATGATTCTGCTTGAGAGATAATCTTTGTTTCCTATAAGATGATTTAATGTCTTCTACAATAGAAAGTAAGTAATTAAGCTATTCTAGAGAATTAATTGTCTTTTTTCTTGTATTATCTAAGTCAGCCTGACAAAAGTAGTAATGGCAAATTCAGGGAAATAGCTGACCTGTGGTCATAAGTTATAAAAGTTGTGACTTTTATGCTCAGCATGTCATAACAAAGTCAGCTTTTGAGTCATGGGGCATGATGGCCATGAGAATATTCAGGCAATCATGGGAAACAAACAAACAAATAAAAAAAGAGCTTAGGAAAGAAATGTAGGTAATAGTGTAGAAGGAAAATGAAAAACAAAACAAAAATCTTAGGCATCTCTTGATTGAGGGGTGACATTTGGGAGCCAGGTAGATGCCTGGTTCAAAGGAAACTCCCACTATTCCACAATGATGACAACAGTTAAGACTCCTCACTTTTGTGGATAGGTAGCCTGTACTGGTCATCTCTTTTAATCAGATTGATAAATATCCCAATTGTCATCAGAGAGCCTTCATCCATTTACTGATGAAACCATATGCAGAGATGCACAGCTAAACACTAAGCTGAACTCTTGTAATCTTGTTGAAGAGAGGAAGGAAGGATTGTAAGAGTCAGGGGTTCAAGGTTATCATAGGATAACCTATAGAAACAACTACTCTGAACTCATAGGAGCTCACAGACTCTAGACTGATAGCTAGGGAACTTGATTTGGGCTGACCTAGACCCTCTATGTATTTGTGACTGTTGTATAGCTTGGTCTACTTGTAGAACTCATAGTGGTAGAAGCATGGCCTGTCACTAATGCTCTCACTGGTTTCCAAGAACTGAGTCCTCATACTGGGTTGCTTTGCCTAGACTTAATAGAAGAGGAGGAGCTTAGTCCTACCTCAACTTGATATGCCATGTTTTACTAATACCCATAGGAGGCCTGTCCCTTTTTGAACAAAAACAGGATGAGTGGATTATAGGGGCAAGGGGAACAGAGGAAAGGAAATGGAAGGAAGAGAAAACTGCCACTAGGATATAAAATAAATGGTTAGATGTGATTAATATTAAAACTTAGATCTGGGTATAAATCTCACAGAGTTGAGGAAGTAGGCTTGAGTACTTAAGGACAGACTGATATATACAGTAAATTTCAGGCTTGCTCAAGAATATATAAAATACTGTCTAAGGTTTTTCTAAAACTATATACCAAAAGAAAGCAGACAGAGAGAAAATTTCTTTATATATCTATTTAGGTATATTTAAAACTTGAATATGTAAATATATAAAGCATGTATAACATTAACAAATGTTTTATACTTAAATATTTAAAAGTAACTTCATTTTTTAAAAATGTGATGTACATGAAATTTCTTTATAAGATCCCTTCAACTTCCTCTTGCATCTCTTCAAAAATAACAGTAATCATGAACAATTCACTGGAATTTGACATGCTCATTGTAAACAACTTGTGTATATATTTCCTGTATAACAAGTTGCCATCCCAGCCAACTTTTAGCTGTTTTTATTTTCTCCATAAAGTCTAGTTTATGCTGTCCATATATTCTTTGATGTGTGGCGCTCCACTGGAGTATGATCAGTGGCTACACTCTTCAGGTAAACTGACCCTTTCTCTTCAGCAACTAACAATTACCAATAGCACTTCGGATAAAAGTGGAACTTCATGAAAAACTCTGATCTTCCTCCTGGTGCAAGGCTGGTTTATGCAACCAAAGGACTTATGCACGCTGTGAGGTTATATGTGCAGCTGTCTTGATGTGTCCAGAAGAAACTTATTGTTATCCACTGCCTCTAGCTTTTACACTATTTTTGCTCTCCCTCTTCTGCAATGATCCCTGAGACTTTGGAGGAAGGAAGGAAGGCCCTTGCGGTATATTTGATCCTTGTTTTCTTTGTTACTTAGAGTTTGGATGATATAAACACTTTTTGTTAGGATTTCAGTTCTGGTTCTTTGCTTCATTATAGTCTTAAATTGCATGCACAGATTTTAACTGTTAAAAAATAGGCTGGTACTAAGGCAAAGATCATGGCCTTAAAGTTAGTTTTAGCATATTTTATAAACTTACTAATAAAACTATGTATTTGCCTTGTCTTTGTTCAGAGTGTCAGACATAGCCACAAGTTCTGGGATAATTTCACAGGCAATCAAAGAAAACTTTACAGCAAACACAAAGTGGTGTGTGTGTGTGTGTGTGTGTGTGTGTGTGTGTGTGTGTGTATCTGTCTGTATGTCTGTGTGTGTGCTTGTATGTGTGTATCTCTGGGTAATCTAAACTGAGTCTATCATTCCTTTGCATGAAATAAATGTTTTTCTTTATCCCTCTGTTTCTCCTCTCTTGCTCTCTACCTTTCTCCTCTCTTTTCTTTTATCCTTTTTTGTCCTCCTATTTTCTCTTTAAAATTATGAAAAACAACAAAACAGCAGAAATAAAAGCTGTCTCAGACAAGTAGTGGTGATAGCTTTCACAACCTTATAGCTTCAGGGATGGCTCTCACACACCACCACTAACAGCGCTGTTCTGTTGTGCCTGGGGGAGGTGCAGGGCCTGCCTTATCTACCCAGTGTTGTGGCTGATGAGGTGCCAAACAGCTTTCCAGCTCTTATTACCTCAGGGTCAGTCCTTCCCCCTGCTCAAAGCATTGATGGGCAGGTGGAAAGGTCGTCAGGGACAGCTACTTCTTCCTCTTATGACCACAGTGCCAGCTCTGTCGTTTGGTGGTGTGGATGAGGGAGAGATGTGGCCCCTTACCCTCTGCCCCTTACCCTTTTTGCCTGCAACAGAGCTGACTCTCCCACTTACCAACTACAACACTCAGGAAAGCAGGTTCTGCTCCTCACCTAGGTAGCATATCCCTGTTGTTTGAAGATGTGGGAGACCCAGCTCTGATATTGTGAGCAGGTGGCAGGGTCTGTCCCAATACTCATCTAACAAGTGATGGCATGGGTCGGGAGAAGATGCCCTGGTGTCCGCTCCGACCCATAAATACTTGAGAGAGGTGGAGGACCTGGCCCTGTTGTCATAAGAATAAGATGGCTATCCCAGCCCCCTCACCAGCTTCAGTGCCCTGGAGCACTGCACTGCATGCATGTGGGCAACACAGTGGAACTGGCCCTGATGGTGTAGGTTGGGGAGAGCAAGAGAATTGGCACTGTCCTGTGCTCATTGCTGCAAGGCGTGAATTACCTGGTGCTGTGCTGGAGAGCTCACCCCAGTGATGGTGAGGGTTGAAATGGCAGCTGACTAACCCTTCAGCTGCCCAGGCCCAGGACCAGGGTCATTTCTTTGCTTGCCCAACATCCATCCCATCTCCAATCTGCTGGAGCACAAGAACTTGCCTGACCCACAGACCCAAAGCAACAGGATTTCAACATAGGGCAACAACAGGATATTCAAGAAGAGGCCCAGTGACATTCCAGCATCAATAGCGTAATAGAAACCAGAAGCGAACCAGACAAATGGCTCTTTTCAATGACCACTTGCAAGTAACGATATATGGACAAAGGGGTTTACTGTGTAACACACTGTGTCACACTGCAGCTTCAATGATGAGATTTTATATTTTTTTTCCTTTTTTTCTCTTAAATTTTGTTGCAGGGGCAGAGGGTGGATGTGAAGGTACAGGGTAATGAATGGAATCAATATGTATTATGTAAAGGACACACAGAATAAATGAACAGAAAGAAAAAAAAACTGTCTCACACAGTGTTCCTAATGAACAACATATAACACTGTTGGTGAAAGCTGTCCGTTCATTTCCTGGCTGCTCAGACCCAAAATAATCACAAAGAAACTGTTAATTAAAATATTGCCTTTAATCCCAGCACTCAGGAGACAGAACAGGCAGATTTCTGTGAGTTCAAGGCCAGCCTGGTCTACAGAGCTAGTTCCCGGACAGGATCCAAAGTTACAGAGAAATGCTATCTCAAAACAAAACAACGACAAGAAAATCAAAAAGCAAAAACCAAATGAAACCAACCAAACAAACAAAACAAAACAAAAATACTGCTTGGTTAATCATTTAGGAATTTTTCTAGCTAGCTCTTATATCATAAAATTAACCCATTTCTATTATTTTATATTTTATCACACGGCTCATGGATTACCTGTACCCACAATGGGCACCTTTCTCCTATGGCTACATGGTGTTTCCCTGAATCTGCCTACTCTCTTTCTTTACATCTCTGTTTAGCTTTCCCACCTGGCTTTACTTTGTTAAGCCATTGGCCAAAAGCAGCTTCTTTATTAACTAATGACAATAAAACATAATCACAGCATACACAGGAGAATCCCATATCACCTCTCCTTTTTGGTCTAAATAAAAAAGGGTTTTAACTTTAACCTAGCAAGATTTTATACAACAAAACAGTTATTAAGCAAGAATTATAGTTATAGTATTTATATCTACTTTATATTTTATCATAACCAAGGAAAATTATACCTTTCTTTTCTTCAACTTCATCAAAGACTCCAGAAGGATATAATATTACTTAAGGTAACAGGAAATACATTGTAAGCAACTTCGGCAACTCTAAAACTGCTAAAATTGACAGAGACATCTTGCTGCCTATATGGTCACCCAAAGTCCCTCTGCCATTTTCTTCTGTGTCCCGTGGAATGTCTGGAAGACTCTTTCATGAAGCAGGAACCCAGAACCTTCTAACCTTTAGACAATTCAGCAGTCATTTTTCTGTGGGTCCTGCATGTCCAGTTCATACAGTGAAACATCAAGTAGTCTGGGCAGGAGCAATTCCTTGCCCAAATGGCTAGCAAACTCCATAAGGAGCCTCATGCACTTGAACTAGATTGATATTGCCAAGAGAAAATATATCTCATTGTCATGAAAAGTTCTAAGTTCTTGAAACATTTTAAATGCCATATTCTGTTAGTCTTTGAAAGGTTTGAAGAATACCTGCCTAACTGAAATATATCTCTGTGCATGTAGTAAACCTATCATGACTACAAGCTTGACTATTATAGATCGCTATTTATCAACCTGTATTTCCTAATTATACATTACTTTCTTTAATGAGCTGCACAGACAGAATACCTTAATTAAGAGCATAAATATACATATAACAAAATCGACCTTAAATTTGTATCAATAAACCATGATCCATACAAATGCTAAATATTCATCTCTATATTATGTACCCCTTTAAATGTAAAAAAAAAAAACATTTATAAACAGCATTTGTGGATACTGGCATAGTTCTATCCAAACTGTTTCCTGCTTTTCGTTGGACAAAGTATTTGAGGGTTCTCAGAGACCTTTTGGGGCATCTTGGTCCATTAAATCACATTAGTATGAAAGGAAGTCACAAGTTTTCATCCTCTGTGAAAAGAAAAGCAGAATCTCTTTTCCAAAGCAACATATCCTTAGACCCATATTTTGAAGCCAAGATACCTTCAAAGTATATATACATTGATTTAGCTTAGTAGCCTATATATTGAAATGTCTCTCTGTGCTTTACTGTTAAATAATTTTAAAGAAAACACAATAATACTATCTATCTATCTATCTATCTATCTATCTATCTATCTATCTATCTATCTATTATACCTAGACGGTCTGTGTAAATTCCATCTTTACATGTCTTATTTTTCTTTACCCCTTTAATCTATAATTGTCTGTACTGTTTCTTTAAAGACTTTGCTTTAAAAAAAACTTTTATTTCTTTTTATAACTACTACTTTTCAATCCTACATACATTTACCTAACACTGTGACCCATTTAGAGGTCGTTTTCATCTGAATCTCTCTTTATTACATATTTTTAATTTTTTTCTGTTCAGGAGCACTTTTAAAATGCTAAGCAGCATGGCTAGGGCAAAGGCTGCTTGGCCTTTTGGCTCCACACAGTCCAACATGGCAGAGGCATGTTCACCACCTCTGCGAGCTGTAAACACCAGCCAGTTCCAGGTCTGCAGCAGGTCTATATTGCACCATTAAGCAGTTTGCAACACACTGCTCACAAAACGCATTTAAGTGCTCAGCCTCCTGAAAGAGCCAGAGTTCATGCTGGCAGCATGGACCAGGAAGTCACCATTTTTTATTCTGTGTCAGTAAGCTTTTTCTTAAAGGAGCCGTGACACCTCTGCTCACAGACTAGCAAATACAGCCTATCTGAAAAAATGCAGCTACCAAGAAACTGTGCTTAACTCTGTGTGTGTGTGTGTGTGTGCGTGTGTGTGTGTGTGTGTGTATGTGTGTGTGTGCCTAGCATTCCTTTCCAAGCTCTCTCAGGTTTTTTGTGGATGCAGTTGGCACATGTTGGCATGTCATTCTGTAAACTGAGACTGCCTGTTCTTTTCCTGGCAGCCCAGATTTAAAATAATCACCACAGAAACTATATTAAAATACTGCTTGGACAATCACTTAGTCATTTTGCTAGCTAGATCTTATATCTTATATTAACCCATTTCTATTATTTTATATTTTACTACAAGGCTCGTGGATTACTGGTACCAGTGCATGGGTGTCTTTCTGCTCTAGGGACTACTTATACTTAGCATCTCCCTGACTCTGCCTTCTCTCTCTCTCTCTCTCTCCATATCTCTGTTTGGATTTCCTGCCTGACTTTCCTCTGTTAAACCATTGGCTGAAAGCAGCTACTTTATTAACCAATGGTAATAAAACATAATCACAGCATACAGAGGGGAATCCTACATCATAACACATATTCCAGGATAAAATGAAGTGAATGAAATTGGCAAAGTAGATTGGTAATTGTAAAAAATAGTAATTCAAATTGAACAAATATAATATTTATTAAGACAGAAGAACATTCACAGATTTGGTTGACAGTGAGCAATAAAAAACAGGTTTTAAGGTGCAATAGTACTTCCAAAATTTGATATTTGAAGATGAACTTTCTTAATTTTAGTGATTTTTTTATTTTGGAATGATATATAGCAATATTATATGATAGACATGGGATAATGATTCTATTTGGTGAATAGAAAATTAAAATATAAGTGGAATTCTTTTAGTCAGTTTCACACAGACCTCTTTGGTATTCAGTTGACTGTGTTCTAGTCTCAAAGTAGCAATCATTTAGTTCGGTTCAGTTCTTTTCTTTAGTGCTCCAGCTGGGACAACCTCTGACTCTTACAAATGTACGTGACTGATTCAAACAGAAATGTGCCTGGGCAGGCAGCCCTCCAAAAACACATTGATTAAAGGGCCTGCCATCTATTAATAGAATCACAGATGGAGACAGAAGTGTTTTAATTCAATTATCCTTCAAGACCTAAGGAAGTGGCTTTTATTGATCCTCCCAACTGTCACTTTGGTACTCACAAATGGAAACAAAATATTATCCTTCCTTCTCCCCTTGAATCGTTCATGGTTGCTGTAATTATTGAATATCTGCTGTGTGTCAGGTAATTTACAATCATTCTAAGAACAGAAGACCGAATCTTAGTGATAAAATAGATACGTAGGTAACGTGTTTGTTGCTAACAGCTAATAATAATGGGAATTTTCCCCATTTTTAAGGAAAATGTAACCAGTGAATAAGCATTCTTAGTATTGCTGAATAGCAACTTCATAGAATGCATATATATATAGCATATATATAGCATATTATGTAATGTGCTATAGAATGTGTATATATAGTCTATGTATTATATGTATATCACATGTTGATTCCATAAGTATGCATGTTATATACTTCAATATGTATACATAAAATATATATATATTCAAATCCCAATACATTAAGGATGCTTAAAAGAAATCCCACACTAGCTCAGAACTGAGAATAATAAAGGGTTATTTACTTAGGGGTAGACACACAAATCACAATCGTCTGTTGGAACTGCAGATAGCAACCCAATCCCACAGCTGGAAAAGAGACCAGACGACCAGACACATGCTTTACATCAGCATAAATAGTATAAGAGGCCATGCTCAAGTGGGCATGTAACTTAACAGCTACTGGTGTTAGGAATTCCTACAGCAAATACAGGACTAATTGACTGCTTCAAGAGAGTGATTTGAGGCAGCTGTATTTTTTTGACACTAATTGAATTAGGTCAGATACAGGATCAGTATCATGAATGCTTCAACAGGCTCTGATGGCATTATCACTATGAAATATAATGTTGATGACAAGGTAAAGCAAGTATGTACACGTGATACTAGCAATTAGAGATACAGGAACCACAGTGGTTCTTTTGGACTCTGCTCTCTTGAGTTGAAAGCCTTACAGAAATCCACTAAAGGTGACCTCGTTGATGGATTTTAGAGTTAACAAAACTTCAGGGAGAGAGACTCTCCGTTCCAGTCATTCAATCCCTAGTAGGACATGTTTCTTTTTCAGTTTCAAACTCAACATACTAACAACAGATTTGTGCTTTTCTGCCTGGCTCATGAATGTATATAACATAGACTGAATCTATCCAATTTAATGAGTCATAGATGACTTTCTAGCAGTGCAACTGAGCTGACATTCATAAGGATAGGAGGAAATGGCAAGGCAAGAAAGCTGATTGTGAGTTTCAGACTGATGAATGAGGAAGTCTCTTGGCAAGCATTCTCTCTCTCTTTCCCTTTTCATTTTAGTCTCTGGGTTTATTGCATATATGATTATGTGTTTATGTGGTATGCACATGAATGTGTGCATGTTTGTGCTCCAGAATATGTGTTGAGGGAAGAGGACAACTTTGCATCTCGTCCTCACATTGCACCCTGGTAGATACAAGGTATATTATTCACGACTGTACATGCTGGATTAACTGGGCTTGAACTTTCAGCAATTATTCTATGTCTGCTTTACATCTGGACATACATGCTCTGGGATCATAAATATGGTTGTCATGAATTCTGGGGATCCAAACTCAGGTCCTCACCTATGGGGGGGTATTGTTTACCCACTGAGCAAACTTGTCAGTTCTAGGAGACTATCTTGATGATAATAAGGCCTATCCAAAATATGGAAAATACTAAATATCTTTTTAAAAGGTTGAAAATGTAAAGGGAAAGAAAATATTGGGTTTGAACATGCAGGGTCTGTGAACCAGGTATTATTCTTGCTGATATGTCCAGCATGAATCACAAGACATCTGTAATGACTGGAATTAATGGTAACTGAGGGGGTAAAATATGAGTATATCAACCGTGGTAGTGATATAACTGAAGGCTTTAATGATTATTGAAATACAATTTACAAAGGTAAAATTCAGCACTTACAGAATCGTGACACTTAACTACATTAATATACAGGACATGTCTATTGTCACCAAATATTCTACATAATCTTTTTATTGCATTTTCTTGTTTTAATTTGTGTCTGTGGTGTACATGTGTGTATGTTCAATCCTATGTGATTGAACATATGAATATATATACAAGATTACTGTTAGGAATATTTCTTGATCTCTCTTCTACTTTATAGGGTCTTTTAGCTAAACCAAGAACTCACTAATATGACTGAATTAAATAGCCAGCTTCCTCTGATGATCCCCTGCCTCTGTCATTTAGGTCTGGAATTATACGTGGATTGGTAAATCCACTCAGTGCTGTTTCTTGCACTTCTGCAGCAAGCACTTTACCCACCGAGCAATATTCCCAGGGCCCTCTTTGTGATATTTATCATTAACTCAACATTCTGAACTAAAGTAAGTCATCACTGTCTCTTATTGTTTTATGCTGGTTGTCTTTCCTCAGCATCTGATATTTCCCAGGGCTTGAAGAGGTTGTCTATCCACTTGAATATGCTTTAACACTCATCTTGAAGGTCTATTTGCTGTTGATGACTGATTTTATCCTTGCTCTCCATTCTCTCTATTTGTCAGTAAATCTGTTTCTGGGTCATCTGCTCTTCAATGTGCTTACAACTGCATTTTACTGGGTTTGGAAGTCATAAAGTAAAATGCCTCCTTGTGTATAATTTGGTTTTGTGTGCTTTGGAAAATATATGTGCATGTTTGTATGTATGTATGTGTGTGGTTTTAGGTCAAAATTTTAAGTTCTGTGAATAATTTCAATACTATTTTGACAGAGATTACTATTTTTGTCAGCAGATCAATCAGATAATATGAACATTTTAATTATTTCAATTGTTCAAATATGAGCTATCTTTAGATATTTGTGTCTCTCCATTTTACATTAGCATTTATTTCATAGTTTTCATTTTAGACATGTATTATTTCTTTTAAAAATTTGTCCCAATATATTTTTATTAATTGAATGTATTCATTTATTTTCCATTCTGAGTGCGATTTTCCCTCACTTCTCTCCTCCCACAACCTTCTTCCCACCTTTCCTTTTCCCACCCAATCTGTTTCTCCTCCATTCAGAAAGAGGCAGGTTTTCTCCAATGGGTATCAATAAAAAAAAAAAAAAACATAGCATATCAAGTTGAAGTAGGACTAAGATTCTTCCGTCTTATTAAGGCTTGGTAAGGCAAAATAGTATGAGAAATAAGTTCCCAAGAGCCTGCCAAAGTGTTAGGAGCAGTCCCTGTTTCCACCGGTAGGAGTCCCACAGGTAGATCAAGCTATACAACTGTTAAAATTATGTAGAGGTCCTAGAGAGTCTCATTTGGGCACCTCAACTGTGATTCCAATGTCCGTGAGCTTCTATGAGCCCAGGTTAGTTATCTCTGGGTTTTCTTGTGATGATCTTGAACCTCCTGGTTCTTACAATCCTTTCTCCTTCTCTTCAACAGTATCCAGATTTTGGCCCATAGCTTGTTTGTGAATCTTTGAATTTGCTTCTATCAGTTACTGGTCAAAGGCTCATTGATGACAATTAAGATAGTTAGCAGTGTGGTTAAAGAAGATAGTCAGTTCAGACTACCTATCTGCTACTGGAAAAGTCTTAGCTGGAGTCATTTTTGTAGATTCATGGGAGTTTCCCCTGTACCAATATTCTACCGGATCACTAAATGCACCCATTCAAGGCATCTAATAACAATATTCAACTTCATTTGGAAAAAAAACAAAAAAAAACCCAAGATAGATAAAACAATCCTGTATAATAAAGAAACTTCTGGAGGTCTCACTGTCCTATACAATAGAGTTATAGCAATAAAAACAGCATGGTGTTGCCATAAAAATGGACAGTGGATCAAAGGAATTGAACTGAAGACCCTGACATAAAACCATGCACCTATGAACGCCTAGTTTTTGACAAAGAAATCAAAATTACATAATAGAAAAAGGAGAGCATCTTCAAAAAAAATAGTGCCGGCATAACTAGATGCTGACATGTCTAAGAATGTGAATATATTAATATCTATCACCCTGCACAAAACTCAAGTCCAAGTAGATGAAAGACCTCCCAATATATTTGAAGTCTCTTCCCACTATTGTAAATGTGATTGCTCAATTTGGAAGTGCTTATTGTCTATATATTTGCATAATTTCAAGTCTATTCTTATTAATGATTCTAACAACATTTTATAATATAAGAAATTACTTATTACTCCATTTAATTTTAACTTTTTGAATCAGTAGTATTTCTTTGGACATGGGTTTTTACCATGTACCAAATTGACTATGGGGTTAATATGAATCCCAGGCTTGCCTCAGACTCATGTTTTTGCTGCCTTAGCATCCCAGACATCGGGATAAACCATAGTTTGAATTTTGTTTTGTGGCCACCTACATAATATAGTGTGAAGAATAGTTTCTACATTATTGAGAAGAAAGTGAGTTCTGTAGGAGGATTCAGTTTAAATTGATTTTCTGTATACATGATCATCAGTTACTTGAAGTATGATGTTCAAATTTTTATATAATTATTGTATAAAATGATTTTAATCATTTTAATAGTAGTTTTACATCTTTAAATACTTCATTTATTGGATATACCTATGTATATATGTTTGTATGTGCATTCAATACATATACTTTTCTGTTTGTGTATTTAATATTAGATATATACATAGCCAATACACAATATACATATATTTATATATATATATATAGAGAGAGAAAGGCTTGTGTACATATATATATCATTTTATTCTGTGAAAGCACTCTTTTTGTTACATAAATTTCTTATATCTTTTTATACTTCTGTTTATGTTTATTTTTGTTTATTTTTTAAATATTTTAAAATTATAAATTATTTACATAATTTCCCTCTTTCTTTTCTTTCCTCCACCTCTTCTCATGCATCCTCTATCTCTCTCAAATTCTGGTTATTGTTTTCTTTATTTCTTCCCTGACTCAGGGGTTGTTCAGTAGTTGACTGTTTAGTTTCCTTGAGTTTGTAGGCTTTCTGAGGGTTTAATTGTTTTTTTTTTTTTTAACTTTATTCCATAGTGATCTGATAAGACACAGGTGGCTACTAATTTTTTTTTTTTGTTTCTGTGGATGTTTGCTTTGTTATGAGTATGTGATCAATTTTCAAGAAGGTTTAATGACATGCTGAGAAGAAGGTATATTCTTTCCTATTTGGGTAGAATGTTCTATAGATATCTGTTAAGTCCATTTGATTCATTACCTCCATTAGTTCTTTTATTTCTCTTTTAGGTTTCTGTATGGTTGACCTGTTCATTGGTGAGAGAGGAGTGTTGAAATCTGCTACTATTAGTGTGTGTGGTTTTATGTGTTCTTTGAGTTCTAGTAATGTTTCGTTTACATATGTGGATGCTTTTATATTAGGGGCATAGATATTCAGGATTGAGACTTCATCCTGATGAATTGTTCCTGTTATGAGTATAAAGTGTCCATCACCATCTCTTCTGATTGATTTTAGTTTGAAGTCAATTTTGTTAGATATTAGTATAGCCACACCTGCTTGTTTCTTAGGTCCATTTGATTGAAAAACCTTTTGCCAACCCTTTACTCTGAGATAATGTCAGTCTTTGTGGTTGAGGTGTATTTCTTGTAGATCCTGTTTTCCTATCCATTCTCTTAACTTGTGCCTTTTTATAGGTGAATTGAGTCCATTAATATTAAGTGATATTAATGACCAGTGGTTGTTAACATTGGTTATTTATTTATTTTTGGTGGTAGAGTTTGTGTGTTTCCCTTCTTTGAGTTGTGCTGGTAGAGGGTTGTTAGATGTCTGTGTTATTATGGGTGTTGTTAGCTTCCTTGGGTTTTGGTTTTTCTTCTAGTACTTTCTGTAAGGCTGAGTTTGTGGCTACGTATTGTTTAAATTTGTTCTTATCATGGAATATCTTGTTTTCTCTGTCAATGGTAAGTACAAGCTTTTCTGGGTATAGTAGTCTGGGCTTGGCATCCATGGTCTCTTAGTTTCTGCAGCACATCTATTCAAGACCTTCTGGCTTTCATGGTTTCCATAGAGAAGTCAGGTGTAATTCTGAGAGGTTTACCTTTATATGTTACTTGACCTTTTTCCTTTGCAGCTTTTAATACTCTTTCTTTATTCTGTATGCTTTGTGTTTTTATTATTATATGGCGAGGGGATTTTTTTTTTGATCCAGTCTATTTGGTGTTCTGTATGCTTCTTGTACCTTAATAGGTATATCCTTCTTTAGGTTGGGAAAGTTTTCTTCTATAATTTTGTTGAATATATTTTCTGGGCCTTTGAGCTGTAATTCTCCTTCTTCTACCCCTATTATTCTTAGGTTTGGTCTTTTCATGGTGTCCCTGATTTCCTGAATGTTTTGTGTTAAGAATTTCTTGGATTTTCTGTTTTCTTTGATCAATGAGTTTATTTCCTCTATAGAATCTTCACCATCTGGGATTCTTTCTTCTATCTCTTTTATTCTGTTGGTAATACTTGTCTCTGTAGTTCCTGTTCATTTACTCAGGTTTTCCATGTCCAGCCATCCCTAGGTTTGTGTTTTCTTCATTTCCTCCATTTCAGTTTTCAAGTCTTGAACTGTTTCCATTGCCTGTTGGATTGCTTTTTCTTGGTTTTCTTGGGTATCTTTGAGATATTTATTCATTTCTTCAAACTTTTTGTTAGTCTTCTCATCCATTTCTTTAGGGGAGTTTTTCACATCCTGTTTAATGGTCTCTATCACTTTCAGAATGTTACATTTAAAGTCAATTTCTTCTAATTCTTCTGCATTAGGGTGTTCAAGTATTCCTGTTGCATGTTTGCTGGATTCTGGTGTTATTAAGTTGTTTTTCAGGTTGTTGGAGGAATTCTTACATTGGCGCCTGCCAATCTCTACCTTCAAATATGATCAGGATAGTCTTGGCAGCTTGGTCCAATCTTTGCTTTGACTAACTGTGTACTTGGGGGTTTTTCTTTTTATTAGGTCCCCTCAGCACTGGAGTTGGCTCTCAGATCTCATCCTCCCTGAAGTAAATTCTGTGGTGGATTTAAGGACCCAGCAGATGGGAAGGAGTGCTTGGGGGCAAGATAGGATGGGATAAATAGAGAAAGCCAGTAGCCAGGGAGAAGCCCCGCTGAATGGCCAGAAAGTTTAGGAGATTGGAGGGTACCTGTACTCTGTTCCCAGGGTATCAGGCTTTCAGGGCGGGCACACACTTACCCCTCCAGATATATCTCCTGGCCTGGTTCTTGTTTTCTTTAACTGTTTTGATATGTTTATTTTTATTCCTAATGTGTGTGTGTGTGTGTGTACATTTGTGTGTATGTACATATTCCTAAATTTATAAACACAAGCTGATCATTTCATTTCATGTTACCTATGTGTACATGATCTCAGAGTAGACCACTTAGTATTGGATCATCAACTGGGATGCTCTTTCCTAGGGAAGGCCATTCTGAGGCTCTCAGCATTCCCTAGTTTTCCTAAGGTTTTATCTAGACTTGCCTTATAGGCTTCCTCCTTTTATTTTTGCATGCCCACTTATGTCATCCTTATTCAGGTCATATTTAGCCACGAAGTCTCATCAGGCGAGAAGTCTCATCAGAAGAGAAGTCTTATCAGAAAAGAATTCTCCTGATAAAACTTCTTGGGTACAGTCTATCTGACATTTCTAAGAGATATACTCTCACAGCAGGCTTCCTATTCCTCTGGTTCTTACACTCTTTCTGACCCTTGTTTCACAGTGATCCCTGACCCATAGGTGCAGGAATTGTTTTGTAGATGAATCAACTGGGCCTGGACACCATAACGTTTCTTGTTTTCTACATTCTGATGGGTTGATGTTTTCTCTAATGATCTTCATTTCTTGAAAGGAGAAGTTTATTTGATGAGGAGTTTAATTAAACTCACTGGGGTGAGTTTAATTAAAATGCCCCTATGGGCTCAAAGATTTGAAGACTCAGTCATTAGGGAGTGCTACTTCTTAACAGATAGAAGGTATGGCTTTGTGGGAATAGTTGTGGCCTTCTTGGAAGAGGTTATGTTACTGGAGGGTTGAACTTTGGGGTTTAAAAAGCTCATGTCAGGCCCAGTATCTCTCTCTTCCTGATACCCATGGACTCTCAGCTACTATTTCTCCAGCACCCTCCCTGCCTGTATGTTGACAAGCAGGGATGACAAAGGACTAAACCTCTGAAACTGTAAACTAGCTCTAACTAAATGATTTCCTTTATTAGAGTTGCCAAAGTCACAGTGTCTCTTTAGAGTAATTGAACAGTGACTAGGATATACATTTACCTATGAATATAAAGATAATACTAAGAATGTAGCTAGGGATTATTTGGTTTAGTAAACTGGTGATTTTAGGATCTCTTTAAAATCCTTGATTTTACTGGCCCTGGATAGTTGGCTAGGTTTCCAGTACCATGCATGTTTCCGCTTATGTTAGGTTAACCTTAAGTCCAATTAGAGACATGCCGGTTACCATCATGGTATTTATACAATAACTGTACCTTTAAGGTTATCATGTCATGCTGGCCATTGTTGTGGTTCTTAGACATCATAGCTGGGTAGTATTATGGGCCATTTCCTCCTTTTAGAAGCTCCACAGTGCCTCTGGTACCATGAAAGCTAGTTATCTGGTAGGAGACATTCAAGTCAGATTCATCTGCATTCTCTGGGGCCTATGTCCAAAGTATATATTTTTCTCAGCAATAGGGACTTATTTTCCACCTTTGTGGGCCACTAAGATCCATAACAAAAGCATAGCATGTTTGAAGGAAGGTAAAATGACATTTAGGAGCATGTGAGAAAGTCATACAGAATCATATTATTTTCTATTTATCTAAAATTGTATACTATATATATGTCTGTGTATACTTAGTTATTTTTCACAGCCAGTCTGATGATGCTTTGCCTAAGAACCCTATAAGAAAAACCCCAACACCAGGCTTGAGAAATCCCTTTTGAATTGTTGGGAAGGATTGTTATCTCCCTCCTCCATAATTAATGTTCCCCCATTTTTCTTACCTTTTTAAATTTAATTTTTTGCACGGATTCTTACTATTTTTTAATATTTTTTTCAGTCTTTTTGAGAATTCCATGTGCAGCTACTGTATTTTCATTATGTTCACCCTCTCTCTTTTCTCTCCAACTCTTCCTGAGTATCCCCTTTCTCAGATTTGCAGTGTCTTCCTCTTTTATCATCATTATAGACACACATGCTTGTACAAATATATAAATATAACTTGGTGAGTCTATTTAATGTTACTTGTTTGTATATGATTTTAGGTTTGATCATTTGGTATTGAATAACCAATTGACAGTTTCATTCTTGTGTAAGAATTTGAATTATATTTTTGTGGTGAAATATCTTTTGTTATTATATCTAGCCTATGCTGTTTTTAGAGGTAAAAATAGCTGCTTTGAATTGGTACATGTTTGGTTTTGAAGTTCCTTCAGTACTTCTGTAGTTTCTTTTGGCTAAATGTTTTCAATTTAAAAAAATTACATTACTCCCTCTTCCCTCGTTTCAGCCCATCTCCACTACATCCACTCCAACTATTCCCATGTCTCCCACTCCCATGTTAATACCCTCTTTTTATTTATCATATTTGTTACATAACTGTCTTTGTGTGTGCACAAATTATATATGTATGTGTATTCAAATATATATATTTGAATATATATTTGAATATATATTTGAATATATATTTGAATATATATATATATATTCAAATCCTCAGATGTGAGTATACAACATAAAGTAATGACAGAAACCAGGAAAATATAAAGTGACCATAATCATTGAGGGTTTGGAGAAAAAGAGCATAATGCAAGTGACTTGACTTGGAAAATGGGGTAATGGGGAGGGGGGGTCAATGAAGAAGGAGAAATGGTCAAAAAAAATCCCAGGGTTGTTTGATAAAGCCTCATGTAATTATAAAACACATACACATGCATGCACACATGCGCCATAAGACACAAGTTAACAATGTTCTCACAAGAATCACAGCCTAAGAAAAACCTCTGTATCAGACAAGAGAAACCACCCTTTGAAGGATTCATTAGAGTAGTCTGAGTAACTCACAGAACAATAGAGAATACTGGTGTTGACCTTGGTTGCCTCTCAATGGTTGATTGTGGGCCCTTTTTGCTGAAGACACCACACACTTATGACATAAGATTTGGATAATTCAGGACCTTCAGACTTCCAGTGAAGAAAAGCCTTTAAGCAGTCCTACACAGCTGCAACACTCATGAACTAGGACAATTACTATGCTGTCTCTTAATTGGATATTTTAGTTCATTTACATTTAATACACTTAGTTATGGGTAAGGTCTTACTATTGCCATTTGTTGTCTATTTTCTGGTTTTTCAGTCCTCCCCCTCCAACACACACACACACCTTGATTTTTACTCCTCCATGGTCTTCCTTTGAGGTTGAATGACTATCTATAGCAATGGATCTTGGTTATCAGTTTACTTATATCTTCTTACATATTTATTACATGTATTTTTGCCTCATAGTTAGTAGAGCATTTACAAGCACTGATCATATAAAGTGAGTTCCAAATGATGGCAAATTGACTTTGATCATAAGTCAGAAAAACAGAATATTTAATTTTTATAGTGGTACATTGTTTTTAAAGTTTTCTTTAATTGTTTTACTTTCCCCCTCATATGTCTGTATATTTTCAAATATCCTGTGTGCAAGCTCTCTTCTGTGTGTTGGAAGGGTGACTGCATATCCCTGCTTTCTGAGACAAGATTTTGCTCTATAGCCCAGACTGACCTCAAACTCATGAGCGTCCAAAGCATAGGTGTTAGGAGCACATGCAGCTATACTAGGTTCTTGTCAATTTCCTATTGATACTGACACGACCTTTTTTTTAGTAAAATAAACTGCAGGATTTCTGCTTGACATTTTGAATTGTTTTGATGTATAATTTTTCCTCATAAGGCACTTTAAAATTCCCCTTTCTCTGAAATCCTTTCAGTTTTATAAAAACAGCTATTTAGAACATCTTAAATTTTGCACATATCAGATGCTGCATTATTGTTTTCTGGCACTTTCTTTGTCCTTTAATGATGTCACAGTGCCCTAAAATTTTTTGCTGCTTTCTATTTTATGACTATGCCTGCACATTGAAGAATTGAGTGCTTGTTCCAGTCATGACAATCTGATTTGTTTGTGTCTATCCTTGCAGGGTTCTACATAGACTTTGTTCTCTCTGAGTTCTAAATTACTGCCAGTTCAAGAATTCCTAAATCTAAATTTGTTGTAAATCCTTGGTCTGTGTGTCATCACTAACCCAGCACTGCAGGGCAGCCCAACACAGATTCTCACCACGGTACCATTTGTGTCTTAGGATGGACTACTGGAATGGATGGACAGGATAAGCTGCCTACAAGCCTCCTGTGCTAAGCCAGATGCGGTTGACTCATAGAGGAATACTGCCCTGTGGTCAGGAAGTATGGGATTGTGCTCAGCACCTGGCTACAAAACAGTTCCTACAAGTCACCTATGTTTACAAACGAAGCAATACCTTTTTAAAAATAAAACTCAAATAATTTATAAATGATGGAGCCAGATTCCAGCACTTATTGGCTTCACTCTAAGTTATTCATTTAAATTATTTAAAATATAATTGTGTATATATTTGAATTTAATCTTTACATTTTAATACATTATATAATCCACACGTTTTTGTGTCTTTCAACATAGAAAATCTTGCTTCAAATCTTCTAACCTCATATGGATGAAGAAGGAAACAATGGGGCAGATCCACACTTTTCATACTTTCTTTCAGATAGCAGCTTCTGAAGTATTACCAGTATTGTTGACAATACTCATAATAACACATGTAAGTTGTCATTCATTTTATTCAGCCCTCATCATCTGTTTTATCACTCTCTCTGTCATAGCTTAGGATGCCAATACCAAGCAGTAGTGAATTTTGAAGTTCTCTTCTGTTACAACTAGAAAGATGCTAGTATGCAAAACTAGGCTTGACTATAGTTTGTTTCCTCTATCACTGGATATGCTGTACCCAGGCTTCTTTGGATCTTTGTCTCCATGAATAAACTCCTGGCATTATGATAACTTGAAAATATTAATTTTGTCATAAAACATACTTATTTTTCAAATGATGGGATGCTTCTCCTCCCAGAACTCTCAGCTTTGAGACTATCTGAGCTCATTCTATTTGCAGTGGCAGATGCCCAGCCTTCATCAGCATGTTATGACAGACACTTCCCTTCTTACTTGACATCACACATTTCACTTTCGGACATGTACAGTTCCATGAGAATCTCAGTAAGTTCCCTATGAAAGTATTTTATGCCCATTGATAGCATCAATGTGAAAACACTTATGAATCTCTCTCTGTGTATGTATTATAAATGAATTAATCTGCATATTAACATCACATTGGGGGTGATGTTAAGTTAACAATGTTATTAATTTTGCATCATGACCTAGCTATTAATAACAATATTTTCCAATTTGTCTATTTCTAATTTTTGTGTTGTATACATCTTTTTAACTTGTAAAGAGTTTACTATGTAATAATATTTTCAAAACAAGACATTGTGAATAACTCCAAGGAAACAGTGTCTTCCAGAAACAAAAATATGATTCTCATTTGAATGAAAGGCCTATGGCAGCATGCCGAAAACGTACACAGGTTCAAGCTAGGCAAAATTCCATCACTAAAAAGGTGAAATAGACACAGAGCTCCACCCCTAACCAAGAAACTACATGCAACTGAGGCCTTCTGAGAAAAAGAAAATAAGTGTTCTCTAGTGAAGTTTAACATGTCTTTTAGCTTAATTTATTTATTTATATTTCCTCAGCAGCCACTTTGGAGCAACAATTTCCTATGAGCTATCATAAAATGTAAACAGTGCAATAACTGATGTTTGCAAGAATGGTGTTTAGTAAGTGTCATTTGCTCTGAACATTTCTTGAATTAATGATTATGTGAAGAAACATAATAATAATTTAAATAGTGGATATATTTTTTAAAGTTTGCTTCAGTTTCTCATGAACATAAAATTAGAATTCCATAGTCAGAGAAATTGGTTAATATTATTATGACCTATGAATAGAAATAAAAGGATAAAATTACCTTCTTAAAGAATCAAAAACAGATTAGAGGAAGATGGGATCCTGTTGAAGTGTCCTCTTGATGTGATAGCATGTTGTTTGGATTGTATAGATGCTATAGTGGAACCTCTGACTAATAGCAATATAAAGTAGGTGAACCTAGAACACATTAGTTACATAAAATAGATCAGGCTAGACATCCAAAGATCATGTGATCACACTTGTATCTGTAAAATGTTATGCTTATAGAAATAAATACTAGAATGGCCTTACTAAAGACTAGGAATAGAACTGTAGATGTAGAAGGAAGAAATTAGAAAATCCCCTGAAATTCATATTTTTACTCAATGATAAAATCTTGTATGTGTGATGTGGGAGTGTCATATATCAATCTGTTGATTTCATTGGTTAAGCAATAAAGAAACTGCTTGGCCCTGTAGGTTAAAACATAGGTGGGAGGAGTAAACAGAATGGAATGCTGGGAGGAAGAGGAAGTGAGCTAAGACTCGACAGCTCTGCTCTCTGGAGCAGAGACGCCAGGTTCTGCTCTCCCAGGCAACTCCGACCCAGGATGGACGTAGGCTAGAATCTTCCTGGTAAATGCATCTTGGGGTGTTACAAACAATTATTAGAAATGGGCTAGTCCAGGTGCAAGAATTAGTCTAGAAGGGGCTAGATAGAAATGGGCCAAGCAGTGCTTAAATGTGTGTTGTTATTTCGGGCATAAGCTAGCAGGCAGCTGGGTTGCTGGGGACGCAGCCCCACCGCTCTTATCACTACATGATCAAACTTGTATCTGTAAAATGTTATGCTTATAGAAATAAATACTAGAATGGCCTTACTAAAGGCTAGGAATAGAACTGTAGATGTAGAAGGAAGAAATTAGAAAATCCCCTGAAATTCATATTTTTACTCAATGATAAAATCTTGTATAGTTGAAAATTTCTGTCAGTAAATTCTAAATATTTCACAAGAGAAGTGACACTTAATATAGTAATTAGCTTGATATAGCTATGCCTCCACAAATATGTATTTCAAAAGGCCATATTGTAGTTCATAAATGCTTACAACTTATAACTAGTAATAAAATTAGTTCAGAAAAGTGCATCAAGTTCCATGACCACTGCAATTTTCTAATATTTTTAAAAGATAGACAAATATCTATTTCTTATTTTGCATTATTACACAGTGAACCATTACCAAGATCATATAAGCTATGAGTCTGTAATGAACTGAAGTCAATATACTCCAAACAAAGATGATCAGTGTATAATAAGGTGACTTCCATAACCCTGTAATGAAGGGAAGGTCCATTCCTTCAGAGCTCCTTCCTGTAGGGAGCCTAGTAAGCTTAGTAACTTAGCACTTAACTCTGGTAGGTAGGGCCAAAGCCTGCAAGTGGTGACATGAAGTCCCGCATCTCTCGACAGAATTTTTCAATCAAGAGCCAAGGGGATAGCATATTTACTATATTATATTCATTTTTAAATTTATTTCTTAACTTTCAGCATATGTATTTGGTCCTGAAAATGGACTTGGTATCTTCATAGGTGGCAAGTACAGAATCAGTGCAAATGAAAGCCACAAATGCACTAACTGCAGAATTACTGGTGGTGGATTCCAGGAATTGGTGCCACACTTGTGTTGTATCTGGTTACCATGCCTTTGTTCAGCAAGGCATTTATCATCTCACCAGAGATGCTCACTATACCTGTAATTGTTCTTCATGTGTTTGCACCTTATTCTTTATCTGACTTGTGCCACCGAGTTACTTACCTTCATCCATACTTGGTAAGGAGTGAGTGGGCTAACATGCAGTAGATTAATCATATTTGAAAAATGTATAAAAATAGTAGAAAATTTCTCCTTGTTTACCTCTTCTTTTTTACCTTTTCTATTTCCTTAAATCATTCAACCATACTTCTCTCAAGATTAAATAAATCTGAAATAGTCTATTATGCCTTAGTTAATGTCATTAAGGTATGGTTCAGAGCTTAGAGTCTGACAGATCTCTACAGATTTATTTCCACCTGCCTTTGATGATTGAGAATTTTTTATAATATTTCAGGCACATAGTAATTTACCTTTTGTGGAAATGTCTTAATTTTTTAAATTTTCAATTAATATTTGAGAACTCTTTAACAATTTTTCCAATAGCACTTTTCTACAATAGGAAGGAAATCAAGGCTGGGAGAAGAAACGAGCAGCCTGCAGCTGTTTTCATTAGAGGCCGATTCCTCTGTGTGGGTTCACTGGTTTCTCCTCATGCCTCTTGACTTCTCCTGAGGCATCAATGGCAGGCCCTGACTATTAGAAGCTTTCCTTATAATGAGCTCAAATTTATTTTTCTGAAACCTTCTTGCTCCATTGGTCCCTAAAAATGGAGAAACTTGAAGGATGAGGTTAATCTTTTTTGATATGCTTCCTATTATTTACTTGGTTCAGCTTTTTTTTTATCATGTCTTCTCCAGGGTGAGAGTTCACCTAATTTCTTCAAGTAATTCCTCTTGTATTGTCACTTTCTCAGTCAACTTTTCTTTTTCTGACAGTCTCCTAGTTGTGTTGTACTTGATTTTTTTCCAGAAATTACTAGAAGTGAATTTGTTGGTAATGCTGTGTCTTTAACAGCTTAGAGTCTGTTGCCATAGTCCCTATAAGCAGTGAAATATTTGAGTCTGATGTTCATAAAGTTTGGAAGAAACCTTGGTAATCTGGAGGCACTGAGATGAAGAGTGGTCTACAGATCACCTCTGAAAAAGAGGAGAAAATGAGTCCTGAGAATATACTCTCTTTGGCCACACAGGTTGGCCTTTGTTACCATTTCTTTTATTTCTTTTTTTTTTTTTGGGGGGGGAATTTCATAGAAATCATTTTAGCACTTTGATCATGTGTTCAACCATGTGTATTTTTTAAGGCTAGGGCACACAGCTCAAGTGATCCCTAGGAATACAGAACATGCTAAACATGCTGTATTATAGTCACCAGGGGCTTTGATTGGAGTATCCCACCATTCGTGTATGTGTGAATTTATATCAGCTCTTCCTGTTTCTGAAATTTCATTCCTTAAAATAAGTACATCGATGTGAGTAGGGAAAGAAAAAATATATTACTGGGCTTTTGTAGTTAAATTACATTTGAACTAAAAGAGAAAACCCTCTTTTAGTTTAATGCTACTATATAGTTTATAACCTTTATGATTACATTTTGAAAGTCCTCAGCTCTATCTCATGCATAAAAGAAGTCTCAGTTTTATTTATTTTCTTAAAAAAAAAAGACTACACCCTTTCTTTCATGAGTCTGTGTGTCCTCTGCTTAATTAGTCCTTGATTTGGATTGATAGAATGAAACATTCTGTACCATTTCAGCAAGCCCAGGAAGAGAGATTCCCCTGAGCAGCTGTTATAAAAAGCCAGCCACCAAGACATCTCAACATGATCTCTTCCAATAATGAGCTGTTTCTAACTTTATCCACATCACAGGCACTCAGCCCATTAGCTGATTTGACGAACAGGTTGGAAAACCAAAGACCATTATGTGTGATCATGGATTTAAAAAAAAAAAAAGCTGCATCTGGGGATGGTCAAGCCAGCAGGTAGCAGCAGACAAACATAGATGTCTTTTTCCAGTTGAATATCAAGATGACCTATCTTAGGTTAGACTAAGGAACTTGAGAAGAGATGGTTTATTGCTTTCAAATATCCAGAACAACCTCTTTCCAACAGCTTAATTTAGCTTCCACTCAGAGGCATTACTCATGACGTCTTTATTAAAAAAAAAAAAAAAAAAAAAGAAAGAAAAAAAAAAAGAAAGCCACGTGTTTCCCTTTCATTCTTTACTCCAGTCAAGACTCGCCATGCTGCTTCACAGTTGAGGTTAGGGAAGGAGCTGGTGCAGTAACTTTCTTCATGATCCAGGGATTGCCCTTTTGTCTTTCCCCTGAGATATTTAAAATGACCTCTAGAGTGGCAAGTATCACCTCAATACTTCTTATTGCACAAAAGCCTTAAAGGAAGTGGTGGGTTTCTCTGTTTTTGCTAGATGTAGTCTTCTTTCTTAACTGCAGTAAACAGTATGAATGGAATCACAAATTCTTCAGTAATCCCAAGTCCAAGTGAACACCTGATGATAGTTCCATGGAACCTGCGCACTGGCGCTCTACCTTCCTTCTTCCTGGGCCTTATCTAGTCCTAAGCATCGTCACATCACAACCAAGCATGCTTTATCCATTGTGAACATTATAAGGTGACCTCCCAATGCTATCAAATATTTCAAAAAGGTCTGTCATATCTATCCTTTAAAAAAACTCTTTGCTGCAACTTATTAGTAGACCTATTCTATAATAAGAAAACTGAGGCAGAAAAATTTGGTCTTACAGGAAGGCTTTATGTACAAGCATCTCAGATTAAATATTTTAATTTTTGTGGAAAATGAGTAAATAAACACTGCAATTTATTATGTGGTCTATCTAAACAACCATATAAAGAAGGTATTATCTCCATTTTAAAGATAAGTAAATTAAATTTTAAGGAGATTAGTTTTCTTAAAGTGATCCAACTAACACAGGGTGGAACCCAGTTTCCAGTAGAGGAAGGGAGCTTTGGCACTTATGATCTTTCTCGGAGAATACCTGTTTCTCCGTGGAGGCAATTAGGCACTCCTTGGTTTCATCCCTTACTTAATACTTTTGAAGTTAAAAGCACTCTCAGAGCAGCTGTGTGCTACATTCTCATGTTCCTGAAGCAGAGACGTGGGAAACGGATGAAATTTGTTGCAGAGGAGTATGGAGAGGATGAAATGACTTCTGAGCCTACAGTTATTCTGATCAGAGTTCACTGTTCAGAGACACAGAGTGACGCCCACTGTTGTATTGACATTGCCGTGGTTCGGGTTGTACTGTACAGCAACACAGGCTATGATAAAAGTCATATTTTCAAAAGCCCTTCCATGTGCAGGCAGAACTCATTTGGGTATGTATACTTCTGTAGCAACAAACTCATTACCTTCCAGGGAGCAATGCTGAAAATGTGAGCCACCTTATCAACCATCCCTTCCTAATATTCCTTGGCTGCTCAAGGCATCGGACTTCTCAAGGTGGCCTTGTTATTGCTAGCCTTCTTTTGCACAGCTCCTTCCTGACTGTCCAGCTGTCACCGTGAAGCTGACAAGCCCTGACAGGCTGAGAGATTTCCCCAGGGAATCTCCAGCCAGCCGGTCTCTGCCATTACCAATCCCAGTGTGAGTGCTATGCACTGGCTCTTTACAAGTGAGACACACACCATTCCCTCACAGCCAGGCATTCCCTGGTGTCTGCAAACTGACAGGACAGCACAGCAGGCCTTTCTTGTGCCACAGACCAATCAAGCCAAAGATCCTAGCTGCCAAATTAGGATTCTTCAGGCCTTCAGCAAGAGAATTCATTTCTCTCTGCTGTCTCTAGATCTCTAAGTTGCCTGTTATATTCCACTGTATTATATTTTTATTCAGATGTCATAAGGATTCTTGGGGAAAAGCCCAGGCAAACTGAGGACATGGGCGAATCTTTGTGGTGAAATGAATCAAAAAGGATCCTCATTTATCCAGGCAAGGTGCAGATTTTGCTGTTAGAAATTAATGAAACAGCCTGCCTAAACTGAGTAATATAAAATGTCAGATTATTTATATTTAAACCAAGAGTCATTCTTCTTATTTGGGGTAGTTGACAAAACTTTTGGTGATAACATTTTAATCTACTCTATGTAATTCTTCTTTTCAGCATTACTTCACATGAATAGTTTATAGAATGCAGCTCTCATGCACACTCACACTGGGGGCTCTGCTTGAAACACCGGAACTACAGATTGTATGTTTTGACCCTCCACACCAAGCTTTTTCATATATAAGAGAGAAAACTGGTATTGTCCTTACAGGTGGCTTTGAGAAGACAAAGCGGCCTTGATTTCCAAAGATGATGGCATGTGCTCACATACCTGGCCCAATGTCCTCTCATTAGAGCTTTTCCAAATCCCACTAATAACATCCCTATGCTCCCCTATTCTGGGATTTTCAGGTTCTCCATTTATGTCTTTCTCTGCACCTGTCACTTTTGGAAAGAATTTGGTTGATGTACTTATGACCACTTCAGTTTTCTGGATCCCTCTCTGTTTCTTTCTGTGTGCCTCTCTCTCCCTGTCTCATTCTGTGTCTGCCTTTCTCTTTCCTCCCTCCCCCTTCTTCACCCCCTACCATGCTCACAGAAGTATCTGGTACAGATCAGCCATAAATTACAATCATGAATGGCTAAAAGACTGTATGTGTTTCTTATAGCTGCTGCAAAAAGCTGCCATTAGTTTGGAGGCTGGTAATAAAGAGTATTCACCCCCTTAAGAGTTCTCCAAGCCCCAATACTATAGTAAATAGCAATAAGCAAATGTCAAGGTGAGGCAAAGCTGTGCTTTCTGAGCTTCCCGATCTCATGACTTCCATTATTCCACTCAGCTTGTGTGGCAATATTATCCTCTCTTGTACTGACTGTACCAACCTTCCCTTCTCTCTTTTTCATAAAGATGCATGTAATTGCATGTAGGACCACACATGTTCCAGGTTAATCAGCGCATCTCAATGTCCTTAATGTAATAGTTTCTAAAATGCCCTTTTGTGTCATAAAGTAGGATTGACAGTTTGCAGAGACTGGTATGTGAATATGTTTTTGAGAAGGGGGATATTCTGCATGCCAGATTCTTTGCTTTAGATAAATTCTCAGCAATTCTTCCCTCTACCTTTTCTTTGCTGCTCTGTTGTCAGTCAGTGATTACTCTTGTTCCCCTACTCTTATATCACCTATATTCCTCTTTACCTATTTCTTCCTTTCTGCTTTCTTTGTTCTTAAATGAACTATTAGAATCTAAATAATCAACTCAATGACAGATATGCTTTACGTTTTCCAACTGGCTACACAAAATGAAATAGCAGGCAACATGTCAATCAGAGCCAACATGAATATTTGATAACAATGTATAACCTTAATATCATTTTATTTTAAGACTATAATTACCATTAGTTTTCAGACCTTAACAGGACTCTTCTTAATAAAGCTCAGTGAATCCATAAGTAATTATCAAGTACAATCTGTGTTTTGGTGAAGAGGGCCAAAATAATTATAACAGTAATCAAAGATGCCAATTGCTAGGCAATTAGTCAGCCATCACCTAATAATTAACCTGTTTTACCTGAATGATAAATTAGGTAACATTTCAATTAGAAATCAGTGTATATTACTTAATGTCCTTGGAAAGTAAGTAGATGGGGGTGGAGTGGAGAAACACACACACAAATCTACCTACACCAAAAATTCTTCACTAGCATTTAATTTATTAATCACATTGGATTTCATTCTTAGAACTGTAGGGTAATTTCGATGATTTCAAATAATTTAGCACAACTAACCTCAAGCAAACATGCACAAAAGAGGAATAAACTTAGTTTTTTTAAAAAAAAAAAAAAGTGGAAATGTAGTCTCTCTTAAGCCAATCATTATGAATTGAAGCATTTTCCAATTATGGGTAAGAAAAAAAAAAAGAAAGTTCAAAGTCCCAATGTGAATGGTGATTAAATTTCTGTGTTCTAGTTTACACTTCTAGGAAGGTGGCAACTTTTGATGGCATATGATTTCTACAAAAGTTACAAAAATTGTTAATATTATTCAACAAGAGCAATCTAGATCAAATTTGTCTGTCTAAACACAAGTCTTAGGATTAAAAATTCTCACTGGGAATTAAGTGGGCACTTCTTTCTCCTGTTCATCTTGTTTGTGGGAATAAGCGATGAGAAAAGTGAGATTGAAGACAATTGTCATTGATGACATTCCAGGGACGATGAATGTGATCTTTTGGTCCGGTGCACTCATTTCATTATGGCATTAGGGTCTTCATGCCAACATCAGGCAGTGAGAATGGGTAGTTTAAAACTAAAACTGTTTCCATCAGTTGCTGGATGAAAGTTCTATGGTGACATTTAAGATATTCATCCATCTGAGCAGTTCAGACACCGTCTCCTCTATTGCTTAGTATCCTAGTTGGGGTCATTTTTGTGATTCCTGGGAATTTCTATTGTGCCAGGTTTCTTGCTAGCCTCATAATGACTCCCTCAATCAAAATATCCCTTTCCTTTATCTCATCTCTCTCTGTCCTCCATCTAGATTACTGCACTCCCTCAAGTTCTCCTTTTCCGAGGGAAACAAAGACAGAGACCTGAAGCAGAACATTGGGTTGAGCTCCCAAAGTCCATTTGAAGAGTGGGAGGAGTGAGGATATAAGCAAAGAGGTCAAGACCATGATGGGGATGTGCACCGAAACAGTTTACCTGAGCTAATGAGGGCTCACCAACTCCAGCCAGACAGGGAAGGAACCAGCATAGGACCAAACTAGACCTTCTGAATGTGACTGACAGTTATATGGCTGGGGCTGACTGAGGGGCCAATGGCAGTTTCATCAGAGTTTATCCCCATTGCTTGTACTGTCTTTTTGGGAACCCATTCTCTTTGGATAGATACCTTGCTCAGTCTGGATATAATAGGGAGGGCCTTGGGCCTTCCCAAAAGCAATGTGCCTTACCCTCTCTGAGGAGTGAATGGGGGTGGGGAGGGGTGTAAGTGGAAGGAATGGGAGGAGGAAAGGAAGTGGGAACTGGGATTGATATGTAAAATGAGAAAAGATAGTTTGTTTTCTTTTTTTTAAATAAAGTACAATAAATTAAAAGAAAACTAAAACTGAAGATTTTGTTGAATGCAGAAGAAATTCAGAAAATCTGTGTTCACCTGTATTTTTAATTGATTTTTATTGAGCTCTACATTTTTCTCTGCTCCTCTCCCTTTCCTCCTCCTCTCCTTCAAGGTCCCCATGCTCCCAATTTACTCAAGAGATCTTGTCTTTTTCTACTTCCCATGTAGATTAAATCTATGTATGTCTCTCTTAGGGTCCTCAATGTTGTCTAGGTTCTCTGGGATTGTGATTGTTAACTGATTTTCTTTGCTTTATGTTTAAAAACCGCTTATGAATGAGTACCTGTGATAATTGCCTTTTTGGGTCTGGCTTCACCTGTTTAGAAGACTAGGAAGGCTTGCACAATCCTCTTACCTTGCTTCTAAATACTGCTTTTGATTATAACAAAAGAAAATTTATTGCTAAGGTTACAGAGTGTTGTGGGGGAACATACAGACTTAGATTGTTATCCAGCAACTGAGGGAAATTTTGCTCTTAATCAAAGCAGCAACAACTCTAATTTCTTTGTCTAACTCTGCTACTTTTTCAAGGATATCAGCTGATATTGTTAACAAAACAATGAAACATGAACACCCATGGGGAACAGACAAAGTCCTAAGTAAATGTGCTTTTTTGACACGAACAAGGCCCATGTAAAGAAGGCCATTGCCTGTATCAGGCTCAGAAAAAGTGTCAAGCCTTCACCTGATCTAAGAATGAATGATGATGACCGTGTGGTTTTGGGCCGAGATTACTACACAACTGTGTGTGAAGTCTATGCACAGTTTTACTAAGTTTTCTGATTGCTTTCCTCTTCCATGTAAGTTTTTTTTTTTCCCAAAACTAATTCCCTACAAGAGACAAGCTGAAATCAGTAATCTAGAGCTTCCCTGGAGTTCTTAAACCTCCCTCAAAAACTAGTGAGCCTCTCCTCCTTGTACTATACATAATAAACACAGTGCAGATGCAAGTCACTTAGTGGGTGCTGTCTATCACAATGAGCACATCAGACTTGGTATTAAATGTTCTACGTATATTGTTTTCTTATTTTCAAATCACCACACTCAGGTTTCCAGGACCAGACAAGGCAGAGTGTGACAAACATCAGAAACAGAATTTATAAAAGAATAATTAATGCTACAAGTACTCACGACCCTGAATATATCAAGATTATGTTGTTCTTATTTTATAACCTTTCTAAGCTTATTGCTCAAGTATGGTTCACTGAGCTCAAATTTCTGCTCTGATCTTAATGGTGTAGTGGTTTGGATAAATGTTTCAACCTTGTAGTGTTCCATTTTATAAAAGATTGGCATTTTTCTCACCACTTGCTCTAAGAAGTAAATATGTGGAAAATTATGATAGCAACATTCTCAAATGTGTTCAATCCCTGGTAACCATGGTTACCATAATACCTTCATTATTCAAAGAAGGAGCATACATTCCTATTCCTACCTCCCTGCATGGTGGCATATCTGAAATTCTGATCTAAGTGTGTGTCATGGAGTAAAACTTTACTCACAACAGGGACTCTGTTTATTGAAAAGATGGACTAATCTGCCCCTTCCCCTTATGCTTCTTCCTCCTGGCTCTGTGCCATCTGTCATGGAAACCAGTTTTCAGAGAGGACATGAAGTAGATGCACAGTCACGTTAATTTTCTCCTTATTTTCCTCTTCCATAAAAGAACTTCTTCCTGATGCACTCCCTAGAACACACAAACTTAGAGCAGTAATCTAGAGCTGCTTTGAATTTCCTGAGGCCAGATCACCATACAGTCTAGCAGCTATATCAACATTTAACTTGTCACTGATGAGAGAAGAAAGTTAAACATTTCCACTTCTCTCCTCATTAGCAAGAACTCAACGTTGACACCAATGCCCTGCTTGTTCTTTCCTAAAAAGAGTTCTCTACGGACAGGCAAAGCATCGTATCTTGGAAAAATGATAGACAAAACCAAATGATCTTTCTGTTTGCTCTGAGAAAACGCAATGCCTTTTGGGCCTTCTGGGCTAGTCCTCATGGGGGAACATCAAACAGACAATAGTAAGTTTGTGTGTTGGTTAGTTGAATTTAACTTGACACAAACTAGTATCACCTTAGAAGAAGATCTTTACTTGAGAAATTAATTCCACCACATTAGTCCCTAGGGCATTTTCATATGCAGAGTGTATAGGTCAGTCCTTTACAAGCTCCCTGGTTGTCAGTCCAGTCTCCAGGAGCCTTTATGAACCCAGTTACTTAATTCTTTGTGTTTTCTTGTAGTGTTCAAGGCTTGAAGGTGCTCACCGTGTTTTTAAATGACATGGAGAAGTGTGCAGAGAAAGGATCTGGAAAGAAAATCCCAATGAATGTTACAGATGCTGTTGCAGTGTATGGATGCCTTGGACCTCTGCACTGGACCATTTTCAGTGCACTTGTAGGTGAACTCTGAACACATATGGGAAGAGAACAGCTATAGTGAGGAATATTCAGAAAGGACATGCAGAACAATAAGAGAATTATGCATACTTTGCAAGTCAGGAAAAGACATTTTGAAGGACCTCATTTACATTAAGTTTTAAAGAAAGAGAAGAAGAAGAAAATCCTGGTCTCCTAATTGATAAACTGAAAAAAAAAGTACTGAACTATAGCTAATTCAGTGTGTGTATGTATGTATGTATGTATGTATAAATTAATGAATAAGTGCGAAGTAGGTTTTCATACACCTCAGTTTTGAAAGTAAACAAATAAATTCTAGTTTATATTCTGGCAAATCAAATAGTAAAATCCAACTACTCACTGAAAGCTAAAAACAAAGGTGGGCCTATTGTAAATATTGTAAATCTCTGGCATAGAAGGTATAAACACTGACTCAACATTAAGAGAATCTATTGAAACCTTTTAACATAGTATCGGACTTACTATTACTCAGTTCTCATAGCAACTCTTAGTTAAATCTCTTCACAAAAGAAGGAAGTTAAGGTCACAAATTAAGTAGTTTTCTGAAATCATCAAGCATTGCCCTCTTTTCCTAGAAGAATAGCACTGGGTGACACAGAGTTACAGTTGTGCCTGGGTTGATCAGAGATGGGGCTACCCACAGCACAGTCTTGCTGCATGATCCCATTGATAGCAATTACCCAGCTAGAGATAAAGATGGATCTGTTTTCTTGACTTGAAACATTAACTATCCAAACAAGTAAGCCACAGCAGCATGATGTAACAGTATGCCTTGATCTAATCTATCTTGTTCTATCCCAATAATTTGTTGTTAATAATAGCCAGAAGAGCAGAGTCTGTGAATATCATGAATTGCCTGAAATAAAGAATATTCAAGGTTATCTCTGCATAATAATTTCCTCCTCTGTTTACATTCAGATCCAATTTCTTGAGTGATTCCATAAAGGGTATTCTTTGAGTCAAATTGGGAAATCACAAAAGGATAAAATGTATGCAAATGTCACTCTTCAAGTGTGTCTGTTAGGGAAGGAAATTGAGTACTGCTGCTTGAGACTGAGCTGAGAATAAATCCAGTCTCTTAGTATCTCTGATACCACCCAAGAAGTGTATTATTTGCTCTTTACTGGGCTCACATTAACCCTCCTTTACAGCCATGGCCTCTGGCTTCTTCCTCTGATCTGGCTGCTGCTACAGTCATCAAAACTAGAGGGCTGTCAAGGCTCAGCAGTCCTGGAGGACTCTTCAACCTGGCAATAGGAGTTTCTCAGAGCCTGACTACAATAGAAGAGGCCTTTGGAAAAACAGCAGGGGAGAAGGAGAGGAAAACAGTATTACACAATGCACACTAGCTCAACTACTTGACATCCAGTTCACAGGTTTCCAGAGTGACACTGAAGTGACATGGAGGAGCTTGCTTTGACATGTATGTAGCCCTGAGGTGTCTTGGTTGGTATGGATGGCTTGTTGCACAGAAGTCTAATTGAAGCTGGTGGCTTCATAAATGAAAGCCAAGTGCTCTAAGATAAAGGGAAAAGTAGTGGCCCCTGAACTTTACCGTCTCAATTTCCCCAACACTGGCCAATGAATTGTCATTTTGAGGGAATCTTCTTGCCAGTGGGTTTTCTGTTTTAAGTTAACTCCTGGCATCTACTATCCAAAGTAGCTAGGAAGAAGCAAATTGTGTTAAATAAGACAAAAAGGACTATAGCTTGACTATAAAGCTGCTTTAAGGGACTGGCACAGTAACCCAGTATAAAAAGTCATTCTACCTTCCTGAGCCAGACCCTTCCTGCAGAGGGAGTGCCCAGGAATCAGAGGACTACAGGAAAATTTCTCACATGCAAATTCTATCCAATGTTTTAAAATATTTTTCCAGAATTGTATTAGGTGCTTTGCATATCAGTTTGTATTCCAAATGTAGAGATGCAGAAATAAAGCTTAGATTCCCAAAGGATACTCAAGGATAATAAGTGGGCGGATAGAGCCTAAACAAAGCAGTGTTATATGTATTAAGATGTGCCTGCTCTGAACTGAGGAGTACAGAGATATTTCACTTAATTTTAATAAATAAAGCTTTCCTGAAGATCAAATAACAAGACAACCCCATCTGTCAGCCTTACAGACCGGCAGTGTGACATACACTTTTAATCACAGTAGTTACACTAGTTTGCCATAGAAACTGGGCAGTAGTGGTGTGCGCATTTACTCCCAGTCCTAGAGAGGACTATAACATAGGAGGAGACAGATCTCAGACACAGTTTCATTCTAAGGGTTTCTGGAGGCAGGGCCACCATTTTGGACTGAGGTAGAGGTTAGGGCCAGTGGCTGGCTGTTTTGTTTTTCTGAACTTCAGGATGAACCTGAATATCGGTTTTTGGATTTTTATTAATTATGTTACAGGGGACAATGAGCATGTACTCACAGGAAGTCAAAAAATCATGTAAATAAATAATAGCAGCTAATGATAACAGTGACAAAGAGAATGAGATCTGTGATTACAGGAGAGTGGCACAGTCTTTTGTGAGAGCACTGCATGCTTGTTTTCCTGGTATTGGTTGCCCTCCCCATCCCCCCCACCATGAGCTCCTTTCTCCTGTTCTAGTTGTGAGTACTCCCATGCTTTCTCCCCAGTCAAGGGAAGCTCCAAGGGTTAAAGTGGAAATCTTTACACTCTGAGTCATAAAAGTCATGTAGAGAGAGAAGATTTGGGATACGGATAAAACATCTTAGAGAGATATGGTGAAAAGGAAGTGAAGACAAAGAAAGTAGAGGAAGGCCATTCCCTCAGGACGGTATGATAATGATGCGACCTAGGCACAAATGGCCTCTTGATGCACAGGTGTTGAGGAAAGAAGCAAGCTGGATGCTGGGATTGTAATGTTCCATCCAAAGGTTCATGTGTTACAAACTGAATTCCAGTATTTCAACATTGGCATTTGAAGTAGGAAATTTGTAAGGGCTGATAAGCTTGAGATTCGTAGCTTTGGAAATTATAGTTTTTACCCTTACCCTTGTGTTTCCTCACAGTGTGGTGCCCCTCTGCCTTGTTAGGTAAGTCAACCACTAGAACTGTAAAGAAATAAATGTCTGTTCTTTAAAAGTTTCACAGTCTACATAACTGCAGAAAATATTGCAATTCATATAGGGACGACCCTGGCATTGTAACAGGTACACTAAAGAGACAAAGACTGCATTGGAGTATATCACAGGTACTAGTGGATAACCTGAAACCAGATAGAGGGTTCCCTGATTCACCTCAACTACTTTTTTTTTTTTTTAAACAATTACTGTTTAAGCCATCATAGAAAACCAACCTCATCTCACCGGATAAAGCCTGGAAAAAATATATTCTAAATGTTCAAGTTAAAAAAGAGTGTGTAGACTAAGCACCAAGCTTCCTTCAAAATAATAATCACATATAGCAAACTTACCGAACTCTGAAAAACGCATTTTCACCCTCAGAAAATTGTGCCAAGCTCTTTAGAGTACCATTGACTCCCCACAAATCAAAAGAATGGATGATATTATTAACCTGAATTTCATGGATAAGGATCAAAGGCTTAGTGCCTTGGCAAGGGTTATAAGGTCACAAGTTTTTACAGTGACAGTGCTTGCCATGTGGAACAGGCTGGCGATTTCTGCCTTCCCTTATTTTTTTTTCAGTGTAGGACAGTAGTGTCTTCAATTGTACAGCTGTACTGACTGTAGTACTAAAATATGTGAATCTTTCTATCATGGATGGCAATCAATAAAATTGAAACAAAAGTTCCGAAGAACTTTTTTGCAACTTTAGCAAAAGATTCGAATTCACTTTACATTTAATTTTTAGTCCAGATCTTTGAGAGAAAGGGAATGAATGACTCTGACTAGGAAGAGTTGAATAGGATTGGTCAGACTGGCCTCAGGAGAACTTAAGAGTCCCCCCCCACACACACTTACCTCACCCTAACCTTCTTCCCTCTCTTCCCTGCCTACTCACTTGGCCTTTATTATCTCTGCATGTTGTGAGCTGATGTGTCACAGCTGATGTGATTAGGGTTCTCTTCTGAACTTCATTGAGTCTCCAGAAGTAAAATTTCTCCTCTCATTGACCATAAGTCCTTTCACCTTTGAGCTAAGATCTCAAATACAGAAAAGTAAAATGTATATATCTCCAGATCTAAATCAAATCTGCATATATCCTTAGCCCCAAATAATAGATGGCTTTTTAAGGGTTTTGATTGTTACCACATAAAAATCTAACTGATAACCTATTCAGTTTAAAGAAGTACATAGCAGGTCGCTTCTTAGTTTTTCTCTCATGAATTAAATTAGTGAAATAAAACATGACAATGAAGTCTTCAAATATGTTACTGATATTTATTTTTGAGATGTGTGTCTTCTTTAGAAATAAGCAGAAAGGAAATAGGTTTAATTAAGGGTTATCTCTCCCTGAGAGAAGTCACATGGAAAGAAATCATGGAGTAGTAGCCATGTACATTAATTTTATTTAATGAGCTAATAGTTAGAATCCAAAAGATTAGGAGAAAAGTCTCAGTTCAAGGACTGGAGAAAGTAAATCAAAATTTATTTAAGGTTCTGTTTCTTTACTCCTAAATGCAAACAATCATAATTGATACTTTTAGTAAAGTTATGTCTCATTCATCTCAAAAGTATTTATTACACATTATTTGCATTGATATGGTACTCACTGTAATATATAGAGGTACAATAGTGGAAATTAGAAAGGAAAACATACACAGACCATTTATTTAGTGACTTTAGCAGTGTCCCTAATGCTAAATATTCACAATAATGGATCAACTTCATTCTTTGGAAGTTTCCATAAAATTAAAGTGCATGGAAGATAAAATATGTTTGACCTCATTTTAACCTGTTGTTCTTATGTACTAAGACACAGCATGCATTGTTCGTTATAGTGAATTAAGACTCATCATCTTCAGACAGTATCCTGTTCTCAGTGGCTTGGGTTACTCTGTTTTAGTCTTTTCATTCTGGCTCCATTTCTGATCTCTAATTGTCTCCTACACACACTGTGGAGGGGGGGTACAGTGAGTTTATTTAATGAGCCCTAACAACTTTGAAAGTGCTTCTGACAATATGATGATAAGCTAATCATCAAGTGTGTGGCACATGTAGGTTTTAGTGATCTAAGCCTGAGTCTGTTATCCCTGATAACTCAGAAAAAGGTCTCATACACATCAAGGTGATGTTCTCATGAAAGAAAGCATTTATGTAAAACTACCCAGCTGCTTTCTCATTCTAAGCTTAGGAATGTGTAAGGAAACGGAAAGTGTAGAACAGCACGTTGTCCATAAAATCTGAAAGAATTTTATTATTTCTGTGGAATGGAACCTAGAGGATCACAGCAGATGCTTCTTGCAATCTCATGGGACATATCCTCTTAGTTGAATAATTAAGTGTGTTATAATAACTGGGGCATATTAAAGAGGGGCACAATATTTATATGTACACCACTGGGTCTGGCAAAGTTTCAGTTGCAAAGTAGCAGGTCAATAACTAGATAAATAAGTACTACTCACCTCCAACTTCTGCAGTTATTTTTTGCTTTATTTTAAGCCAAGTCAGAGTCCCAAAGATCATATACCTTCTTGTCTATGATAACTTACTTCTGCATGGAGACACTGATACTGAAATTGTTTCAAAGGAACAAATTTGAGTTTAATCTGCTACTTTAAGATTAAAAACTGCACAGAGAGAGAGAGAGAGAGAGAGAGAACAAATATATTTCAGTAGTAGCCGAACTTATGAGTTTAAAATCAGTAAGACACACTGTTTCATTGAGTTGTTTCAATAATGTAATACCTATTGCTTTGAAAAGGGTCTTTGTTTAATGACATGATAAAATCATATATCTGAGATAAATGACATATTTCATCATATATAAGCCATCATTTCAGAAATGGGAAGATTTTCATCTTGTTTCATCCTTGTGTTGCCTTGGGTTGGCTTAACTGAATACCATCTTACTATGTTAATGTCACTAGCAGCAGAAGATAAAGGGATGAACACATGGTAACCATATACAGGGTTTAACAGTGAGAGGCAACACCACCTACATCTCAGTTTGAAAGCATAGCAAGTATCGATATTACCCTTAACAGATAAGAGGATTCAAGCTCGAGCTTCATGAAAGTTGAGCTAGTACATCTATCTGCCACCTAGTAGTAGCATATCTAGGGTTTGTAATCATTCACCATTATTTGACCTTCAACTTCATGCTGCTTCTACTGTGGTATTCTAGGATGTAAACATCAGTATGCTAATAATGTAAACCTTTGGAAGCTGTTAATAAAGTTTCAGTTCTCTCCTGTTCTTTCTTCTCCTCTGTGTTCTCTCCCCCTACTCCTCCCCATTTCTTTTCCATGCATTTGAAGTTAGCTCTATGTAGAGAAACAGTATTTATTTATTTATTTATTTTATTTATTTTTATTTTTTTTTAATTTATTTTTTTTATTGAGAATA
>NW_026067937.1:13311955-13323163 GCF_014885135.2 Alexandromys fortis | reverse complement strand
TCTGTGATAGAGTTTGAAGTCAGGGATGGTAATGCCTCCAGAAGATCCTTTATTGTATAGGATTGTTTTGGCTATCCTGGGTTTTTTATTTTTCCATATAAAATTGATTATTGTCCTCTCAAGATCTGTGAAGAATTTTGATGGAACCTTGATGGGAATTGCATTGAATCTATAAATTGCCTTTGGTAGAATTGCCATTTTTACTATGTTGATCCTCCCAATCCAAGAGCATGGGAGGTCCTTCCATTTTCTGGTATCCTCATCTATTTCTTTCTTCAAAGCTTTAAAGTTCGAGAAACAGTATTTATTATATGCAGCAGTTGGTCCAGTTAGATGGTGACCCTTTATATCTCAGTAGCTTTAAACTACAAAGAATCATCTCAAACTTGGTCTTTAGAGCATGTGAGGACTGTAGCTCCTGAACAGTTCCTTTCTACAATGGAATCATGGAGAGCTGTAGCCGTAAAGATAGAGACTAGAAACACACTCACTCTTACAAGAACTCCTGTTCTCTGTCCCTGGTTGGCTCATCAGAGTTAACAACATAGTCACACATAACATTAATGATGAGTAGAAAACAACAATAAGCTACATGGAAAAAAGATTATAAAAGAAATTCAAAGATGTAAGAGGAGAAATACAGTTAGTATCACTGGGAAGAACATGTATCTGAGAATATTTTTGTAAAATAAGCATATGGAAAGAATCATTGTTTCATTGTTTTTTTTAAATCTATATAGGATTTAGTCTTTGGAACTTTTTTTTTTTATAAAAGGCCAGTGTGCATTGAGTCTTTTTTATTTCTGTGGGACATTCTTCTGTGTCTAATGAGTAGAGTGAGAAAACTATAGATGGTAGAGAAACATAATGGTACGATATCAATTCGACTCAAGGGCTCTTTACCCATATGAAGCCTGTAAGTAAGTAGCCCAGGACTGTTGTCCCATCTACTCTGGAGCCTGTGGTAAGAAAAAATGTTTGAGAGAATTTTGTTCAAGGATAACTTAAATTTTTAGTAATTACATACAAGCGTCTTGATAACATGCAAACAGATAACCCCTCCCCATATATAACCAACTGGAACTGGTTACCTATTATTAAGAAAAGCTGTTGTGAATTAAGGTCAAGGGTCAGTTTTTCCTTTGATAGTGTGATTCCACAGATCCTTTCAACATGGTTCCTCTGATTTGTATGTGACTGCATCTTAAAATGCCATGCCAGACACAGAAAGACAATTATCACATGTACTCACTCATAAGTGGTTTTTAAACATAAAGCAAAGAAAACCAGTGTACAAATCACAATCCAAGAGAACTTAGACAACAATGAGGACACTAAGAGAGACATACATAGATCTAATGTACAGGGGAAGTAGAAAAAGACAAGATCTCCTGAGTAAATTGGGAGCATGAGGACTGTGGGGGTGGATTGAAGGGGAGGGGAAAGAAAGGGAGGGGACCAGAGAAAAAATGTAGAGCTCAATAAAAATCAATAACATTTTAAAAAAATGTCATGTTCTGTTTCGAAATGAGTCTTAAGGAATATGAGAATTCTCTCAAGATGGGAAAATCAAAATCACTTAAATTAACCCCTTGTGTTAATCTGGATCAATGTAGGAGATATTTAAAATACCTAAAGGATAAATAGAATCTCAATCACACACCAATGTTAACATTGCATATTTTTAGATTTTTATCATAAATATTTTACCTGGAAAGAATTTTTATTCTAAGGACAGCTCCTAGCACCATGGTAACACAGATTATAAACTAAAATAAGATGCCCTGGGGGATGAGTGAAGAAAACAAAGACCACTCAGTCCGACCCTCTTCACATCTTTGTATTGTGTGGCAAAGGGGAGAAAGGGAGTGGAGTATGGCTTCAGTCACCCAGAAGCTTAGCTGAAGAGATGCTGAACTGAAAAGCTGAAACTATCCTACACAGTTCATGTGGACAAACATCATTTAAAACTGGCACCCCTGGAAATGAGTCCTATGGCATTGTTCTCTTCTTCTCTTTTACTTATTTCACTTGTGACTTTTGGCAGTGCACTGTAACATTATTATATCTCTTCATCTTTAATGTGGAAAGCTATTCTAATAGTACCTACTTGTTCTTAATCATTCCTCAATTTAAATATATGCCAAAACATTATATGCTACTGCTTAAATATATGCTGTTTATATTTGTCAAGGCATAGCTAGTGTGCCCCCCACATTTAGTGTTGAGCCAATCATATTCACTCTCATAAAGAAGCATGCATTCCACTTGTTATGATGGCTGTTGTCCAGTAGAATGACACCATGGTAAGAAAAGTCAGTGAGGATCTGGAGACATTGGGAATCCTCTGCATTATGAGTAAGGATTAAAAAAAAAAAAAGATGATATAGTCACTCTAGAAAAGACAATGCAAATTGTCTTAAACATTTAGAGGAGAACATGATCTTGGATGCTGACTTTAGGATACACATCCACCAGATTTGAAGTTAGGGTCTTCATAGTATGGCTGCTAAAGTATGGTTGGAAACTTGAAAGTTCTTCAATCATAAACAGACAAATAAAGCAAGGTATGTGCAAACAATGGAATCTCTTCAGTTAAGAGGAATGGGGACATATAACTATTTGGGACAGTATGAATGAACTTGGAAAATAGTGTACTAAGTGACATAAGTCAGGTTAAGAAGACGCATGGGAATAATTTCACTTTTATAAGATTTTCCCTCACTCTCCTAGAAGCCAAAGATGGAATGGTAATTGCAAATATGTTTTATGTGAAAGGTACTATAGTTGGAATTTTCTTTGGACCACAAACCAGATCACAAATAAAGATACTGTGACATAATGTTAATTATGAATTAATTAGCTTGGCTTGTCCCACTAGCTCTTTTAACTTAATTTAACTTGTTTCTATTCATCTCTGTTTTGCCTCAGGGCTTTTTACCTTTCTTTTACTTTGTATGTCCTTCTTTCCAACTTCCTCCATGTCTGTCTGCATGGTGTCTCCCTGATAGCTCTTTCTCTTTCTTCCCTGGGCCTAAATTCCTTTTTCCTCCTGATTCTTCCTGCCTGGAAATCCCAGATATACTTTCTTCCTCATTATTGACTCTTTTATTTCTTATTAGACCAACCAGGTTATCTTAGGCAAGCAAGATAAAATAGCAACATATCTTTACATAATTAAACAAAGATGGTACATCTTTACATAGTGAAGCAAATACTCTACAACACAAACAAATGCAACTTATCTTTACATAGTTAAATATCCCACAGCAGGATTCTTCTCACAAACTTCTTTTAAAAGACATGAAAACATATACAAAAAACTTTTAATGGTGAAAACTTTGTTGTATACTGATTATATTTTACTAAGTTTATTTTTAAAGAATCAGATTTTTTTTAGTATTGTAAACACACTGCACTTCCTCTGAGAAATATACCATCTCTAGTGGAAATAAGATTATTTCATAAGTGTATACAAATCAGTTACTGCCCAGAGTTTGAATACGAGAGAGAGAAATTGATGATAGATAGATAGATAGATAGATAGATAGATAGATAGATAGATAAATAGATAAATAGATCTAAAGACATTTCATTTCTTATTTCTGACTGGAGACGGAAGGTCAGTCTAAATCATTTCTCTCAGTACTCTCTATGGATATATAAGCAATATTAATTTGATTGTTAGTTTTTCTGTTTTTCAAATGAGCATCTATTAGCAACTTCAGTTCTGGGAGAAGACGCATTTAGAAGCATGTGCACACTGCTCATATGCACACACCATGCACTGAGGACAGATAAAAGGGTCCGGATTCTTAAGTTCATTCAGCTGCACAGCAGGGATGGCCCTGCCATAGCTTGAAACATCTGTAGAGCAGTTAATGGACATTATCCTCTTTGTGGCTTCCCAGGAGGGTAGAGGAAGCTTCCATTTATTATGCTTTATTCTTGGCTTTTCTGAGTGTATCTATAAATGTTAAATGAAGACTATCATAGAAAGAAAACAAAGTGCTCCGAGGTTGCACACAGAAATGGATGGTCACATTTTTCTCTGGCCCAACAATGGTTAAATCATCTTCCCAGTATAAGATGTAATTGAGTACACAAAACCAGCTTTCAAAGGTGTCTGCCAAACACCACTATGTAGGGAAAAGATGAAGGCAAATGTTCCCCCTTTCTTCTCTTTGTCTTTGTCCCCCTGCCCTCCCATTTTTCATTTCTTCTTCTTTTGCTTTCAGGAAAATAGGACAAAAAGATTAAGGCCAGCCTTGCTCAATATTTCCAACCCTTCCACTGCATGGCATTTTCCAACTTTTTAAAATTGCCTTTTCTCCTCAAGAAGGTATGTATGCCACTGTACAGCTTTCTGTTCATTATTGTGAATGTCCCATCTCAAGAGGTTATGGTTTTGACATGGTATCTCACTCAAAAGCTTGTTTTTCAGATTTTGGCCTCCAGGTGGGGCATTTTGGAGAATATCAAGAAGGAAATTAGCTAGAAGTAGCTCACGGGGCATGGATCCTTAAGGGTGTCCTGTTCTTGGATATTTTGTCTCTCTTCTCTCCTTTCCGTCATGAATGTTTTTTTGCTCCACAACCTCCTGCCACCAGGATGGTCTGTTTAATTGCATCGAGTCAGATAAGCATGGTTAATTGTTCTGAAACTGTGCCCGTGTAAATCTTCCTTCTTTTAAGTTGGTTTTCCTGGGATTTTCTTATTTTCATAATAGTAACATAAAATGTTCACCCCATCACATGCCACGGATTCCTCATTTCACTATCGCAAGAACCTTTTTCCCACTGTACTTGATGGCGAACATGTGATATTCAAGTACTGTGAAGCTAGACAAAAGGATCATGAGTTAAAGACCAGCTAAGTGTACACACTGAACTTGAGGCCAGACTGGACTGAATAATAAGAACTTGTCTTTGAAAATCTATAAAGAAAAAGAGACTTTTCCTAGGTCTACTTTCTTTGGGTTTGCTGTGTGTGTGTGTGTGACATGTACACTGGGCTCCAGGAATGACTAGAAGATTGCTGTTCATTGGATGTGTAGAGGGAGCTTTGATATGTAGGCCTCTTAAACCGTGGGTTGGAGTCAGACATGGGGAGCAGAGGAGTGTGAGGCTGTATAAGAACATTGGACTAAGTTCCAATATTCTAACTCTTTGTAAATGTATTTGGCATTGTTTATGTAATTTAATTCACTAAAATTTGATGGCTTAATTCACGTACATACAGTCCTTTTGTGTAATTGCTTTTGGCCTATAGTATTAGAAGCAAATTTCATCTTCAAGATAGATTGTCCTTGCTCCATTCACTCACCTCTGCCTTCTTGTTTTACTAGTTATGGATTTTACTTGACCCATGTACTACAGAGTCATCACTAAGAAGATGAGACATCTCTATTACCAGAGGGTCCTCTAATAGTGGTTCATTGTGATAAGCTCACCTCTGTCATTGGTAGAGTTCAAACACTGTATCTTATACATGGCAGGTATTTAATTTTTAATTAATGGCAAAAAATGTCTCTCATACATAGATTTTTCTTTTCCTCAAATATGCCAGGTACTTGATAATTACTCCTGTCAGTTTGATTATAGCAGGAACATCAAGTTTTACATAATAAAGAGACCTGGGATCTTCTGGGGAATAACTTAATATGAAACTCCAGATGAGAGTTTCAGGCTGAGGTTGTCTGTTTTCTCTAGGGACATTTTCACTTTGATACTTCTCTGGGGAGATTGATTTCCTCATCCCAATAGGTTTCTGCACCATGCTTTGTGGTTCAGTCTTGCCCTCTTCTGTGGTTGTCTGGAACACTTGCCAGTCAGTGAGACTGGAAAAGGTAGAACATGCCTTTGTAGAGGTGCACTATGAGACAGAGATTTTGGAAACTCTCTAAGCAAGTTCAAAAATGTACCACTCACTGTCCAAAAAGGCATAGAACCTTAGCCATGGGCTTTTGCATCTTGCTACAAGTGAAATCTCTCCTTGTTCAGGAAAGTCTCCCCTCTGCTCTGATGATCGTTCAGTGGATGGAAGTCACTTAACATTTTCTAAATAATCACCATTATTTTAAATGAACTGATTATGGACATTAGTCTCATCTATATAAAATACCAAAGTAGAAAGTTATCTGGGGAGGAAACCTTATGTTTTAGGGTTTCTATTGCTGTGAAGAGACATCATGACTGCAGCAATTCTTATATATAACATTTAATTGAGGTAGCTTGCTTACAGCTCAGAGGTTTGGTTCAATATCATCATGGTGGGAAGAAATTCAGCAGGCAGGCAAATATGGTGCTGGAGAAGGAGCTGAGAGTTCTCACAACTTGACTCCCAGGGAATAGGAAGTGGAGTATCTCACTGGGTGTAGCTTGAGCATATATGAGTACTCAAATCCCACCTCCACAGTGGCACACTTCCTCCAAAAAGACTACATCTACTCAAACAAGGTCACACCTCCTAATAGTGCTAATCCCTTTGGGGGACATTTTTTTCCCAAACCACTACACCTTACCAAGTTTAAATGAAAGGAAGGGTGTCACTGATACTTACCCTCATACAGCTAGACACCCTGCTTAGCTTTTTCTTCATTAGATGGCACAATTCTTTTAATTTAAATAAGATAATAAAGACCAAATTAGTTATTGACAATCAGCAGGAACAAAGAGCAGGATGGGGAGTGAAGATATAACCCTTCTGCAGATTTAAGTATCTTTAAGTGATGAAGAAAAGCATCTAGCACAGGAAAATCGTGCAAACTATCTTTCATAGTACTATCATGCCTTACTACAGCTGATGCCCACAGCAGCCATCCTATATGCCACATTTTCATTTCTGACTTGGCTAACCTGAAAGTGAAATTCATATGGATGAAGTAGACATTTACTATACTCCATGAAAATATGATTAGAAGTTTACTTTTTGTATTTTTAGCTCTACCATGAATAGAGCAGTTAAATGTAAAGTGGTCATCACATTCATCAGTTGTTTTCAAATGTAATCATGATTGTAATTACGTAAGCCATGTATTATCGGCCAACAGTCTTTAATCCCAGCACTCAGGAAGCAGATACAGGTGTATCTCAGAATTCAAGAGCAGGTTAGCGTACAAAACAATTTACAGGATAGACAGGGTTATACAGGGAACACCTGTTTCCAAAAATCCAAAAATAAATAAAAATGTCTGAGTGGATCTTCCAGTATTTCCTATCCACACAGAATTAATGTCTCTTAATTTTGGCAAGTTTTGTCTTTCAGAATTGTACTCATGTTCAAGATAAATACCAAGTAAGCTTCATAATTCTGAACATATGTAAGTTTGACACAGATTATAAAATCTTATTCACTAGTGTTAGCTTTTTCCTGGTAAGTATCCAATTAAGTTTTGACCTGTAGCAACATCTTGCAGATCACTCTGAAAACAAAAAGTTGTCATGGACTGTCGCCTAACTAAATGTTCATCAATGCTTGTTTCCTTCTGCCCAAGAAGTGTGAATTTTTTTTTTTACAGTGACATTCAGAGTGGTATAAGTGAGTTCTAAATGGCATTTCATTCTCTAGATTCCATCTGACAATTTCTGTATATGAGTTATGTATGCCTGGTTGACTTTGATGTTGCAGACAGTGTGTCTTAATAATAAGATCCTTGGTTCTAATTTTAAGAGAAAGGGGGCATTGGTGCCAAGAAGCTCCTAAATGAATTTAAAAATGCAAACAATTAATATCCAAATGTGGAATCAGTGTCTTCATTTTATGGATTTATTTGCAAGGACTCACTGTTTTAGAGATGACATTGTGTTAAGCAATACAATTTTGCAGTTCTGCTTTTCCCTCTGGCCACACACAGAGCTGCTGAAGATGGAACTATATTTTACATATGGACTAGAAAACTGCAATATTGTTATACATGAGAGCAGTGTTTCCTGTCTGATAGCAGACTTGATCACAGGTGTCAAAGAGGGGAATTGTGTTGGAGGCTATATGAAGGACACCATGTATGATCAGTCCAACAAAGTACAGAACCACAATACCAAAGCAGTGGGAGCAGAGGCAAAAACATGGGAAGTGAAAGTGTATCTGAGCCTAGGAAAGCACACTGTGTATATGCCCAAGATGATGCTTCTAAAATAATATGGCTGATCTTGGATTTTTAAAGATATTTTCTGCTAGAATAAAAGTTATTTTCCCAAAAAGTATAAAAGTGTATTTTTTGAACAAATTTACCAATCACTGCTAATGGACACTCTTTAAATATGACCAGAGATATTTCTGTTAGGACTGATATGTGTTCTAAGGAACAAATGGAGATACATGTAGAAAATAAAATAAAATATTTAGAATCTTTAAGGTGTAGGCCATTGACAGAAAGAACAAGCATTTTTGTTGATGTTTTGTTTTAAGAAGGCAATTTCTTTATGACACACACTGTATGAATCTCATAGCACCTTCCAAGAACAGGACTGAGACTAATGTCTTTCTACTTTTGGCTACTTCTTCCCAGTTTCTCTATTCTGTATGAATTCTGATCTTAACAAAGTAGTATTGTATCATAATCTAACATTATCAGGAAAAATACCATCACAGAAATTAACCTGGTGGAATCTTGAGCAAATATCAGCACATACAGCTTTCTGTGTTTTGTAAAATCACGCTGCATTTCAATAGAGCCGTGTCCACCTGCTTGCACATTACCCATGGCTACTTTTCTACTAACAGCATTAAGGGGGTTGGTGGTACCAGGACTTCATTGTCAGCAATTGTAACCGTATTTTTAATTTCGTGTACTTAAGTTTTTGTGTAGGCATGTGCATTAGTGCAGATAGTTACAGCCTAGAATAGGGGCTTGGAACCTCAGGAGCTAGAGTCACAGATGGTTGTGAGCTATCTGGTGAGGGAATCAGGTCTTTTTAGCCTCAAGTAATCTCTCTAACCATATTACTAGTTTTCAAATGAGATTTATATCCAACAGATACAACAAAATGTCAATCTAATGACCATGTAGCAAATTTAAAGTTGTCTTAGGTAACAATTTTAAAGTTCTTCATTTTATGACTTGCTAAATAGACATGTGGTCAAACTGCCTTCTAAATTAACTATGCTTATACTCATAGACTAACACTGTTTTCAGCCTGGGTCAGAAAATCTTTATTATGCAGTGTGTGATGGTTAATGCAGAAAGTTATCAGTGGATTAAAGTGCTGAGAATAAGGGGTTCCCGAGTGAATGGAGACATCAATAGAACACTAACCCTTCCAAGACCCAGGAAACATTTCCAAAGAGGAGGTAAAGAATATGTAGAAACCAGGGGCAAACAGGTGTGCCATGAAGCCATTCTTCTGAATATGATGTGACTATCAGAATCATTAACACATGTCTCTGGCTACCTATGCAAGACTTGCACAGAAGAGAAAAAGCAACCCAGACATGGAGGCATGAGTGTGACTAGTTGGGGTGAAGTAGATCAATCAGCACACGTTAGAGGAGGATGAGAGAGGGTGATGGAGATGAATATGCTTACAAAACACTGTATGGATGTGTGAAAGTAGCAAAACAAAAATTTTACACTTAAGGTTTACACCTCCCCCCCCAAAAAAAATTCCTCCCTTGCCAGAGAAGTAAAACCATTGCAATGACCCAGAGAGGCTTCACATGGGAAGCTCTAGGTTCTTGGTTTGTGCAGAGAAGGGTAACATGCTTAGAGACACTGTTTCTTCTCTTTGTTGCCATGCTTATATAGACGATGGCTGTGCTGACCAGCCAGCCATAACTTTATCTGCTGCAAGTCACACAGCTGAGTTCTCAGATGTTGAAGACCAGCCTCAACGAAATTGATATGTTCCAGGGTAGGGGCGTGGGGATTAGAATTATTAAGCAAAAGGAACAGAGATATGAGAGCAATAAAGACAGAAACACAGTACAGCATTGGGATGGAAATTCAATAAATACTGAATCAACCTCTTTTGTTCTCCACATGTTTATATATGTCACTCCAAAAGGGGAGCAGGGAGGCAACAGATTTCATTAACATGACATAAGGAATTTTCGTATGCAAAATTGCAGAAATAATAACTAATTCTGCTTATCTTCCATGGAAGACATATTATCAGTCTGTGAACAGGGATGATAAGGGTGTTTTCACCTTTGCAAGTGAACTTGGAGAGGATGTGTGACTTGCAAGTTTTCCACTTAGTGGAAGAAATTATATTTACAGTCTATTTTTCTCTTTCCACCTTTCTATAGTTTATATAAGTAAACAATATCATATCAGAATATAAATTTAGGTGGGAAGACAATGAGAAGGACTGGGATCCATAGATATAAAGCATCCTCAGCAGCACATAGGCAAGCTCACGTGGAGAATACACACATGCTCCTTATACAGATATGATGAAAATAGAAATGAAAAAATACACTGGTTAGAGACAATCGATGGAGGAAAATAGATTCCAGATTCTCCAGACCTTGCAAAGATACATATTTGTGAAGATATATTTCCAAGAATGAAGCAAAATATCTGAGGGAGGCCCACACAGAGAAGTCCTGTGGATCACTGGCATGTGCTGATGCTTTGGAACAAACTCACCTATAAATAATTTGTTTCTACTTATTCAAGCTACATGTGAATGATGTTTTCAAATCACTAATAAATTTGAATTGTATGCTTCCTACACAAGAACCTTCAATTCAATAACATTTTAGGAATAACATTATCTTTCCAATTCTCCTATACACCCCTACCTTCTCTCCTAGTTTTGCATGTCTAATTCAAACTGTGAAATTCAATCATGCACATGGATAAACGATGAGAATTTTCAAATTGAACCTACAGTTTACTTATTTTTTGTAATATAATTTTTTTATTGAAAAAAAAATTCTGCCTCCTCCCCGCCTCCCCTTTCCCTCCCCCTCTTCCCACTCCTCTCCCCCTCCCCCCACTCCACTCCCCCTCCCTCTCTAGTCTGAAGGGCAGGAAGTTTGGCTGTGTTGGGCGGGGGCGGGAATCCAGCTGTGAATGATGCTTGAGATGCTCAGCTATTTGTCCCAAAGAAATGGCTAGGAAGCATTGGTATTAGAATCATAAATGCACTTTTATCATGTAGGGCAGAGAAGTGTGATTGAACCATTTGTCTATAGCTGTAATTGAGCTACAATTTTCATCGATTTCATAAGCCTCATCTTAGCTGATGATTTGACAAAATG
>NW_026067937.1:13299646-13306771 GCF_014885135.2 Alexandromys fortis | reverse complement strand
GGTTTTCTTGGGTATCTTTGAGCGATTTATTCATTTCCTCTACCTTTTTGTTTGTAATCTCTAATTGTTTATGGCAGTTTTTCACCTCCTGCTTAAGGTCTTCTATTATTTTCATATAATTCACTTTTGAGTCGATTTCTTCTAATTCTTCTGGAGTAGGGTGTACAATTCTTATTTCGGGATCCTTTGATTCTGGTGATGTCATGTTGCCTTTCATGTTGTTGGAGGAAGTCTTGCATTGGCGCCTTCCCATCTCCTCCTTCAAATGGAGCCAGGAGAGGCTTGGTGTCTTGGTCTAGTCTTTGCTGTGACTGAGTCTCTGGGTGTATCTCTTTAGTGTAGAAGCAGCGCCCGTCCCGTCGAGCTGGAACTCCTCAGCACCCAAACATGGACGACCGTCCAGATGGAACTCCTCAGCATCTAAACAGGGCCGCCTGGTATTCCAATGTTCAGGGACAAAAGTAAGGACGGGGCAGGCAGTGCTGGATCCAGGAGAGCACAGGAGCCCCTGGAGCCCAGGCTGAAGGTGCCTGAGCTCTGTTACTGGGGACCTTGAGGCTCACCGCTCTTGGTGGGTAGCCTTAGTGTGAGAGCTTAAAACTGATGTTGAGCACTGGTCCTAGCATACAACTGGGCAGGGTTGGTGGTGGGGTCCTGGGGTGCTGGGTCGTGGTAAGAAAGACAGCCCTGCAGAAGGAGCTGGGGGAGGAGGGTTTGTGCTCTCTTCCAGGACTATTGCCCCTGGATAGCACACACTCACCCGTCCAGATGGAACTCCTCAGCACCTAAACATGGCCGCCTGTTAGCCCAATGATCCAGGGACAGAAGGAAGGACAGGGCAGGCAGTGTGGGATCCAGGAGAGCACAGGAGCCCCTGGAGCCCAGGCTGAGGGTGCCGGGCTCTCTTACTGAGGACCTTGAGGCTCACCGCTCTGGGCAGGTAGCCTTAGTGTGAGAGCTTAAAACTGATGTTGAGCACTGGTCCTAGCATACAGCAGGGCAGGGTTGGGGGTGGGGTGCTCCAGTTAACTTATTTTTAAGCACTCAGAATATAAACATTTAAAAAGGTTTCTTAGTTTGCTTATTTCTGTGTTTTATTTATTTAATTCATATATATATACCCCATGTCTGCTGCCATTCCAGAATAAATTTGCTTTGCTTTTTTCCTACGTAGGTAAGATCCCAAGTATTAGCCGGGTCTCACAGGAACGTGGGCTCTAAGCCTCACAGAGACCTGAGAAGTTGACTCTTGTATTGCTGTTTTCTATACTGCTCAGTTGTATCTCATACCACATATGCAAACATGGATAAAAGTAATGAATTTTGTTTCTAAAACACAACTTTGCCCATATTTATGAGTTCTACAGAAATTGTCTCCCATCAAAATTATTATACATGGGTTGACTTAAGCAATATAAATTTATGAAGTTATAGTTCTAGCTTTCAAAGCATTAACATAACTTTTTATGACTAAAATCAATGTTATAATGCATAACACTGCATAGATTTTATTTATTTGGTCTTCTAACATGTAGTCAGCCAGCTTTTCTTGACTAACATCCATTTCCAACTTCTTATAAATGATAAGACAAAGGGAAGTTCTCACATGTGTTATACTTCTGTCTTATTTTCTGCCTTAACTGTTACGCTTTGTATATTTCCAACTTTTAAAATTCTTCATTTGGTCAATACAATCCCTATTGCAAAGTCAATTGAATCCAAACCTTTAATCTTATCCATCACTTTGATTTATCCTTGTCATATAAAGACATATTTACAAGATCAGGGGTCACAATGAAGAAGAAACTATTCTGTCTTTCATAATATTACATTATTTGTTATATGCCTTGTCTCTGAGCACTATACCTCTGGTACCCACTTTTACCACAGACAGTGTAGGAATGAATGGTATTTGTCCCTGTTAATGCTTTGGAGTCCAGCGATGTGCCCTATAACCACTAGGTTTCTATGTACTTTATGTAGAAATGATTGTTTTTTGAAGATGACTGCTTGAAGATCCATTAGCCGACTATAGCACTCATTCACATAGAAAAAATAATTGCCTATTAGATATTTTATTTTTTGTTTATTACTTTTTTTACTTATCCCCAAGATTAATTATTAATTATGATAAATCCATATATTGCCACTCCTCTGCTACCTCTCTATGGCTCTTCCCCATGTTTACTGGTTTCCATTTTTTTACCCAAGTAGTTATGCTTTGCTTTCATGGTTTCATTAGATTCAGACTTGTTTCTTGCACTTCTGACTCAGCTCTTAGAGTATGTGCTTTCTTGGTCCGAAGGCCATTAGGGTACTCTACTAATACTGCTTTCCTCTCACTCTCTCTAACCCATGATTGAGCAGTGAGTACATTTTATCAGATCAACAGGTGTGTATGTCACATAAGCTGATAACTCCTTCCAGAGGCCAGCTTGTAAGATGCAGTCCTGGTGTAGCAGTATCTCCTACTTCATGCAGCAAGCTTCCTGTTCTTCCAGGAGAGCAGATGATTGATCCCAGACCATGTTATTTGCTTATGCTGATCATCTAATGAGCAATTCAACTGCCTGGTAATTGGTTTTATTGGCTTTTCCTCTGTGCTGCATGAAGTGTAAACCCCAAAAGTGTTTGTCTGCTTACAGTGCAAATCACTTTCAATATTTTGTTGCCTGATAAGCTTGTGAGAAAGAAACATTTCAAGTGTATAATCCGGGGGCCCCATCATTAAGGAAGATTCCATTTTCTTATCTAGTCCTATATGCTTCTAAGCAATTTGTGCTGCAATCAATAGCTTATGATCCTCTGGAGAAAAAATTACCTGTGCAGACTCATTTCTCAATTGTTTGTCTCTTTGCAAACACTGCATTCATTTGCAGGGCAAACTTCTTGCTTGTTTGGGAAGCACATGCTTTCTAAAAAATGAGCTCTGATTTCTGAATTCTCAGTTAGTTTCTTATATTCAAATATATATTTTAAAATTCCTTAATATTTAAGTTTAAAAATTTTATGCATGCATAGAATGTACCTTGATTCTTAATGAGAACCTATTTTTAAAAATGTATGTGATTTACACTGCTTATTTTACTTTTCAAGCATTAACAATGTTAATAGGTTCACTGTTCTATTTTTACCCATGAGGTGAGTAAGGACCTACAGTTCTGAAAGGGCTACCATGATGGAGTGCAACTCTTAATGAAAGAGTCTTAGTAAAACCCCAACATGAAACTAGAAGATATTCAAGACATGTAAATGCACAATTGTGACACTGAATCTCCATGAAGCATGATTCTTGTTTACTAAATAGAAAACTAACTACTTTGTCGGGATTATTAAGTCATTGCTCAGGACAGTAAGAGTCTTCTGCAATTCAGCGTTTCTCTACATTCTAGTTGTTTGTTAATTATTTTACTTACTACAAATACAATCTTAACATTTATAAAATAATTTAAAAACTTTTCTGGACTGTGGAAGAGAGAAGGGTCTGTTGGCATAATGTTATGTTTTCAGCATAACTAGCTTCTTTCTCTTCTGCTTTATCAAAGTCTGAGCTGTCTTCAGCTTTAGTTCTCTGATGTTTTGTAGTAAAGATTTTGAAGGTTCTGGAATACTGATTAGTAAATTTATTCTTAATCTACATCTTACTAGCTTCAGAGCATTAGGTACCTTCCATCAAAAGCATCTATTGCTTTGAACCATGAGAAAGAAAAGAGCCACTATGAGCTGTAAGCTCCCTCTCGGAAATTAACCTTTGGATGCCATAAGCAAAGAGTAGGATTCCAGGAAAAGCCCCATGGAGATACACTGAACCCTTCTGTGAACTTCTGAACTAAATGTGGTAACTGTCACCCGGCTGCACCGGAAGTAGGATACCAGGTGAAGAGGAGATGGAGAGGGATTCTTCTCTCCATCTCTTAGCTGGCAAGATCCCCTCAACATTGGTACTCTGTGGGCCATCCTTTGTAGCACTTGCTCAAGTTATCAATGGTCGTAAGTGCTAAAGCCCAAACCAACCAGACTTGAAGAAATATGAGCTGCATAACTTCACCTAATTTACATTCCTATTCCTTCTCTTCAAAGCCCAGCTACAAAGTATTATAATTCAAAGAGATTGGCTATTCCTGCTATATGGTTCAGTAAGTTTAAAGGAGACTCTATGATGATAAGCTTTCGTATGATGGGAAGTCAGCAAAGACAATGAGACAGGAGTTCTGAGGCACCATTGCTTGCTTCACAGAAAGGACACAAACTGCTAGATACTGCTTGGACATTTGGCTCTTGTTTGCACTTAATAGCAGATAGATTTCTTTTGGACATACCCGATGGGACAGGAGCTCTCATCCAAATAAACAGATGGCTGGGAAATACAAACTTTTAAAATGGATAGGAAACATTGAACAACAATATTTATAGCATAAATCAGAAAAAAAAACAATTCAACAATTTAAACATAAAAATATTTGTAGTGGCATAATGGGTGATGTTGATGAAAAAAGTAAGACAATTGGAAAATTGGTGATAAAAACTGAGCAGTTGTTACAGCCAACAGGACTCAAAGGATTCATGGTGTTTCAATGTAATGTGGGATAATGGACTGGATTCTCGGACAGAAAGAAAGAACTGTTGGTGAAATCTAAGAGAGTATCAACAAACTAGAGATTCTATATAACAATAATATATTAGGATTTTTTAGAACAATGTTTCTCAACTTGTGGGTAACCACATCCCATTTGGGGATTATTTCAGATATTCTTCATATCAGTTATTTATATTACAATTTGTAACATTAACAAAATTACAGTTATGAAGTAGCAGTAAAATAATGTTATGGTTGGGGATCACCATAGCAGGAGGAACTGTATTAAAGGGTCGCAGCATCAGTAAGTTTGGGAGCCAAAGTCTTGGGGTTTTCTCAGAGCATAACTGAGCTGTGGTAGTTTGGAGAGACTTAGCAGTAGATCAGTGAACAACAAAACCTTATTTTTTTTAAAGCTTAAATGTTGGTCAATGAGAATTGACTTCCAAACTAGAAAATCAGAGAATGATTGGCAGAGGGTCAGGAACATAATCACAAGGAGGTTGAAAAACATTAAACTTCATTGTCAGAAAGAAAGAAAAACAGATTGGTACAAAGTCACGAGAAATATTTAAAATTTTAAAGAGAGATTTCTTCCAAATTACTGCGAAACACAAAACCAGTTACAAGAAGCTCAAACGGTTATGAAAAAGACAAATACACTCTTTCTCAAAATAGGGAACCAGAAACATCACATCCAAAGATGAGAAGCACTAAGATAAAGAATAGAGTCATAATAAAGTAAACAAGAACAAAAACAAATGAATGAATAAAAGCATCTTGCCAATAAAGGAGCAGACATGGTTAACATCACCCTTCCTGTAGAAGTCATAGTGCAAAAACAGTATAATGAAATATTTCAAAGTAATTATGAGGTGGGGAAATAATAGCAATTTGAACTTCTGTGCCTTGTAAGATTATCCTTCAAATGGGATAAGAGCAAAGTGAAGTTATTAAATTATTTGACTGAATACACACAAAAATACAGTAACCAAAATACTGTAGCATAGAAGAATGTGAATAGATCAATAGAATAGGATAAGAATTCCAGACGTTAGCATACACATCTGCAAGCAGCTGATATTAAAACATGGGCATAGTGAAGACACCAGCGTCTTTTCAAATCATGGTGCTGAGGAATTTGAATATTGATACCCAGAAGAATGAAAGATACCTTTGTTTCTTACTAATAAAAAACTAAACTCAAATGGATTAAAGATTTAAATATAAAATCTGAGACTATGCAGACACTATATAAAGGAAATGCTTTAAGTGACTGGAGGAGAGATTTTGAACAAAAGATTCAAAAGCACAAGCAAACAAAGAACACAGGTAAAGCAAATATGAAACTATAATGCTTCTATACAAGAAAGTGAAAACTCTCAAAGAAAGTGACACCTATGATTGGGAGATATCATTTGGAAACCCATCATATGACTAGGAAAGAGTCAGTCAATGTATTAAATCTCTGCTACACTGCAGTAAGTCTTGTGTGCTGTCTCTTTCACAGAGGTTGACTACTAGCAAGGATAATGAGTTATATTTAAAAAAAAAAACCTGAAGATAGAATTTTTAAATATTTTAAGTGTAAAGAAGTGATGGAGAAAATGCTACGGCCAGTAGCCCTTAAGTTACCCGCCCACTTGGGCATGGCCTCTTATACCATTTATGCCTATATAAAGCATGTGTCCTGAATCCTTTCTGGCTGAGGGATTAAGTTGCTGTTCTCCGTTCCAGCAGAGGATCCTGATTTGTGAGTCTATTCCTAAATATATAACCATCTATTATTCTGAATTCTGAGCTAGTGTGGATTTCTTTCAAGCATCTTTATTCAAAGAAGTACATAGATAAATATGTATCCTCTCTTTGATTTAGAAACAATATGATGTGTACATGTCATAAGGCAGTATAATACCCCATAATAATACATCCTTTATATTTTAAATAACATAAACATAAAACTAATTTAATTTTTTATAAAAGTGAAGAATAAATAAAAGATTTACTTAACAAATAATGAAATATAAAGGAAAGTTTGCCAATAAATTTGTGTCATGAGAATTATGAAAAAAAGCTTTTTTGGAGAAAGATATTTTGTTAGAAACAAAAATCAAGAACTTCCTTATGCATTCATTGACAAGACAATATATTATAGAGAACATAAGAGAAAGCAGAAGTGAAGGTAGAATAAAAGCTTTGACTTTCTTATTTTAGATGGTCTAAAAATAACGTTATTAAGCAGGGAAGCACATATCTTAATTAAGGGAGCCATCTTAGAGTTGGCAAGAGACTTGGTGCTAGAGGGGCTCCCAGGTGCCCAGGGCAATGTCCCCAGTTAGTTCCTGGGGCAGCTGAGGACAGAGAACCTGAAATGACCCTATCCTATAGTCATACTGATGAATATCTTGCATATCACCATAGAACCTTCATCTGGAGATGGATGGAGATAGAGACAGAGACCCACATTGGAGCACCGGACTGAGCTCCCAATGTCCCAAGGAGGAGCAGAAGGAGGGAAAATATGAGCAAAGAAGTCAGGACCACGAGGG
>NW_026067937.1:13284169-13299317 GCF_014885135.2 Alexandromys fortis | reverse complement strand
AAGAGGCGGAAATTTTTTTTTCAATAAAAAATTATATTAAAAAAATAACGTTATTAAAAAATCAATACCAAAAATTTTAAGTAAGATATAGGTATGTGTTATAAGCATATATCTGCACCTATGAATTAGTAATATTGACGCATACAGTGATAGAAGGGAAAGGGGAGATGAATTATAATTAATATGTTTTTAGACTATATAAATGCTATCTGAAGCACAAAGTTATTATTGAAAGAACTTAACCATACATAAGCTTTTTAGATTGATGAGGTCCCAACTCTCAATTGTTGACCTCATATCTCTGAAAAATTGGAGTCCCCAGAAAGACCTTCATATACCTATATTTTGTAAGGTATTATCTATGCTTTTTTCTAGAAGTTTCAGACTGTGAACTGTGATCTTTGATTCGTTTTCAGCTACTTTTTGTGAAAGGCTACAGATATGGGTCTAATATCATCCTTCTACATGTAGACATCTACTTTTCTCAACATGTTGATATGTTTTTTTTTTCCAGTATATGATTTTGCCATCTTTGTCAATTGGTTCATGTACTTATGGTTCTGTCTTCTATTTCATTCCATTGATCTACAAGCCTGTTTTAGAATGAATATCATTATGCTATTATTACTATAGTTGTATCATATATCTTGAAATCTGGAATTCTTCTTTTTGTTCAGGATTGCTTTGACTATCTGAGGACCTTTTGCTGTTATATATGAATTTTAGGATTTTTTTATTTCCATAAAGAATTTTACGGCAATTTTGATTGGGATTGCAGTGAATCTTCAAATTACTTTTTGTAGGGTGGTAATTTTCTCCATATTAATTCTATAATTCCTAAAGCATGGACTATCTTTCTTTTTTCTAATGTTTTCATCAATCTCTTTAAGTTTGTATAGAAGAAGTCTTTCAACTCTTTGGTTATATTAATTACAAAATGTGTGTGTGTGTACGTGTGTGTGTGTGTTTGTGTTTTTTTTTTTGTGGATGGGAGTGTGTTTATGAGCTCATTTGCAGCATGTATGCTATTGGCATATGCAAAATCTATTAATATTGATAAGTTGATTTTGTATGCTGTTGTAACACTGAAACTGCGGTGAACTCCCTGACCAGCAGGAAAGACTAGCCACCAGACGAGGATTCTTCTCAAATCACGCTTTATTGGAGCCTCTTGGTTATAGGGAGAGCAGAAAGCGAGGGGGCTCCATAATCTTTTATTAGCCATATATGCAGTTCTTCCATTGGAAGAGCCATTTGTAAAATTTAGCATAAAATCCTTTAAGGGATTTTTTGCTATAACATTAGCAAAATACAGTTATGTGAATTGTAGCAATGATCATCTGGGAAAAGATTATTGTTTTTGCCTTTGAATTGAGCAAACACAATTGTCCAGGGATCAATCTTAAAATTATCAATGAATCTATTATTTAGTATAAGAAACATTGATCATAGTCAATATTTTGTCAAACCATAAGCAAATATCTTTTAGCAGCTGTTGTTCCTTCCTCAGCATTCAAATAATTCTAAGAGAGCATAATAACATACAGTATCAAGATTTGTTGTGTATTTTTTTATCTTTACGTGGCTATATTTTAACCTCTATTTTTTTTATTTTTAACTTTTGGCTTTTTGAGACAGGTTTTCTGTATATCTTTGTCTTGGAATTTTCCCTGTAAACCAGGCTATATTAGAACTCATAGAGATCTGTGTCTCTGCCTCCCAGGCTACTCTCTTTCTTTTCCTTTTTCTTTTTCTTTCTTTTTTTGAAAACTTTAATCTTTATGGAGAAGTTTTTTGCCACAACTCTATGGTGTTTTAAGGTCTTTGCCAGGAAGCAAGCTGCAATAGTAAACAACAGTCAAAAGCTCCTATGGCCTTTTCTTGCCAGGAAGCAAGCTGCAACAATGTATCCATAGCTCTAGAGTCTTGACTGCCTGCTTGAAAGAGTCAGAGTTTTCCCTGGCAGGAAGGCCCAGAAAGCCGGCATTTTAAAACAGCCAGCTTTTTTCCTGGTAAGGCTGAAAACAAAAATGCTTTACTCTAGTCTTTTCAATCTTTATCCATCTCCATAAATTTCTATGTCCTGAGGCAAGTCTCAGTGTTTGCAGCTTTGCAGACCCTCAGTGCTGCTTGGCCGTGGAGCTGCCTAGAGCTCCTTGGCTTTGGAGCCACAGCTGCTCACACTCCATTGCAAACTCTGGAGGCCTCGGTAATTCGAACCAAATGAATGTACCTCCTTTTCTTAGCGTACCTTGTTTAGTGGCAAGATTCAGCTCTCTACCAAGCTTATCCCAGGATGACACATTAAGATTGCCAGAGATGGCAAACCAAGAAGCAATTGTGTCATTCTCAGCTAAATACCTTTCCAAAGCGCTCCATAACAGCTTGTTAAGAGCCAGAAAAATTAGGTGTGATGTTGAAGCGCCCATTCTAAAATCCTATTCTTTCTCATACTTAGCAGCCTCTTCCTCTAGCTCCCTCTCTTCCTGTGAGCTGAGTTCATCGACCGACAAATCTAAGTCAGTGAACTCTGTGGAGACTAGGTAAAGCTGGTTCTTTTCCTTTCCATCCCCTTCTTCCCATTGAGGGTTCTCTTGAGTTTCTTTTTTAGGTATACCCTTTATCTTTTTATCCTTTTCCTTTTTACTATCCTTTTTTATCTTTATTCTTTTCGGTCTAGACCTGCCTAAGTCCCCCCCCCCCTTTTAAATCAGACTCTGATAGGCTGTCCTGGTGTGCTTGCAGTGCCCTCCTCCCTTCTCCCTGCGCAACCAAAAGCAGCACAGAAAAACGACAATGACGAGGGCCACAAAGATCAAGCAAAATACCTTAGGTGCAACCTCAGCAATCATCATACTTGGGAGACTCACCGACGTCGCCGCTCCGCGTGTCGAGTTCTGAATCCTATTTGGCCCCTCACTAGGTACCAAAGCTTGTCCCAGCATCCCGGGATTTCGGCACCAGTTGCGGCGAACTCCCTGACCAGCAGGAAAGACCAGCCACCAGACGAGGATTCTTCTCAAATCACGCTTTATTGGAGCCTCTTGGTTATAGGGAGAGCAGAAAGCGAGGGGGCCCCCGGGCTCTGATTTGCAGCTGCTTATATAGGGAGTCTGCCTAGCAACCTTTGATACTTTGATACTTTAACTGCTTTTCTGGAGACCCACCACCCGGAAAGAAAGCAGGGGAACATCCCTGTCAATTACAGACCACAAGGAAGTTCCCTTGCCGGTCAGGGGAAGTGTGGGCAGCTAGATCACAACAACTCATCCTGTTTTCTGGTGGAAGAACTGCAACCTTTATTATGGTATCAAGCTAGGCCGGGGCCAAATGCCATCTTGTAATGGCAGCCACTCAAATAGGCTCCCAGCATGAAACAATTGATAATCTCTATAAGTTTTCTAGTATAATTTTTGAGATTTTTTATGTATAACATATCATACAAATATTGAAAATGTGACTTCTAATATTGGCATATTTTTTAAATTCCAAAGTAATACCTAAGAAAAAAGTATAAAGTAAAGTAATATATACTAAGAAAGGAGATAAAACTTCTTTTTAAAGTCAGAATACAGTCAGAGGGAAAAGGAAGAATTCAAGGGTGGTTTAGCAACAGTAACAAATATTATATACATTAAACCAACTTTCCAAGAATCACTTCAGATGACAATGATCTAAATGTGTGATTAAATGAGAGATGTTTTGAAGACTGATTAAGTAAGTATATTGTATCATCAAAAGCCTCATTTTACATATAAAGACAGTTTCTATTGAAACAAACATACAATTCTAACATAAATTAAAATAATTCAAGAGGAAAATATTTGTTTCAGACAAAGACAACACCATAAAAGAAATAGAGACAAGAATGAAGCAAAATGTTGACTACTATGTAGAGATAGAAGAAAAAAGATCCTCAGAGAACACAGCATCCTTCAGTATTTTTACACATGAAATAATGTCGCATGCAAGGAATAGAAACTGTGTAAACTGCAAGGTGAAATTAATGAATTTATGATAGATTGAAAATGCAGTCCACCTTAATAGAATTAAACAGAATTAGCCACCAGAAAATTATTAAGGACATAAGTTAATTGAACATCATTATCAATCAAATTCATATAATTGACATCTACATACCCCTTCATTCAGTATTAGCACAATACACTTACTTAAGCTCATATGGGTCATTTGTTAAAAGAAGCACCATTCCTAGATAAAGAAAAATAACATCTTAACATATTTAAAACACAGACAAAAATCACAAAACATCTTCTGAGAAACTACAATAGAACTCAAAGAGAAATCATTAACATAAAAAGAATTAAAAAATCTAAATAATTGAACATCATGCCAAATACTTTAAATAACATTCTTGTCATAGAAAAAATATGTTTCAAAATTTTGAAGATATATATTTTAATTTAAATTTAAAACTTACATATAACAATCAAATGAAATAATAGAGGGGACTTTTAGCAATACTTTGTATTTTAGAAAGGAAGAAAAATCTACTATCAATTAGGAAAGCAGAAGGAATAGAATGAGGCAAATCAAAAGTGAATAGAAGAAAACTAGTAGTCAAAAGTATAGCAGGATCAATTACTTTCAAATGGAAAATCAAAACTACTTCTTTAAGAAGATCAAATTAAACAATAAGACTAGAGTTAGAAAAACAAGAGAGAAAATGAAGGACCAATATCAAACATGGAAAGAAGAAATGATGTCAGAAATCATCAGTTCTAAAAGAAAATTAAGAAAAGACAGATAGATAGACATTGTGGTATTTGGAATAAAAATGTCAGTCATAAGCTCATATATTTGATACTTAACCGTTAAGGAGTTGGCACTATTTGAGAAGGACAAGAAGGATTAGGAGGTATAGCCTTATTGGAGTACGGCTTACCACACTAGAAAAAATGTGTTATTGGAAGAGTTCTTGAAGGTTTCCAAAGCGATGCCAGGTTAAGTCTCTCTATCCCTGCTTGCAGATCAGATTTTGTTCTAGTGCCTTGATTGATGCCATGTTCCTGCCGTGATGAAAATGGACTAATTCTCTAAAACTGAAAACAAACCCCTGATTAAATGACTTCTTTTATAAAAGTTGCTTGTGTATATTGTGTCTATTTACAAGAATAGGAAACACAAAAAGGAAAAGAAGGAAGAATAGAAAAGAAGAAAGAAGTGATAGATGCTTGTGCACATTTGAAAGCCTAAATGAATAATTTACTTAAGACCACAGACTAGAGAAAGTCATTCAAGAGCAAAGAAGTCATATATAAGAGAAATTAAATCAGAAATTAATTTTCTTCCAAAGCACAAAACAAAATGGCCAGGAAAATTTCCTAGCAAATGTGTCTAACATTAGAAGACTACAGTACCAATGCACTAATAATATTTTTTTCCAGAAGATTGTAAAAAGCTGATTATATAAATTCACCATTGTAAAGGTATGATAAAAACAGTAAAGATCAAAACTTCTCTGGTGATGAACTTCCAGATATAATCACAAATAAATAATTAATGAAAAAGTATTAACTTCCAATTTACAGAAGGTACAGTTCATCTTACTTTATGTTTCTATTGCTGTGAAAAGACACAATAACCATAGTGACTCTTATAAAGGAAAACATTTAACTGGGGCTGATTTACAGTTTCAGAGGGTTATTCCATTATTGTCATGGTGAGAAGCCTGGCAGTATAGTGGCAGATATGATGCTGGAGAAGGAGCTAGATGTTCTGACCCTTGCTCAGCAAGCAGTGGGAAGTGAACTGGATGAACTTCTGAGCCCTCAAAGCTCACTTCTTGAGTGACACATCTCCTCCAATAAAGCCACATCTCCTCTAACAAAGCCACACCTCCTCCAATAAGGCAGGCCATACCTCCTAATAGTTTCACTCCCCAAGTGCTTATGGGAGCCACTTTTATTCAAACCATCAAATTGTTCAAAGAAGTGAGAGACTATTTTGAAAGGACTGCCTGAAAAATCCTCACAAAAGTTATATAAAAAATTTTCTGGAAGTTCCTTTATTATAGAAAATTTTTTTGATTATTCTGTTTTTCATTTATTTGTTTGTTTTTTCATATGTAGTTGAAAATTTTTCTTTCAAGGTCTATGAAGAATTGTTCTGGGATTTTGATAGGAATTGCATTGAATCTGTAGACTACTCTGTGAATTCATATGAGCCTTGCTTAGATGATTCAGATGGCTTTGTTTTCCTGGTATCCTCAATTCCTTCTGGCTTTTGCCATCTTTCCACCCTTTCTTCCAGGAGATTATCTACGCTCTGAGAGGATAAATTTGATGAAGATCTCCCATTTAGACTCTTCCAAATAATGTCTGGTTAGGGGTCTCTGTATCTGTTACCATCTTCTTCTGGAGGAAGCTTCTGTGATGATTATTAAATGAGGAATGATCTATAAATACAGATTAGGATACACACACATACACAGACACAAGGAGACACCTATAATCATTAGGAGTTTTTTTTTTTAATTATACTTTCCTTGATCAGTAGTTTTCAGTTTTTCCCTAGGTCTCGGTGCTCTCTACACTGTCTAGTTCCTGGTCTTGGTCATTCAAGCACTGTTGGATATGAATTCCTTCTCATGGAGTGGGACTTACTTCAAATATCATATTGGTTTACCACTCTTACAAGCTCTATGCCACAATTGCCCTAGCATATTTTACAGGCAGAATAGAATGTTGGTTAAAAGGTTTTATGTTTATATTTTTTAAATTATTTATTTTGTTCTTTGACAAATTCATACATGTATATAATAAATTCTGATTATTTTATTACCACATCTTCTCTTATCTCCCACCTGTCCTTAAAAATCCCACTACTCTACTAGTACCTTCTCAAGATTTATGATTTGGGGCTTTGTTTTGTGATCATTCTTTCTAAAATCAGGGTAATCTATATCACCATTGGATGGAAACTATGCAAAATTATTAGTTTATATCTTGTTTCAACATGAAAATTTTACAGAGATGTGTAAAGCATTTTTATTCATAATTAACAAAAATGGAAGTAACCAAAATGTCTTTAGTTTTTTTTAATAAAGGAAAAGGAATACATGTGCACCCTGAGCTAATTTACATTTCTAAAAATGAACAATTGAAGATGCTTCTATTTAAAACCAAGGAGGAATGCAAATTTGCATTACTAATGTAAACTATTTCAAAAGACTTATGGATTTCCAACTATGTGACATTCTGAAAAAGAAGGTATCCATTGTTGTCATTGTAAAAAGACATCATGGCCAAAGCAATTTATACAAAAAGTTTATTGAGGCTTACAGTTTCAGAGGACGAGGCCATGACCCTTACTGTAAGGAACATGGCAGGAGGCAGATGGACATGTCACTGGAACACTAGCTGAGTGCTGACATCTTAAGACAACAACCGTGTGGCAAAGAGGAAACAAAATAGAAACAGTGTGAGTTCTCAGTAACTCAGAACTCCCAGTGTCACTCCTCCGCCATCGATGCCACACCTCTTAGTAGTTCTCAAAAAGTTCTACCAACTGGGGCCCAAGCCTTAAACTATTTGATCCTTTAGGAACCATTCTTCTTCAAACTACTACATTTTACTTCCTGGTCTCCAGAGGCTTCAGGCAACTTCATAATTTAAAATTTATTTATTCACATTTTAAAATTTTCCATAGTCCCTCAATTTCAAAAACTAAAGTATAAAGTCTCTCCTGAGATTCAAGCCTATCTTTTAATTATAATTCCCAGTACGTGAAAATAAAATCACAAATTGCATACCTTCAACATACAATGGTACAGAGTACATACTATGAATCCAAAAGGAAGAAATGTGACATGAGAAATTCTGGTTAAAAGCAAGACCAGAATCCGGTAGGATAAATTCTCTAATTACATGTCATTTATGTCGAAGGTGGCTCTAACCTTCTAACTTTGCTGAATGTAACACACATATTCCTCTCTCTTTCTTAGGTAGGACCATGCTCTTTCTGAAGCTGTCCTCAGCAGGTATTCAATGGCTCTGATAGCTCCAACATTTTGGGATCTTTGACATAATCCAGGCTTTGTCTCGACAGCTTCATGGAACAGCCTTTCATGGACACTGAGAATGGCAGTAGATTTCCTTAATGGCAGAAGAAGATTCTACAACCCATTTACTCCTGTATTTTTTATGACTCTTAGTAAGAACCACAGCCTGAAGCTTTTCTGCTGCCTGCTGGGGATGATATCTGCCTGTTCTTGAGTTACATTCATATAAGCTTTGATTTGCTGTTACCCTTTAGGGACAAATAATTCCTTAGGCCTTTTCTTTCAAAAGTTACAGGATTAATTAAGAGTTCCTTGAAGGAATCAATCTCTTATTTAATTTCTCCTCATCTTTTTTTAGCACAAAACATGGGTCAAATATTAGTTTTCTTAATTTTACACTTTGCATTTCTTTTTGCCTCACTGACCTTTTTCATTGTGAACCTGTACAATAGTGATCACTATTAACCTTGAAATAGAGGAAGTTTTTTTTTTTTTTTTTTTTTTTTTTTTTTTTTTTTTTTTTTTTTTTGTCGGTTATTTTNTTTTTTTTTTTTTTTTTTTTTTTTTTTTTTTTTTTTTTTTTTTTTTTTTTTTTGCCAGAAACACGGCTTGCTCCAATATTGTGGGGACTTAAGAGGTGAGTGAATAGCCAGAAGGCAGGATGCCCCACTCTCTAGGTCCTTCCCAGTGGGACAAAACCCTGGGCCTCTCCCACAACACCTTTGGATTTTCTAGACAGCTAGCAGGGAGTTTTCACTTGGCATTATTATCGCTTAATATCAATAGACTCAATTCACCTATAAAAAGACACAGACTAAGAGAATAGATACAAAAACAGGGTCCAGCCTTCTTCTGTATACAAAGACGTCTAGACAATACCTCAGAGTAAAGGTTGGGAAGGGTTTTCCAGTCAAATGGGCCTAAGAAACAAGCAGGTGTAGCTATCCTAATATCTAACAAAATTGATTTCAAACTAAACTCAATCAGAAGAGATGGAGAAGAACACTATATACTCATTATAGAAATAATTCATCAAGATGCAGTCTCAACCCTAAACATCTATGCCCCTAATACAAATGTAAAAGAAACATTACTAAAACTTAAATCGCACATCAAACCCCACACACTAATAGTAGAAGACTTCACCACTCCACTCTTGCCAATAGACAGCTCAACCAGACAAAAACTTAACAGAGAAATAAGAGAACTGACAGATGTCATGAATCAAATGGACTTAACAAACATCTATAGAACATTCCACCCGAATACAAAAGAATATACCTTCTTCTCAGCACCTCATGGAACCTTCTCTAAAATTGACCACATGCTTGGTAACAAAGCAAACTTCCACAGACACACACACACAAAAAAAAAAAAAACGGAGTAACCCCTTGTGTCTTATCATATCACCATGGATAAAAGAATTTAACTACAATACTACTCTCAGAAATACTACAAATGTATGGAAATTGAACAGTTAAGTACTGAACCACTCCTGGGTCAAGGGAGAAATAAAGAAAGATATTAAAGACTTCCTTGAATTCAACAAAAGTGAAGACACAACATATCCAAACCTATGGGAGACTATGAAAGCACTGCTAAGAGGAAAGTTCATAGCACTAAGTGTCCACATAAAGAAAACGGAGAAAGCTCACATTAGTGTCTTAACCGCATACCTGAAAACTCTAGAACAAAAAGTAGACTCACCCCGTGGGAATAGAAGACAGGAAATAATCAAATTGAGGGCTGAAATCAACAAAATAGAAACAAAGAAAACAATACAAAGAATCAATGAAACAAAGAGCTGGGTCTTTGAGGAAATGAACAAGATAGACATTTATGTATCCAAACTAATCAAAAGGCAGAGGAAGAACATCCAAATTAACAAAATCAGAAATGAAAAGGGGGACATAACAATTGACACTGAGGAAATTCAGAGAATCATTATGCCATATACAAAAACCTTTACTCCACAAAAATGGAAAATGGAAAAGAAATGCCTATTTTTTTAGATAGATACCATATACTAAATTAAATATAGACCATGTGAGCCATTTAAATAGACCTATAAGCTGTGAAGAAATAGAAGCTGTCATCAAAAACCTCCCAACCAAAAAAAAAGCCCAGGACCGGATGGTATTAGTGCAGAATTCTACCAGAACTTCCAAGAGGAGCTAATAACTATACTCCTCAAAGTTTTCCACATAATAGAAACAGAAGGGACATTGCCAAACTCTTTTTATGAGGCTACAGTTACTCTAATACCAAAACCTCACAATCACTCAACCAAAAAAGAGATTTAAAAACCAATCTCACTCATGAATATGGATGCAAAACTATTTAATAAAATACTGTCAAACCAAATCCAAGAACACAGAAAAAGAAATCATCCACCATGATCAAGTCAGCTTTGTCGTAATAGGAGCGGCAGGGCTGCATGCCTGGCACCCGGCCTCCTGCACAGCTAGCTTTACCTGAAATAATTACAGGGAAACTGTATTCTTTTGAACACTGCCTGGCCCATTAGTTCCAGCCTCTTATTGGCTAGCTCTTACACATTGATCTAACCTATTTCTATAATCTGTGTAGACCATGAGGTGGCTTACCAGGGAAGATCTTAACCTGCAGCTATGTCGGGTGGGAGAATCATGGCCATTCCCTGACTCAGTGTCTTTCTCCCAGCATTCTGTTCTGTTTACTCCACCCACCTATGTTCTAACCCATCAGGGCCAAGCAGTTTCTTTATTAATTAACCAATGACCTTCCTCCATCACAGCTTCATCTCAGAGATGCAGGGCTGGGTTCAATATATAAAAATCTATCAGTATAATCCATCATATAAATAAATTGAAAGAAAAATCCATATGATCATTTCATTAGATGCTGAAAAAATATTTGACAAAATCCAAAACCCCTTCATGATAAAGGTCTTGGAGAGATCAGAGATACAAGGAACATATCTAAATATAATAAAAGCAATATACAGGAAGATAAGAGTTAACATCAAATTAAATGGAGAGAACCCCAAAGTGATTCTACTAAAATCAGGAACAAGACAGGACTGTCCACTCTCTCCATATCTCTTCAACAAAGTTCTTGAAGTTTTAGCAATAGCAATAAGACAACCAAAAGAGATCAGGGGGGTTCAAATTGGAAAGGAAGAATTCAAATTTTTGTTATTTGCAAATGATATGATAGTGTACATAAGTGACCCCAAAAACTCTACCAGAGAACTCCTACAGCTCATAAATCCCTTCAATGATGTGGCAGGCTACAAGATCAACTCAAAAAAAATCAGTAGTCCTCCTATACACAAATGATAAAGAAGCTAAGAGGGAAATCAGAGAAACAACACCTTTCACAATATCCACAAATAACAAAATACCTTGGGGTAACACTAACCAAAAAGTGAAAGCCCTATTTGACAAGAACTTTACATCTTTGAAGAAAGAAATTGAAGAAGACACCAGAAAATGGAGAGATCTTCCATGCTCTTGGATAGGAAGGATCAATAGTAAAAATGGCAATCCTACCAAAAACAATATATAGATTCAGTGCAATCCCCATCAAAATCCCAGCAAAATTCTTTACAGATCTTAAAAGAACAATATTCAATTTCATACAGAAAATCAGAAAACATAAGATAGCCAAAAGAATCATGTATAACAAAGGAAATTCTGGAGGCATCACAATCCTGACTTCAAACTCTAATGCAGAGCTATAGTAATGAAAACAGCTTAGAATAATAACAGACAGAAGGATTGACGGAAATTGAAGATTCGGATATCAATCCACACAACTACTATCACAAGATTTTTGACAAAGAAGCAAAAAATATAAAATGGAAAAAAGATATTCAACAAATGGTGCAGGTATAACTGGCTATCAACATGTTGAAATATGAAAATACATCCATATCTATTGCCACGTACAAAACTCAAGTCCAAATGAATCAAAGACCTCAACATAAAACCAATCACACTAAACCTCATAGAAGAGAAAGTGGAAAGTACACTTGAACGTATTGACAAAAGAGACCACTTCCTAAATATAACCCCAGTAGCACAGGCACTGAGTGCAACAATTAATAAATGGGTCCTCCTGAAACTGAGAAGCTTCTGTAAAGCATAGGACATGGTCGACAACCTAAAATGGCAGCCTAAAGAACAGGGAGAGAACTTCATGAACCCCACATCAGACAGAGGGCTGGTATCCAGTATATACAAAGAACTCAAGAAATTGTTCATTCAAAGAACAAATAATCCAATAAAAATTGGGGTACAGGCCTAAACAGAGAATTTCAAAAGAGAAATCTAAAATAGCTAGAAGACTCTTAAGAGAATACTCAACATCCTTAGTCATCAAAGAAATGCAAATCAAAACAAATCTGAGATTCTATCTTATACCTGTAAGAATGGCCAAAATAAAAATCATTGATGACAATTTATTCTAGAGAGGATTTGGGGTAAAAGGAACCTCCTACACTGCAGGTGGGAATAAAACTGGTACAGCCACTTTAGATATCAGTATGGCTATTTCTCAGAAAATTAGAAAACAACCTACCTCAAGAGTTTACATTTTGAAACAACAATCATATCTAAGAGAGAACTAACTGGGAATGGCATGAGATTTTAAAACTTCAAAGCCAACACAGCAATGCTGCTTTTCTAATATTACAAAATCTCCTTATCTTTTCTTAACAGTTTCATCAACTGGAAACCAAATACTCAAATATATGAGCATTTGGTGACCATTATCATTGAAATCACCACAGGAAATATATGATTTTTTAAAAAAATTAGCTTGTAGAATCATTTGAGATTCAAACCGTAGGAATTCGTGATTTCTAGAAGTTGGGGAAGCGTAGGCAAGCTTTAAACGGGTAGAAGTACTCCTTATTAGCTTTGCATGGTACTTTTCTGCAACCCCACTTATTGATAGATTATGAGCCTTGTATTCTGTAATTCTCCTGTAACCCCACCTATTGGCAGGTTTAGGCATGGTCAATCACAAGTTCATAGTGAGATTGCTTTCATAATGAGATCTTATTTCAAGAAAAATGTGAGGAATAGCTAATACTAAAGAAAATAACTATTATAAAAATGTGAAAACATACCATTTTAAGTTTTCCAATACTCTAGAAAATTTTTTAAAAAATCAGTGAGTCCTAATGTAAAACATGAACCATATAAAATACATTATTATATTATAGTCTGTGACAATTATACTTCTTTTCATATATGCTTATCCAAAAGATGAAGAATGGACATTTGCATAAAATCACACTACTTTCCCTCTGAGTCATTCTGTGAAAGAAAATCTTTAAAGGCAATATCTATTAAGAATAAACAACTAACTGGAAAATTATAAATGAGTGTCGTAGTTAAAATGGAAAAATATCAATAAAAAATAGGAGAAAGAGCAGTGAGTTCAGAGGAAGAATAGATCAGTGAACTTAAAATTTCAAGTGAAAAACTTCCCAATAGATAGGTTGTAGGGGATGGAAACTTGGATAATAAAAATATAATGTCACATTTTCAGATGATATTACTTTGAGTGAGAACACAGATGCATGTATATATGTGCACAGTTATTTCTATGCACATATGTAAGGTTAAAATCATATATATGTATATGTGTGTATTCATGTGCTTATATTATAACTCATATAGTTGTATTATAACTCATTAAATGAAAAAGAAAGATAGCCAAAATGAAGGATTTGTTTTATAGAAATAAGAACAAAAGATCACTAGCAAAATTCTTCATATAGATACATTTTTTTATTAAAAATTTCCTCCTCCCCACCTCCCTTTTCTCTCCCCTCCCCCCACTCCCCACCCCCTACTCCCCTCTCCTGCCCTCTCCAGTCCAAAGAGCAGTCAGGGTTCCCTGCCCTGTGGGAAGTTCAAGGTCCTCCTCTCTCCATCCAGGTCTAGGAAGGAGAGTATCCACACAGGCTAGGCTCCCACAAAGCCAGTACATGAAGTAGGATCAAAACCCAGTGTCATTGTCCTTGGCTTCTCATCAGCCCTCATTGTCCGCCATGTTCAGGTTCAGAGGGTCCGGTTATATCCCATGCTTTTTCAGTCCCAGTCCAGCTGGCCTTGGTGAGCTCCCAATAGATCAGCCCCACTGTCTCAGTGGGTGGGTGCACCCCTCAGGGTCCTGACTTCCTTGCTCATATTCTCCCTCCTTCTGCTCTTCATTTGGACCTTGGGAGCTCAGTCTAGTGCTCCAATGTGGGTCTCTGTCTCTATCTCCATCCATCGCCAGATGAAGGTTCTATGGTGATATGCAAGATATCAAAAATGTTAAAATGTCAAGATGAAAATATATTTCTATTTTTCTGAGGAGGACATACCTCATACACAGGTATAAACATCAAATTGATGTTAAATTCATAATAACAACATGTCTGGGATGAATCTTTGCTTCAAAATATTGAATGGAATTTTAAAACCATGGCCTTGCCTGAATTATTTTTACATATAACAGTTTAATGCACACACCTTCCAATGTGTTATAAAGGCTCTTGTCACACACCATTTAAATGCAAAGGAACCGCAAGTGGGCTCCAGAGAGGGCATGACCCTATGTTATGTAGCCTTCGGAAGTAAATAATGACAGAAGAGAACAATTTTGATTTTTTTTTTCCACAGAATCTTTAAGGAATGCCAGCCAGGAACATGTTTTCATCATAAGGTTATTTAAATAAAAAGTTAACTGTGACTTAGTGTTGAAATAGGGGCAGCAGGGGAAGGTCATTGGCTAATTATAATAAACCAACTGCTTGGCCTCATAGCTTAGAACATAGGTGGGTGGAATAAACAGAATAGGATGCTGGGCGGAAGAGGAAGTGAGGTCAGACTTTGCTCTGCTCCAAGAGAGACCAGACAACTCTGCACTCTGGAGCAGAGATGCCATGCTTAGCTCTCCCAGGATGGACGGAGGCTAGAATCTTCCCGGTAAGCGCACCTTGGGGTGCTTACACGCATTATTAGAAATGGGCTAGTCCAGGTGCGAGAATTAGCCTGTAAGGGCTAGAGTTCATGGGCCAAGCAGTTCTTAAATGAACACAGTTTGTGTGTTGTTATTTCGGGCATGAGCTAGCCAAGCGGCTGG
>NW_026067937.1:13266672-13282460 GCF_014885135.2 Alexandromys fortis | reverse complement strand
AGTCGCCATGATTCTCCCGCTCCAGACAGACGCAGATTAAGATCCTCCCTGGTAAGCCAGCTCGTGGGCTACACAGAATATTAGAAATGGGTTAGAACAATATGTAAGAGCTAGCCAATAAGAAACTGGAACTAGCCGGGCCAGGCAGTGTTTGAAAGAATACAGTTTCCGTGTAATTATTTCGGGCATAAGCTAGCCAAGCGGCTGGAGTGTTGGGGACGCAGCCCCGCCGCTCCTATTTCAACAACTTAGAGACAAAGATCAACAAATTCATATGTTCTGAGGTACATGCCATAATACCATTACTCACTAGCAACATTTGTACATTGTCCTTATGGACAAATAACAACAACAACAACAAAAAAAAGAAATCTAGAAAGTATGGGGAGAACTCTGTAAAGTAAGGGAAATTGAAGGATTCTTTGTTAACAAACAATATCAATAAGCAGAAGTCCTCAATATAAGCTACTTTCTTCAGAAAAAGTCAAACATGATTGGGGACTTTCAAAGTGCTTATTTTGTTCAAAGTGTTTCTTTATTAGAAATAATTTGGAAATTGTCTTATTTTATAAGGTTAGGCAAAATTTCATTGTAGGATCAGACAAAGAATAAAATTAAATTAAAATTCCACTTAAGTTATTAACATGGACACAAAAAAGCCAAATATAACTTCAGATAATAATGATGGCATAATACGACAAATGTTATCAAATTTTAGTTGGTGTGAGATTAACGATTTTATTTTCTGAGACAATTGATTTTACTAGTATGAATGTCAAAGAAAAAAAAGAGAAAATTGTAATTTCTTTGTCTAATAATGTAACATTTGAAGGAAAGTTACAATAACTTCTTTCTTATTTTTCTTTTCTTTCTTTCTTTTTTTAAATTTAAGTTCTCAATATATTGCCCAAGGTGGCCTAGAACCTACAACAAAGACTCTTTCTTTCTCAACTTCTCAAGTACTTGAATTATTAAGAGTACAAGCCCATGCCTGGGTTAATTTCCACTTTTAACTAAGTTTTTAGCACTATGTGAGCAGAATCATACATATTACAACAAGGATGGACCAACCATATATATGATATTGAACCCAGAAATTTTCAGTGTCGATAAAAAATTTGCTTCAGTATATCATAGCTCCAAAAAATTAGCCACCTATTTTTGGGGATTATTGCATAATTAAATTGAATGTGCTTTGGTTTTAAAATGTGTAAAACACACCCTTATATGTAGTCCAAATGCTTGATAATAAGTAATAAATCTTCTACTTGGCATATGATTTTTGCTTATTATAAAAACATTAATTTAAAACATTATATAATGTTATACTAGCTGTAGCCTTATAATCTTACATCTATGATATACTGTGATTATATCAAGTTGTTTGAACTAGCCTATCTGATTTTGTGTAAGCCTACCTCATTGTGACAGAATAACATTAATAATACAGTTTATAGAAATATCTTCTTATAAATTGGTGATGTTCACTTGTATTGGGGTAGAGAAGTCCTTTACATGAGATTCATTATAATCCTGTAGCAAACTATTATTAATGGAGAAAGCATTAGCAACTCCTTTGTAATTAAAGATGAGTGGGGCTTTTTTGGCATAAAATTATACATTTACTAAAGGAGGGGGGGAGAGAGAGAGAGAGACTTGTGTGCACACGTGAGAGAGGCTTTTTAAGAACTGTTTCTGACCTAAACAATTCCAAGGACTTTGTGTGTAGCTTAACAAAGGACTTGGTCCAGATACTAATTTCACCAACTCAGTGTACAGTCAACTCATCATTATTTTATGTAGCTCTGAAGATTTGCTTGTTTTGTTTACATTTGGTTCATGTTCAAGTTAATCCCTGTTGTGGATATTAGATGATGAGAACTTAATTTAACTCTGGTGTTTAGAAGTGGAGCATTTAGGATTAACTAAAGTTTTCAGGATGGAGTTCTCATAACTGAAAGAATTTGACTTTGTGAGAAGAGAAAGAGAGACCAGGGGAACTCAATAGACAGGTACAAACCCTTTCAATGCCACCTCAAACATTTTCTGGGAGCTAATTTTTCAGAAATATATCACTAGATGTTGACATTGTCCTTAGACAAAAACTCTGAAGTGAAACAAAACTCTTTTCTTCCAACGTTACCTAAACTGTGACAATGTGTTATTGACAATAGTAAACTAGCATACCTACCTGTGATGTGACAGTCAGCCAATAGGCATGTCAATTTTTTTTTTTCTTTTATTTTCAAGACAGGGTTTCTCTGTAGATCTTTTTGGTTCCTGTCCTGGAACTAGCTCTTCTAGACAATGCTGGACTGAACTCACAGAGATCCACCTGCCTCTGCCACCATCGCCCGGCTAGCTTGCCAATTTTGAATGGGGAAAAATACTTTGAAATAAGGATGACAGGTGGCAAAATCATGGTATAAAAAATAATTGACAGAGCTGGGTGATGGTGGCGCACGCCTTTAATCCCAGCACTCGGGAGGCAGAGGCAGGCGGATCTCTGTGAGTTCGAGACCAGCCTGGTCTACAGAGCTAGTTCCAGGACAGGCTCCAAAGCCACAGAGAAACCCTGTCTTAAAAAAAAAAAAACGAAACATATATATATACAGAGTACTATGTGAAGATTAAAAACAGTGGGTTGATGCAGAAAGGAATCATAACTCCAAACAGAAAAATGCACGTGAACAGCTTGGTATATGGTAAATATCAGTAAATTGTGACCATATGCCACAAATCAAAGGAAAAGAGACCACAATAATACCATCAAACGTATCTCAAGCACACTGATCAATGTGCCTTTGTGGAATTGTGCTTGTGTGTGTGTGTGTCTGAAAGAGAGAGAGAAAGAGAAAGAGAGAGATCCATTACCAGAATATAAGCCTGAGTTTAACGACACAACTGTAAGGTTCACTAAGAAAATGAGTATGTGATGCATGAGTTATGATTTTAATTCTACAATTTTTTTTAAATGGTAAGGATCATGCATATGTTGTAAAAGTTGGGAAGTGATTCTCAGTAGTAACAGAAAAAGAAACATATAAGGAAAGTATTTTATATATTTGATTGAATCAAAATTATGAATTTCTACTCTTATGAATGTATGAAAATTAAGATGGCATATTATAAAAAATATTTAGTAAAAGTTGTAAATGCTTTGTGTTTTAAGGCAATCTAACATTTTGACATTGCATAATGACACTGTCAGTGTTCACACTGAGAACTGTGAGATCTAATAGCAAAATAAGTAATAATTAAAATAAACAAAATATTTAAGCAAATTTAACATTTTGTATTGGTCCACAATTTGAGATATAATAATCCAGAATGTGTTAGGACTTATGCAAAGGAAAAGAAAAAGGCAAAATCACAGCAGATAAAATAATAATGAATGTGGAGATAAAGTGGAACATCAATCTATACTGTGCTGAGTTGCTCAGTAAATATTTACTAAGAACAGAAATTCAGCAGAACAAAGGGCTACATAAAGGGAGGCCATTGGCCAAAAATATGTCTTCAGGAAATTAAATGATAGAGCCTAGAATTGTACATAAAGAGTTTGATTCTCTTCATCTTGGGTCTCTAGGCATGTGGCATTCTGAGGCGACAATCTATACCACTAATCCCAGCCTTTAGATTTTAAGGAAATATGGTACAGGAAAAAGAGCAGTGAAGATGGTTCAATAGTTCACTGGACTAGGACTGGAGCAGCTGTAGAGTATGCAGACGGAGGACATACAGTGCATTGTTGGTTCATGAGCACTTTGGGGCACTGCAAATGAGACATTCTTAGAATTAGCTAAAATGTATTTATTTGGGAGTGAGTGACAAGTTTATAGAAAATGTCTGTAACTTTGAATTTAAAAGTTTATTGAAAGAAATAGAGCTTACACATGAGTCATGGATTTACATTTGAAAAAAAAAAAGAACACAGATTATGTTACCACTATGAAAAGGATTAGGAATCAGGCTCTTAGCAGACTAATTTATTTAATCTACCGACATGTCAGTGTCTTCATGAGTATCACATGCAAGACGAAGAAGAAGGTCATAGGAAATGTTTGTTTGTCTCTTCTGGGTAGGAATGAAGACTGTAATGCTGGAAGCTAGAACCCTGCCTGACATCTAAGAAGTGCTCAGTAATGACTATATGCTATCAATCCATTGAAGAAATTTGATACGTTGCTCTTCTATCCAGGGAGTCTGCAAAGTTATCACAGCATGATTTGAAACCTCTGCCTTTGATAGTGTGACCCTCTGATATATTTGATGTTGAGTAATTTAACAGCAGGTATGCATTACAGTCATAAAATTTGATGCTGTGACTATTGGAAGGAGATAAGGAAAAGAAAAATCAGGTCATTTATATGTAAGGCAATAGAGATGTAAAAGGTCATGTAAATCAGAAGCCAGTAGATAACAGCGGGGGTATCTTGGCCCTGATGTTTGCCTGCAGGTGTCTTGCTTTTCTGCAACACTAGGCATTGTTGTCATTATGGTTTTAGTTTAGTAAGGTTTCTTTTATGTGCGTTCCGTGCAGGGCATCTCAGGTAGGATACAAGTGTGTATATAACTTTTTCTATAATAACAAAGACTCTTTTATATGTCAGGAGAGCAAGGAACTAATGAAGAGTTGTACATAGACTCAAGTATTTTAGAAAGGCATTGGTATAAAAATATTCAATGGCTTTGGAAAAAGAATGGCTTCGTGTATTTTTAGGAACTGGAAAAAAAGCTTATTTAATAGGAAATAAAATGTGAGCAAGGGCATGGAGTCTTGATATAATGAAAGATAATACATCCCACGAAGAATATTTTGGCTGAATATACAAAGAAACATTGTTCATGGCCAGTGAGATAGCTCAGTGTGTAATGACTGAGTAGGCAAAGGCTCTTGCTACAAAGTCCACTGTCTTCACTTGAATCCCAATGATCCACATGGTAGGCAGAGATGACTGACTTTCCCCATATTTTCCAGATACTAAGCCTTTAAGAAAAGTGGAAAGACAGAAAAGGCATGTGGTCAGAAAACATGATAGAAAAGAAGGAAGACAGGTATTTGGTTTTCTATTTTATTTTCATGATTTTTATGTCATATTTTCCTTCAGCTAAATTACCTGTAAAATGATAATCACAGGTATTTAGAGCTTTAGTTTTAGCTGTAGAAACACATGATGCCATTGTGTGTGTGTGTGTGTGTGTACCCGTACATATGTATAAGTGTAAATGGAGGCCAGAGGACAGCCTTGGCTATCTAGCTATTATCTGCTTTGATTCTTTAGGCTAGTGTTTCACCATCTTGGGTATTGCCATGTAGATTAGGTTAATTGGCTAGTGAGCCCCAGGCTCAGGGATCCACGTTTCTGTGCCTTCCGAGCATTCAGATTACAAGTAAGTGCCACCATGCCTGTTTTTTACATGGTACCTAGGGATAAAAGTCCAGTTCCTCTGCTTAGAAAACAAGCATTTGGATGACTCTTCTTTTTCCATGGTCTTGGACCATGTGACCCCTGATGTTGCTTCCCATAAGAGTCAGATGCAAAAGCAATTGGTTTGTGTATATGTGTGTATGTGTTTGAGTGTATATCTGTGTGCTTGTGTGTGTGTGTGTGTTGGAGAACAGGAGCAGATAAATTATTACTCCAGTCTGAATCCAAGCATGATAAACAATGTTTCTGAAACACAAGTCAAAACCACAAAGATGAATTATTGCTTTGGCATTTTCTTTGTTATTTATGTCCAGAAATCAATCATCAGCTGAAGGGGCAGAGTAATTTATAAGTTAGGTGGCATCAAATGCTTGTGGGACTCAAGTGGTATAACCTGTCTAGGAATTCCTATGAGATTTTATTACAGTGGAAAATAATTTTATTTTAAAACTGGCATTAATAACTTGCTACATGTTATTCTAACATGACATAAAATGTGAATTAAAAATAAAATACCTGATGAAAAGAGAAGTTCCCATTACTATATGAAGCAGTTTCTCCTTTCTTACCACACCTTTTTTAATAAAAATAAATGTAGGTGATGAAATATATATTATGAAAACAAGTTAACCAAAAAGACTTGTCATTTTGATGGAAGAGGTTATTTGTTCAACAAAATATCCAAGCACACAACACAATCTGGAAATCCAAGAGGGAGAGCAGAGACACCCTGTTTCCAAGCTTTTACCTTTCCCTGTCTGAGTTTTAGACCAGAAGTAAGTGTCTGAGGATATTGATTAAAAGGATAGGCATAGTTTTATGAACATATTTTGCTTCCTCAAACCAGGAAGGACTAGACAGTGACTGCGTCTTGTATGGGTAATATTGAGGATGAAGCTCTTGTAACAAATTGCAAACATCCAATTTCTCCTCTCTCCCATCTCCTCGTTCTGTGCTGTTTTCAAAATCATTTTGATCAACAGGCTCATAGTCATGACATACATTTACATCTAGCGTTATGGTGACCAAATTAATAGAAGTCTGGAGAGGTATGCCAAAAAGCCATTGTAATAATAAGGGGAAAAAATTGGTAACCAGAAGGAATGGTTTCTTTAGCAAGTTAGTATATACTGTTTTGCTATTGGCTTCATGTAAAAAGAGAGAATACTGCAAAGTGTTTTGGAAATAAATGATCAAATAAATAACCATAGTAAGTTAGTAAATTGATGTTTGGATGTCCATGGCATCAACATGAATTTTTATGAAGCTATTTCATTCCTAAACTAGACCCTAGTTTCTTGAATAGAGCCCTCAGTTTTAAATAGTGTGGTTAAGCTATTTTTGTAAGAATCGGATCCTTACTTTGTGCTCCTGGGAGTTTGAAATGTTGGTCTTTTGAGCCTGTTAGTTTGTGACTTGACAATCCCTACAGATGTTGGGAAGCAGCAATGAGTTACAGTCAAATCTTGTGATGACAAAAGGATACTGTTGATACTCCAGTCTGCATTGTGTTTGATTGGATGCTATGATGGTTAGTAGGACATGTGTGCTGAAAGAAATTTGACATGATATTTTTATTTTGTTGTGGGTTTAATCAAGGTGCAATCCCATCATAAATTGAGAGGCATCCATCAAAACATCAGGATTAACTGTAAATTGTTTTGATTCAGTAACTTGGAATAGAGTATTGTTCTGGAAAGTTGAAATCAACTGATATTATTCGAATCCCATTTATTTTTCAGTAGTGGCATGATCATAGTTATACTAAAAAAAGTTTTATCTTACACTATGCCTACAGTTTAATATGATATAATACTTTTTGATTGGTAAATAAGAACAAATGGAACTGTGAACGTTTTTCACCACTAAATAATCTACTTTTATGTCAACCTATCTCAAATTTCTGCCCCATCTATGAGATATGAAAGAATATGTGCCTTGACATTGTGTTGTTACCTATGTCACAGGAAATATGTCTCATACAGAGTCAGAGATTATGCAGTTTCAGAAAATGGTGTTTGCTCTACCAATTTTCTGAACACACTAGTGTGCCAGGAGTCATATTGTTAAATAAGTGCTTGTCCATTAGTACAGGTAGCAAGTATATATACTATATATGTATACATGTGTGTGTATATACATATATGTACTGCATATTTGGGGTATATATTTGGGACACACACACATATATCCCATGTTGTGGACAGGACAAGTAGCAACTCTGATTAGGAAACTTGCATTTAAACACTTGGCCATTAGAGGGCAAGGAAAGAAAAAGCCAAATATTTGCTAAAAATGTCTCTTTTTTTTTTTCCTTACTTTTCAAAACTAAAAGAAAACTAGAAGATGGAGAAATATTGATAAAGCAAAGTTCATATATTTGATCTTTGTTCTAGGACGTGAGGTAGAACATTACATAGTGTTAGTAAGTCTGTTTTTGTAGAACATTCCCATTTTAATATCAACATGAGTCCTGGTAGATAGAGTTTAAAACTCATTCCAGTTAGTATAACTCATCACAAATTACAATGCTTGATTATCACCTGAATAAACGTGATTCTTTGTAGTTGGAAGTGGTGATTTTGGTGGTGGTATATGTGTGTGTTCACTAAACCAAGCGCAATGACACATGTATGGTACTGTCTAACTACATTGACATTGGAAATCATCAGTAGAACAACTGGTGAACTCAACACAACTGCTAATATTACAGAGATGAAGCTCAACACATTTTAAGGAAAAAATTAAATTTTATTATAAAATATATCCTTTCTGAAATTTATTTCACCACTACTCCCACAGATTGCTTACCAAGAAAGAGTTATAAATCATAAACAATGATGGAAGCTGCAATTTTATTGTGTATATACTCTCTGTTCTTGACACTCCAGGTTTTTTGTTGTTGTTGTTGTTGTTGCTGATTTGTTTATTTGTTTTGTCTATTGGTGGTTTTTTTTTAAGAAAATATTTCCTGTTGGTTAATGTTGTCCATGTCTATTTCCTTCAAGGAAATACTCTTTGTTTTTCCCCCTGATGTTTATCAGGACAACTTTATTTTGACTTTAAAAAGCTGTCTCAGGTTTTGTCCTTTCCAATTAGTCTTGACATATTCAGTTAGTAACAGAAGCATTAAAATCCCAATTTCCCCCTCTCCAGACTGACGTGTACATGTGGAAAGCGTTTCTCAGGTCTCAGGGCAACTTCTGAAGCAAGATCTGGCTTGGAGTAGTCACACTTGATAGGATCAAGTCATAAGATTTAGGGACCTGTTCTAGCCCTATTCCTGTGAGAGATGGTCACCTACAGGAGACTTTCTCAGTCCTGTTCATTCTTATATAAGATGCTGATCACATTCTCAGTCTTGTAGATAGACTCCTGTCATCAGTCTTGCTCATAGGCCATTCATATGGTATATACTTACAACAAAACTCTCACCTCTTTAGACCAGTGGATCACATTGGAACACAACATATTAAACTCCATTGACTATGAGAAAACTCCGTTGAAATACAATATGAGGAACTTCATTGATTATGAGAAGAATCCACATGCTAGAATTCATGTGAAGTGAGTGACTGAGGTCCACTGTCCACATTTTACAAAGGTAGCATAGAAGATTCAGATGCTTTAGGAAGGTCATGAACTCTTCTCTATGTTTCAAAATCAAGTACCATGATGATTAGAACCAGATCAAAGTTGCTTTGAATTCAGTTTAATACTGAAATAAGGAGTTCGAGAGCACTGCAAGGCTGCAAGATGGCTCAGAGGATGAGTCCTTACTGCTGTATCAGAGGACAAAACTTACTTTGCAATAATGGATGGCTCAAAAGTATTTAGAGGTTTGGCACTGAGTTTCTGACCTCTATAGGCACACGTTTACTAAATTGAACACAGAGGGGGGGGGGAGAGACAGAGAGACAGAGACGGAGACAGAGAGATAGAGACAGAGAGAGAGACAGAGAAACAGAGAGAGAGAGACAGAGAGAGAGACAGAGACAGAGAGAGAGACAGAGACAGAGAATCTTTTTCAAACAGTGCAAAGGGAACTGATTAATTAAAGACAGCAGTGGCCCGATTGAGCATCCTTTGGGTATACACCCCAAAGTGGTTTTACTGGGTCTTGAGGAAAGTTGTTTTCTAATTTTCTGAGAAATCACCACACTGACATCTAAAGGGGTTGTACCAGCTTGCACTCCCACCAGCAATGCAGAAGTGTTCCCTTTACCCCACAACCTTTTCAGCATAAGTTGTCATCAGTGTTTTTGATCTTGGCCATTCTTACAGGTGTAAGATGGAATCTCAGAGTTGTTTTGAGTTGTGTTTCTCTGATGACTAAGGATGTATTCAACTATGTTCATAGCAGCTTTGTTTTTCATAGCCAGAACCTGAAAACAACCTAAATGCCCCTTGACCAAAGAATGGGTAAGGAAACTGTGGTACACTTACACAATGGAGTACTACACAGCAGAAAAAAAATTAATGACATCTTGAATTTTGCAGAAAAAATAGATGGAGCTAGAAAACATTATTTTGAGTGAGGTAACTAAGACACAGAAAGACAATTATCATATGTACTCACTCATAGGTGGTTTTTAAACATAAAGCAAAGAAAACCAGCCTACAAACCACAATCCCAGAGAACTTAGACAACAATGAGGACACTATGAGAGTCTTACGTAGATCTAATCTACATGGGAAGTAGAAAAAGACAAGATCTGAGTAAATTGGGAGCATGGAGACTTTGGGGGAGGGTTGAAGAGGAGAGAGGAGAGGCAGGGAGCAGAGCAGAGAAAAATGTAGAGCTCAAGAAAAATCAATAAAAATTGTTTTTCTATTATGGTTTCTGAATATTGTATAATTTTTACTTTATTATCTCTATTTTTCCACTTTACTGATATGGGAGTTACATGTATGTTTGCATCTTATTATTATATAAAATGCCTCTATGATTCATGTGTCAAATTAAGATTTTAAATTTTATGAAATGATTTGTTTCCCTGTGGGAAAAAAGCACAAGAAATGGATATAGACAGAGATGCACTCATTCCCACAAAGAAATTCATAGAAACATAAAGTTAGAAATCATAATATATACACATAAAACCTATGAGGCTAAAAAAAGTGCCTGGCAAAGCATTATCAACTATTACCATTTAATGTTTAATATTTTTCACATAGTGCTGACTAATATTAAATCAAATTAAAGAAATAATATGCAGGGTAGCTTTCCACTCTTTTAAACATTAGTGAAGCAATTCACTGTTTCACCAAGTATTTGTATGACACTTTCTAAAGTTCTGTGGAGGTTAAGATAGATTAATGTCCATCACAGCAGTGTCACAAGTAAATGTCAGATTCCAAAAGGTCTCAGCCCAGCAGCAGCTGCCAATATCAACCTTAGCTGATTTAGATTCTTTTGTCATCCAGATCATTTCCCTGCAGAGTATCCCCATAATCTTTCAGCAATGTACACTTAAGAAGTTAAATAATTTAATTTAGTGACTGAGTGTTGTATCATGTATTAAGTTGGCAATAGGCATGAGAATATCACCACTGACATCTCTGAAACCACTTTTCCTAACAACCGTTGATACTAGTGGAAATAATGTTGACTTTAATGATGAGAATAAAACTGAAAAGAATTTCCATCCTCACCATTAGTAATATTCTGATAATTTCTCACAAAACATGTCAATTTTACAAGAGAAAATTTCAAGACAGATTTAAAAGTTATATGCAGCTACCCATAAAAGAATGATAGCGTCTGTAATTGAATCTAGACAAGACAAATGGGCAAAGCCAACGAGGTACTGATGAAATATTCAATGGAATGATTACTTAATCGTAGAATTGTTGATCTGAAGATACAGAAATCACTGAGGAGTTACAGCATGTGCTCTGAGCTGAAGTTAAGCAAGCTTAGATCTTTTCCCTCCTAGAGTAAGAGAGGAAAGGTATGGCTTAATTCAGTAGAACAAAATGCCATCTTTTCTCCTTTGTCTATGATCCATTTTCTCTTTTCCTTATCTTTCAGATGTTTAAGAGAACACTTAAATGACAAGTATAAATTTATCATCCTCAGTTCTTTGGCATATATTAAATATAGTTTTTGAAATGGTAAATTGTATTAAATCCATTTCAGAAGAAGCGAGAGGTTGGGTTTATTATATTCTTCTTCACAATAATTCCTTCCCAATTTAATTATTCTTCATATAAAAGTTCTTTTGATTTTCTTTCAAGCACATTGAGCAACAGCTCAATTGATTCATGCTCTGAGATTTGTGTATTCTGGGATGCATGACCCCCTCCGCCCCGCCGATTGAGAAGTCTTTCTGCACTTCTTATCTTTCCAGTCCTGCATTGGTCATACAGCCTAGAGTTTACAGCCATTTTCACTTGTGCATCTCCACCATGGCCTCACTGTTGTTTCAGACAAAAGAAAATGTGGCCTATAAGAGGACAGAAGCTGCTGTAAATTTGTAGTGTATGTTTTACTATTTTTAAAATGCATTTATTATGTTTCCATGCCCATATGAAGGTAGTGAATTCTCCATTGTGGTGGGAAATGGTGGTACAAGTCAACTCTTTGGACTGAAAACATTGACTAAGCCAGAATACTTAATCAATTTTTATTTAACAATTTATTTTTCATTGTTTTTCTAAAGCTATACATTTTTCTCTGCTCCTCTCCCTTGCCCTCTCCCCTTTTGCCTTCTTCCATGACCCCTATTCTCACAAATTATTTAAGAGATTTTATCTTTTTCTCCTTTTTTATGTATATCTATATATGTCTCTCCTAAAGTCCTCTTTGTTGTCTAGGTTGTCTGGGGCTTGTGGACTGTAGGTTGGTTTTTCTTTGCTTTATGTCTAGAAGCCACTTATGAGTGAGTACATATTATATTTGTTTTTCTGGGTCTGGGTTACCTCACTCGATGTGTTTTTTTCTAGATACATTTGCCTGCAAATTTCAGTCATTATTATTTACTTCTGTGTAGTACTCCATTGTGTAAATGTACCACATTTTCTTTATCCATTCTTCAATTGAGGGGCATCTCTGTTGCTTCCAGATTCTGTATATTACAAGTAATGCAGCTATGTATATAGTTGAGCATATGTCCTTGGGTATGATTGAGCATCCTTTGGGTATATACCCAACAGCACTATTGCTGTGTCTTGAGGTAGATTGTTTCCATATTTTAATTAAAGTCAAGTTTAATGAAAAAAATCTTTCTGGGCAAGTAAGAGTATGGGTCAAAGTTCAGGGACTCTTAGACGAAGTAAATTTTAGTCAAGGTGTCTTTAACTAGAGTGTGTTTAGATGGATGGAAAGGAATGGTTCAATTAACCATTGTGAAGTAACAAATGGGAAACTATAGAATCTGTGTCTGGCCTTTCCAGATCCCCAAACAGCTGGTACCACTAAGATTTATTAAGCTTACTCACATGGAATGTTGTGTAGTAATTCCCTTCCTAGAACACAAAGGAGTAAAGGGAGTTTTTAACCTCTACTGCATTAGAGGAGTAAAAAGCTTAATAAAACTGGGTATTGTCAATAATGAATTTGCTTATTTTTACTTCAGTTTGTAATTTATGAAGGTATCAATAGGATATTAATAAACTTACACCAAGCCCTGTGACTTGCAGTGGATTTGCATATGTAAAACATAACCAACACAACAGCAATGGGAAATGGACTTATATTTAAGCAATATTGAAATATTCACTTATTTTAACAGTAAAATTCAGTGGTGACAAATCACTATCTCACAGAGATATTTAAAGATAGAATGTGTGTACATATTACATACTATATACTGCACACACACACACACACACACACACACACACACACACGCCACAGCTGGCTTTTGTGGATATGTACAGTGGGAACATCAGCTTTGGTCTAAAATTTTTCTAGAGTTATTTGTATAGTTTAACCGTTGTTGGATATATTTACTAACATTCTGTTCTTAGCAATTTATGTTAATTTCCAGTTTATTCACAAATTATAATTATGTTTTAAAACATTAAGATAGGTTATAGATAGCTAAACCCAAAGCATATGCAGTGTGCCTTTCTGATGAAAAGATGTAGTGTGAACATTTGAGGTTGGGGCTACTCTCTAAATTTCAGCTGGAATTAAGTCAATAATGCCAAACTCTTTGTAGGTCATAGGGCATGATAGGTAGAAAATAGAGAGATTCCATTTCCATGTAGGACTTTGATACATTCCATAATTCAGTTAGAACATGATTGCCATGAAAATTTTATCCATAGAACAAACTGTTATCAGATGGTGTGTGCCCCCAAAATAGCTTTTGGTAACATAAGAAAAGTCAAAGCATACATGAGTGAAAATCATGCCTACATAAATAGTTGAAAAGAGAAACAAAGAATAAATGCCCATCAACACAGATATGTGTAGAAGGAGCAGCGGGCCACTTCCCACTGCCCAGGAGGGCTCCTGGCTCCCGGCTACCTTCACCCAAAATAATTACATGGAAACTGTATTCTATTAAACACTGCTTGCCCCATTAATTTCAGCCTCTTCTTGGCTAACTGTCACATCTTGATTAACCCATTTTTATTAATGAGTGTAGCACCATGAGGTGGTGTCTTATCGGGAAGATTCTTAACTTGCATCCATCTCGGAGAGGAGAGCTATGGTGTCTAACTCACTTCCCTTCTTCCCAGCATTCTGTTCAGTCTACTCCACCTATCTAAATTCTGCCCTATCTGGCCAAGCAGTTTTCTTTATTAATTAACCAATGAAAGCAACAGATAGATAGAAGACACTCCCACATCAGATATGCACAAGGGGGTCAAAGGTGTATCTAGTTGAGAGAAATCCAAACTCACAAACACTTGTAATCGAGTAGACAACTAGGCTGTAAGCCTCTATGAGAAATATGTCTTTCCCTCCACATACCAGATGCAATATAATGTAATGTATTGTTCAAATGTTAGTCCTGTGTATTTGTGTATGATGTGTGTTAGGGACCAGCAGGCAAATAGCACAGTGTGCTTGTAAAGTTGATAGATAACCTCTTGTGTCTGGTCTTCCACTTTGAGACAGAGTCTATCATTGCTTTATGCTATTTATTCCAGTCCTGCTGGCCTGTGAGCTTTTGGGTTTTTCTTGTTTTCACCTCCCATCTTGTGGTAGAAAGATAGGAGCTACCATCTTTATGGTGCTACAATTCTTGCTTTATGTGACTTCTCTGCATCTGAGCTCCAGTACTCATATTGGAGCAGCAGACACTTTACTCAGTGTCTCATTTGCCTAACCCTGAAGCTGGCTCTTCTTCATTAACTAACTCACCATAATATATAGTTCTCTCATACAGAAATGCAGCACTGTTGATTGAGAATAACCAAATTTACCCTTTGCAACTGATATACTACAAGACTTCTGATGCTCATGTGCAGAGCTTAACAATTAAAATATGGACAATACTAAAGTACACTAGCCACACATAATACTCATGTCTAACATGGGCTAGTACTAACAAAATAGGTGTGCTGCTAACTTTTTAAACCTGGTTATCTTACTCATTTCTCCTAACAGTGAAGTAGTCATTGTTATGGTCTCTATTTTGTTGTGGTATAAAGATCTCCTCCTAAGTGGTTGCACAAGTTTGCATTCCCACCAGCAATGGATGAAGGTACCCCTTTCTCCACAACCTCTCCAGCAAAGGCTATCATTGGTGTTTTAGATTTTAGCCATTCTGACAGGTGTAAGATGTTATCTCAAAGTTGTTTTGATTTGCATTTCCCTGGTCGCTAAGGAGGTTGAGCATGACCTTAAGTATCCTTTGGCCATTTGAACTTCTTCTGTTAAGAATTCTCTGTTCAGTTCAGTGCCCCGTTTTTTAATTGGGTTAATTAGCATTTTAAAGTCTAGTTTCTTGAGTTCTTTATATATTTTGGAGATCAGACCTTTGTCTGTTGTTGCAGGGTTGGTGAAGATCTTCTCCCAGTCAGTAGGTTGCCTTTTTGTCTTAGTGACAGTGTCCTTTGCCTTACAGAAGCTTCTCAGTTTCAGTAGGTCCCATTTATTCAATGTTGCCCTTAATGTCTGTGCTGCTGGGGTTATACTTAGGAAGTGAACTCCTGTGCCCATCTGTTGTAGGGTACTTCCCACTTTCTCTTCTATCAGGTTCAGTGTGTTCAGATTGATATTGAGGTCTTTGATCCATTGGGACTTGAGGTCAGTGTGGCGGTTTCTCAGGAAATTTGGGATCAACCTACCCCTGGACCCAGAAATACCACTCTTGGAAATATACCCAAGAGATGCCCTATCATATGATAAAAGCATTTGTTCAACTATATTCATAGCAGCATTATTTGTAATAG
>NW_026067937.1:13262239-13265844 GCF_014885135.2 Alexandromys fortis | reverse complement strand
GAGACAGTGGGGCTGATCTATTGGGAGCTCACCAAAGCCAGCTGGACTGTGACTGACAAAGCATGGGATAAAACCGGACTCTCTGAATATGGCGGACAATGAGGGCTGATGAGAAGCCAAGGACAATGGCATGGGGTTTTGTTCCTACTTCATGTTCTGGCTTTGTGGGAGCCTAGCCAGTTTGGATGTTCACCTTCCTAGACCTGGATGGAGGGGAGAAGACCCTGGACTTTCCACAGGGCAGGGAACCCTAACTGCTCTTAGGACTGGAGAGGGAGGGGGAGAGGAGTGGGGGAGGGGGAGGGGGAGGGGGCGGGAGGAGGGGGAGGGAAATGGGAGGCTGGGAGGAAGCAGGAATTTTATTTTCAATAAAAAAATTAAAATCTCCTCCTATCCATCCTTTCCCTCTCTCTTACTTCCCTTAAATTATTCAGTTAAGGTGGTGAAAAGAATAAAACACAACTATTCCATAACACAACTATTCCATCACAACTGTGGTAATTGAAGATAAGTAAGAATTAATTATGCAAAAAAAAGAAAAAATAATTAATTATGCAGGAAGACTTTTAAAATGAGAATATAAATTTTGACCTCAAGCTTTTAGAGAAGGTTTTAGTTTGTTGTATGGAGGGCAGGCCCCTTGTTCCATCCTGCTCAGCTAGGTTACACCCAAAATAACCACACGGAAATTGTATTCATTAAAATACTGCCTAGCCCATTAACTCTAGCCTCTTACTGGCTAACTCTCATATCTTGACTAATCTGTTTCTATTAATGTGTATCACCACTTGACTTGCTTACCGGCATGAGTCTAACCAGTGTCCATCTTGGGCAGGAGAAACATGGCGTCTGCCAAACTTCCCTTCTTCCCACCATTCTGTTCTGTCTACTCTGCTTACCTAAGGGCTGCCCTATCAAAAGGCCAAGGCAGTCTCTTTATTCAACCAATGAGAGCAACACACAAATACAGATGGAACTCCTACACCATTAATTCATTCAAGAAATGTGGGTCTCTAGTTCTGCTCACATATTCATCAGGACACTGGACCCAGTCACTGAATAAATAGAGTTCAGGAGATCACAGATTACATACTTCCAGAAAGGGATTTGTAGTTGAGGAGGACTAGCAAAGGTGGGTTGTGTAGTTGTATGTGTAGTTGAGAGTTGCATTTGTATTTGTAGTTGAGAGTTGCATTTGTATTTGTAGTTGAGAGTTGTATTTGTATTTGTAGTTGAGACTTGAGGAGGACAGGGAAAGGTAAGTTTGTTAATGGCAGAATGAGGCAGTTAGCTTTTTTGTTGTTTTGGGTTTTGTTTTATTTTTGAGATAGTGTTTCTTTGTGTATCTTTGGCTGCCTTAGAACTAGCTGTTTAGACCAGGCTGACCTTGAACATGTAGATCTGCCTGCCTCTGTCTCCTGGATGCTGACATTAAAGTTGTGCATCATCACTAACTAATTTTTACTTTCTAGGGAGTGTTATGTCATCCTCACCATCATATGTCTGCCTGTAATGCTGTTTTTCAAATTATTTTAGTTGAATAAAAATGTGAGACATTTTTATTGGTGAACATTTTTATGGCCTATGGTCAAGTCTATCTTCCTGATTTCAAAGATTCCTTTTTTTATTATTTATTCATTTGCACATATACACATTCATATATATATAAATATTATAACATAATTATATAATTTCTTCCTTCCCTTTATTTTCTCCAAATACTCCCACATACAATTTCTCTCTTTAAAATTCATTCTCCCTCTCTCTCTCTCCTCTCTCTCTCCTCTCTCTCTCTCTCTTTCCCTATCTCTCTATTTCTCTGTTTGTTGCCTATACACATATACATAGACTTATACATACAAGTTTGATTGGAATTTGCAACTTCCAGCTCTCCCCTACATGATTCAGAAAGCCCCATTCCTCTCTCTCTCTCTCCAATCCCCACTCATTCAGAAAGTCTCCTAACACAGGAAAGGCAACAAAAATGCCTAATTCTACATTCTTGGAGGGTACTGCAGCTTCCTTGTCTGAGTTGCTCACTTCCTACCTACACACTCAGCTTTTGACCATATTTGGGCACAAACCCAGCTTGTAGCAGACACATCATCACACATTGCCTAAAACCTATAAAATCTCCCTGCTTTTGTTTGGAGGAACGATTTCTCTGGCTTCTGCCTCTGGGACTGGAGAACCTGCCTGAGCATTACTGTGTTCTAATAAAACTGGTTTGTTTGTTTATTTCAGTTTGACTTGATCTGGTTTACTGTGTTGATACAGAAACTTATTGTGTAGGGAGTAGAAAACCTATTAATACACACACACACACTCTCTCTTTCACACACATACAAACACACACTCCTGTGTTATGCATTTTTAGAGGAACAAAACTCATAGAGTTAATCTTTCTCTCTCTGTGCATATATAAGAGGAATTTATTAGAATTACTTTGGTCCAGATTCTACAACAATGACTGTCTACCGACAGAAATTCCAAGAATCCAGTTGTTGCTCAGTCTATGAGATTGGATGTTTCAGCTGGCCTTCATTACATGCCAGAATCCCAAAGAAGTAGACCCTAATATCAGTGAAGGAATGGACTTGCCAATGAGAGTGAGAATAAGCAGCCAAAGGAGCAAGTGTCCTCCTTTTATTACCTCTATATAGGCTGCCATCAGAAGGGGTTGTCCAAGTTGAAGCATGACTGCTTAAACAAGAGCCAAACAAGGGCAAAACCAATCAATCTGCTTACAGGAAAGGAAGAAAAGCTCATGAGTCTTCAACTAAAGATAAAGACCTACAGTTAGTTGTACAGTTTTGTATTATTAACCAGTCTGATTCGGACAAGTTTATTCTCTTTCACCTTCTTTATATCAGCTCTTGAATTTAAAAGAAAATTGTTGTACACTTGTATACTTCCTGAAAATCTATTGTAGAAATTTCAAATGTCTGATCATGAAGCAAACTTACAATCTTTATTTTATAGTCTGTGTTTTTATAGATCTGGTAGAAAATGGAAATAAAGGCACTGGGCATGGTTATAGTATATAATATTGCATATTTTTAGTATTCTGGTATTAGAATGCAGTCACTGACTGCAGATAAAGTTGTCAGTTTCCTTGTGTGTGACTGTGTCTATACCCTTTACAGTATTTGCTTCAGTCTTGAGTTCACTTTGTTTTGACATCAGTTTGATAAGAAAAATAGTGAATGTTTCACTTTTAAAATTAAAAAGAGGCAGATTTGAGTAAGTTCTCATCAACACCATACAAATACTCATATCCCTTGATTCTGACAAAAGTTTGGTACCTTTTATTAATGAGTAAATTTACAAGGATAGTGGGGACTAAATCCTATGAAAAAGGCTGGTTGTTAGGAAGAACGATGCTACAGTCTGCTTGCTGCTGGTGCTTTGCTTTGGAATGTATTCCTTCCTCTGAAATATGGTGATGTGTTTCAATCCTATCTTTTCCACAAATAAAAATGCATGCGGGGAAAGTGTAGAAATAATTTGAGACTGCTGTTCGTTTTAGATCTAATTTCTTGCAAACTGAGATGCTTCTGATCTGGGTATTTCCTGACCTAGTCATTTTGCTTCAAATATATATA
>NW_026067937.1:13224463-13262130 GCF_014885135.2 Alexandromys fortis | reverse complement strand
ATATATTTTTTTTTTCCTGTTGGCACTTCACTGAATTTTACTTCTCTTCCCTGAAATCATGCACACTGTGCTGGCCTGTAAGCAAGGTTGGTGTGTTCAGACAGCTATTCCTCTTCAGTACTTCTGAATGTTGAAAGATGAAATCCACTCCATGTCAATAAACCTCAATCTTCTGGTCCTGCATAGTCCCCTAGTTTCAGTTTCATGGTCCCGCCCACCTTTTCTGTTTCCTTGAAAAGCGGAAAGGAGAAAAAGGAGGCTATCTCTAGAGACAACTCTGAATTTGCACTCTATTTCCTGCCAAAATGACTTCAAAAGTAAATTTGAGTCAATTTCAGGAGGCAAAGAAAAATCTTTCTTTTCCTTCTCAGTCAATGTTACTTGTGATTTTCCACCTCTCCTCTAAGCCTTTTCTTTTTCTCTTCTGTCTCTTCAACCCTGCCCCTGGAGAGTCCAAACAATCAAAAGCTATTAGGGAAAAACGTGACAATTATGAACACCATTAATGTATATGTAACACAGAAGAGCATTTAGTGGGTAGAAATAAGACCAGATAAGGCACAGTTTGGAAGAACACATAGGTATTATTATTTAGTGGGGAGGTTAGAAATAAAATCTCAAAAGGATTTGTATGTTAAGACATTTTGAAGCATAATAAAAAACCTAAAATATTCTTAATTTTAAAAGTTTATTTTATTTACTTCTATTATCAATGTGTGTGTTGTGTGTGTATGTGTGATATGACTGTTTTTGAGTGCAGGCCTGCATATGGCAGCACACGTGAATATTAGAAAATAACTTGGGAAGTCAGTCTCTTCCACCCACTGTGGGCACCACAAATTAGAACAACATACTTGCAGTATAAGCATTTTTTTCCATTGAAGCATTTCAGAGCCTCCTAAGGCATGCCACAGTTGTATTGTAATCTACTCTGAATACTATCATGTAAATATAATACAAGGGAGAAGAAAGAATACATGAAAAATTGTGGGAAAAGTCTCAAAATTAAATCACCTACAATTTATAATTGATGAATAAAAAGAAAATAATTTATTTAAGTAAATAAAACATTTAACATTTAAAAATAGTCTAGAAACAAACTTTCTCAATATTTTATCTTTAAAATCAAATAATTTTATTCATCTGAGTTTCTTATTTAAAGGAAATTCTCAATTTCAGTTTCAATCATATGTGTGTGTGTGTGTGTGTGTGTGTGTGTGTGTGTGTGTGTGTGTATACTGGTAGAGATTACACTTTGATCTGATAGTTGTGATATAAGATGCTCAAACCAAATCGAATGTAAGTCTAAAAATAGCATTAGATATGTGTGATGTGGGAGGGTCTTCTGTTTTGTTTTAATTTCATTGGTTAATAAAGAAACTGCCTTGGCCATTTGATAGGCCAGCCCTTAGGTTGGTGGAGTAGATAGAACAGAATGCTGGGAAGAAGGGAAGTGAGGCAATCGCCATGCCTGTCCTCTCAGGGTCGTAGACTCAATGGAGCCAGCTGCTGGGTCAGACATGCTGAATCTTTCCCATCAAGCCCTCACCTCATGGGTTAGAAATGGGTTAATCAATTTGTGATAGTCATCCAACAAGAGGCCAGATATAATGGGCCAGGCAGTTTTTAAATGAATGTGTTTGTGTGTTGTTATTTCTGGGGCTAAGCTAGCCGTGTAGGAGCTGAGCGGGATGAAAAGCAGGCCTGCCGCAGCTCATTACTACATATGTGTTACTATCATGTGCAGAATTTGTAAAACAAAACAGTTCAACCACTCTGAAGGGGTGTAAACATACAAACAAAACAAACACTACTTTCATTTAAAGGATTGTACAGACAAGTGAGTGTAAGTGTAACAAATTAGTTTGGTACGATAAATAACAAGGCTTACTCAAGAATAACAGTTATACTTTAATGGTTAAAGAGGGGAAACTCACACTATAAGAGTGGGAGGTCTGACTTCCAATCGGTCTGGTGGGCACCGCACAAAAAGCACATACCTGTATCTTCCAGTTTTTCTTCCTGGGGTTCAGGTCGCCATGCCCCAATTAGCTGTGATTGGTTGACAGAGTTTCCCCATCAAGTAGGGAACCTATTGAGTGTTCTGTGTGATGTGATACAAGATGTAATAATGTTTGAACAATATTTGAAAAGATTCTACAAAGGCTTTGGATGGTCAACAATGGAAGCTCAATCATAGTAGAACTCTGTATAGTACAAACATAAAAGTGGTTCAGGTAATTGTGGGCATGAAAACTTCAGAAGAAAGGGTTTTCTTGCCACAAAAGAGGAAAGTAGACACCATGAAAGAAGGGAAAATGGAAGCCCTCCAGAGTTAGAAGGGAGCCATTCAGGCAGCGAGCTAGAGCTCCCACTAGAAAGACATCTTGGTGGAACTGTGGGTGGCTTGGGGGAGGCTTCTACAAAAAGGAAAAATAACAGGAGAAAAGTAACTTCATCACCTCACACAATGACAGTCATCGTCAGAAAGTGACTGAGGAAACTGAGGCAGTCAACTGGGATTCCAGATTCAGTGGATCCTCTTCACCTTCTCCATGAATGATCTTCTGACTTTTCTTTCCTGCTGCAGATATTTTTGTATTATGGCATAGACAATAGTGGCCTCTGCTGGAGTGGTTAGCTTTCCAGCTTTCTCAAGGATGCAGTGTTTTTTAACACCCTTATTGGCCTTTAGTTTTCCCTTTGTCCATTGCAGAGACAGAGAGTCAGTATGACACATGACACTGGGCTTTGAAGGACACTTGACATGATTGGGTCAAAAGTTGGAGGTCAGACCCACTCCTAGGGCCAGCTTTACAGTAAATTTAAATAGCACATGGAGGTTTATCAATATATTTACATGACACTTGAATGGGTGAACAGGATGCTGAGGGGGGATCCAAAGGGGGCAAGGATATTACCTTCACAGCAGAACCCCAAGTGGCATAATTTTTAAAATAGGCCTTATGTACCAAAGATCTCAGAACCCTTCAAACCATAGTTCCCAACTAGGATCCAGGTGTTAAAATATGGAAATCTGAGAGGACATTTTCTATTCAACCCATAAAAGCTATTGAAGGTAGTCATGTATCTTATTCATGCATGTGTTGTTTTTTTTATAAAAAACAATAACACATAATTATATTCATCATTTACTATATAGGTTATATAGATATAAATGATATAGATGATAGAAATATTAAAGATATATTTACAATAAGTGAATTATTATTAAATTTGCTTTATAGAATGAAAGACTGATGAAACAGCGATTAGAAATGGGAATTAGTTGTCCTAGAAACAGGTATCTGTGCCACCTGTTTGCAGAAGCCTAAGATCTTCTGTGTTCTTGGCTTGACATGGACAACATGAGAGAGATCACTGTATTCCCCAGAAGCTGGATGAAATTAAATTTTCCCTAATAAAGTTCAGTTAATATTGCCATATTCGATGTTCACACTTAATGTCAATGAACATCAGAATATGGGTGAATGGGAGTCTTTGGTCTTACAGTAACCATTCTGAAAACTACTACTCTTGTTTCCAGTGCATTTTTTTCTTCTCTACCTAACCTCTATACTTAAGCCAAATTTATTTTTTAATTACCCTTTCCATTCTCCCCTTTACAAAATGTCAATGTCTCCAAGAAGGAAAAGGGTCTCTGTGGAGGTGAGCAGGGCTTGAACTTCAGATCTCCTACCTCAGCATCTCAAAAGCTGGACTTTCAGGCAAGTACCATCATTTCAGAAAAAAGAAAAAAAAAACAGAGCTCATCACCGTCTCCATCTTCACAACACGGCCCCTCCTCTCCTTCCCGTCATCTTTCAATACCCTCCTTTTTTTTCTTGTGTTTCTTTGTTGACTGTCACTTTGTGAATGTCCTTTCTGAATTTTTTACTCATCATTAAATCCCTGGTCAAGAAATATGAAACTGTCAATCATTGAAGAACATTTCTAGTCATTTCATAACCATGAAAAAGTAAATCTATGAACATGGCCTATTGTATCTTTTTATTGTCTGTTTCTAGAATAGTTTATGTCATGTGGCGATCACACAAAAATGTTTGTTTAATGAATTAATGATCTCACGATGAAATATTTGGTTTCTGTTACTTAACACACTTAATTGGGCATTCAAACATCCATGGTGATTATAATTACATTCTAGTGGATGGAAGATCTTTTTTTTATATAAATGAACACACACATGCTCACACACACAGACACACAATCAGTCAATCAGACTAAACTTTGAATAACAATATAACTAACTGAGACCTTCTGAAATTGCTCATATTCTTGTCATAAGTTTCTATGGTGTTACTACAAAGGTGAATGATTTTTAAGTTTTATTTTTAATCTTGTTCACAGTTACAAGAGTGTAATTTCCATGGATGTGTGGATGTCTATTGAGACCAAAAGAAGAACTCAGACCTCCTAGAACTGGAGTTAGAGGTAGTCATAGGTCACCTGATATGGATGCTCAGATCAGAACTTAGATACTTTGAAAGAGCAACAGACACTCTTAGGTACTGAATCATATTTCTTGTCCCATGAATATTTTAACTTTTGTTATTACTAGATAATGAGGTAAGCTGTTTGGAAGTCTAGATCTAATAATATAAATTTTGGTATAAAACTTCACAGAAAGGAAACTAAATTTAACAAAAACTAATCTGTCTTCAGTCATCCAGCTAGGCAAAGATAAATGTAATAGTAAAAGTAATTAAATTCACCAAAATTTATTGTTTTATTTTACTTGTTAAGAAGAGAAGTTATACTGTGACTTATTTAAAGGCTAGTACTTTATACAATTGCCTTTCTAAGGGCAGCCAACTTGAAAATAAATGTTAGTGTGAATGATTCGATCTAATTTGGAAGAACAAGATTCTGGGACAGAGAACTGAAGGGTGATGGCAAAGATTGTGGCTATAAATCCTGCAGCAAAAACAAACAAACAAACAAACAACCCCCCCCCAAAAAAAAAACATAGTCCTCTGTCCTTCACATAATAGAACAGTGAAAAGTTTGATTGGGTTCATCAGTATCCAGGAAGGCTTCCATCTTCACGAGCTTTCTGTCTATTTAGGGACTTCTTTTAATTGAGCACTGATTCAGACCAGCGCTATCTGCTTAATAAGGGACTCCTGTAACAACTGAAATTTCTAGTCTTGAAGGCCATTAATCTCTTCCTAATTCCTTAGTAGTCTGATCAGAAGCCTGTGGAACTTGAGGGACCCTCAGAAGCTCTTCGACCTTTGACCCAACTGCTCCTCCTGCTCTTCTTGGTCTAGGTCTGCCAACCTAGAGAACCAATCTTGACTTCATTTTCTGGCCTGACTGTGTCATAAAATAATTTTGGGAGAAAAAATGTTTTCCTGTATTCCCTTTTTCTTTCAACCTCTGTGAAAAACATCTCATCCACACACGGAGGTAAATATGTATTGAAAGTGAGAAATTCTCTCTGCATGTACTCCTCTAACACTTAAATAAGAGCACCAGGAGAGGATGGCACAACATCCTCTAAGGTACCCTTTCAAGGCACACCTTAGAATTCTTCCTAGAAGTTGCAATGTGTCCCCTTTTGGCTTTTTGAGAAATTGAGATAATTATGAGAACAATCAGACACAAAGAAACACATTTGCTAATGTGGTGATAAGGTCTCTGTAATCTATTCTAACATTCACCTATTTCATCATTCTGTTTGAATCATAGCAAAGAAAATACTACAATGGCTTTAGGTTTGTAATAGGGGATGCTTACTCATTCTGTTTGAAAGTGACCTTACAATGATGACAATTGTATCTCATTATATGACCATGTGATTATGTTCCTTTTTAAACAAGAGTACATACATGTATACCTGTAGCTATCAATACATTTTGCTAACATACTTAGCAGAACTTTTTGAAATTGAGGCTTATACAAACATGGAAAAATATATAATCAAGATTGCTCTAGCTGAAACATGATGGAGGTGGGTCTTGTATCTTATCTGTTGATTTCATTGGTTAATAATAAAGAAACTGCCTCGGCCCTCATAGGACAGAAAAATAGGTGGGCGGAATAAACAGAATAGAATTCTGGGCGGAAGAGGAAGTGAGGTCAGACTCTGCTCTGCTCCCGGACAGACCAGACAACTCTGCGCTTTGGAGCAGAGACATCATGGACGGAGGCTAGAATCTTCCCGGTAAGCGCACCTTGGGGTGCTTACACACATCATTAGAAATGGGCTAGTCCAGGTGCGAGAATTAGCCTGTAAGGGCTAGAGTTCATGGGCCAAGCAGTTCTTAAATGAATACAGTTTGTGTGTTGTTATTTCGGGCATGAGCTAGCCAAGCGGCCGGGGTGTTGGGGACGCAGCCCCGCCGCCCTTATTTCAACAGATGGCACCCAGACGTGTGGCTAACTGAAACCACAAAAAGCCTGAGAAAGCTTGGGAAAGAGTAAAGCATGTTTGTTTTCTTGGTAGCAACAATTTTTCGGGTCTGCTTCGCTTGTTAGAAGCAAGCAAGCGCTCTCATCTAAGAGAGGCTTCCTGACTCAGCTTCAGCTGCAAAACCCTGCAGCTCATTAAGAGGCCCTGCCACGAAACACTTAAACGGTGTTGGTGAAAAGCTGAATGCATGCTTTTCGGTTTTCAGCCGTAGCAGGAAAAAAGTTGTACTGTTTTAAAATGCCGGCTTTCTGGGCCGTCCTGCCAGGGCAAACTCTGTTTCCCTTATTTTTAAGCCTTCTCAGGTTTTTAAGTGGATTTAGCCCATCACGTCTGGGCGCCATCTGTTGAAATAGGAGCGGCAGGGCTGCGTCCCCGGCACCCGGCCGCCCGCATGGCTAGTTTATACCCAGAAATAATTACACGGAAACTGTATTCTTTCAAACACTGCCTGGCCCTGCTAGGTCCAGTTTCTTATTGGCTAGCTCTTACATATTGTTCTAACCCATTTCTAATATTCTGTGTAGCCCATGAGCTGGCTTACCAGAGAGGATCTTTACCTGCATCTGTCTGGAGTGGGAGCATCATGGCGACTCACTCACTCAGCTTCTTTTTCCCAGCATTCTCCTCTGATCCCAAGCGGGAACACAAACATCCAGTCCCATAAAAGCCTTGAAATGCTTTAAAGCCAGAGTTCATGCTGGCAGCCCCAGGAAGCCGCACTTTAAAATGACGCAACTTTTTTTTCTGCTGTTATTGCTGAATCAGGAAATCTCTTTATGGCACACCACCAACAGAGAGCAAAACTCTGTGTTAAACTCAGTCGGTAGAGCATGAGACTCTTAATCTCAGGGTCGTGGGTTCGAGCCCCACATTGGGCGCCAGATGAAGGCATAAGTCACGAACAAGGCCACACCAGTTTGGAGTTATGATTAATAGGGTGTTATTTATTTAAAGGGGAAAACTTACAGATCACCGTCCCAGACAACAGCTATCTGCACAACCAGGAAGGGAGTCTAGTCTCCGGCGGAGCAGGAAGTGAAGAGAGCGATCAGAGGAAATAGCCGCTTTCTTAAAGGGAGAGAGACCACGCCCCAATGGGCTGGTATCACAGCAGCTATTGGTTGGAGGGGCGGAAGGACCTCCCGCAACAGAAACACACCTGGAGGAAAAGTTAGATCCCGTTTGCTTCTTTTCAGTCCAGAAAGGATACTAGAAAGCCCACTTGTGGACTCTGTAGAATGCTGTTGAATTTATCCAATGTCTCTGTGGAAACATAGAGGAAAGAAGTGAACCCTAAAGCAGTGTCACTAGCTGGTGACAGAGCTATGTCATTCTTTACCAGAGGCTATGCCCTAACTTTTTATTTCCTAATAAAATAAAATTCTGAAAATGAAAATTACTGAAAAGCAATTCAAACAAATTAAATTTACAATGGATGAGTTGTCTGTAATGATCTTGTGACAGAATAAGTCCAAGAACTTCTAAAACAAAGATTTATGGTATTGCTTAATAAAGGCCATGCCCATGGTGGGCTATTATCTTGCCTGAGTAAATTTGTTCTTGAGTTCTTTCTTGCACCTCTCTTAGGTGGCACATTAGACCTCTTCTTGGTCATCTGAAACACATTGAGAATTCTGTAGCACATTCTTAGCCTTCTTCTACTTTATACCTGCCCCAACCAATGTTTGCCAACTTCCTTGTACTTGTGGAACTACCAGGTATGTGAATGTGCAGAGAAATCTGAGAATGCCTACAGGAGGAGATAGAAGAAAGGCATGACCTCTCCATGTACTTGCAGAGGCCCTCATGAACATTGTAACTTCGAAGGAAGACACCCCCTTTCCCACTGTGGTAGGCAAGGAAGTCAATATTTCACAGGAAAGTATTTAAACTATCTGAGTGAATATCTTTTTCTACCTTTTGACCTGGCTTCCTGTTACAAGCTGTAAAGTTTGCTTTACTCTTAAATCACTATTTATTTTCCTACTTTTGCAACCAAATATCCCATCTTTAATCTGTTTTCTGCTCAATCTTTCCATCTTTAATTTTTACTTCTTTTCATTCTTCTGTAGTCATTTCGTCTTGCCTTCTGCCTAATCTTCTTTGATATTTTCTTTGCTAAACGTTTGTTAGGGTTTTTTGAATAAGTTAAAATAATTTTGATGTTAGAATTATATCATTTCCCTTTTTCACGCTTTCCTCTAGATTTTCCATGTGCACCACTCCATTCTCTTTTGAATTTATTCTCTCTCTCTCTCTCTCTCTCTCTCTCTCTCTCTCTCTCTCTCTCTGTCTGTCTTGCTGATGCTATATACACATACACACAGAGATAGGTATAGATAGATGATAGATAAATAGGTTGATAGAGACAACCTGTCCAGCCCATATAGTGTTATTTGTAAATATGTTTTCAGTGCTGATCATTTGTTAACTGGTATCTTTCTTTCCCCAGAGGAAGACTATTTTCTCCTGCTCTTAGCTTTCTTTAGTTGCCTGTAGTTCTCTCTCTATGACTGATCCCTCATAATCCCCCCCTCCCATTTTCCATGTTACTATGTTTATTATTGTCATCATTTTCAGCTTATGTCTAAGCAACCCTATTGGAGAGACTTCAGGAGTGTAGTTTCAGACATTTCCAGGTAACACAGTCTCACATTCCTGTTCCTCTGACTCTTAGACTCCTTCCATTCCGTTTTCCACATGATCCCTGAGTTTTAGATACAGAAGTTATATTTTAGAAGTATTTATTGGGACTAGGGCCCACAACTCTGCATTTTGATTGGTTGTGTTTTTTCTGTGATGGTCTCCATCTGTTGTTAGGAGAATTTTTCTTGGCGAGGGTTTGGGGCTACATTTTTTTTTCTGTGAGTATAAGCACATTATCAGTACAATACAGTTAGAGATTATGCTGAGTTAGTAAAGTGCCAGTTGTAGATTCTCCTCCAGACTCCATGATTTATTATTCCTGGATAACTGGCTAGATTTCCATTACCAGGTATAACTTCCCCCTTGTTGAGCAGGTCTTAAGTCTGGTTAGAGAGATGACATCAAAGTAAGATATGCACCCTTAGGTTTACCATACCATGCTGGCCAGTGATGTGGTTCATAGGTACCAAAGATGGGTGGGGCTGTTGTTTTTTCCTCCCCTGGAAGAATACATGGCAACTTCTCATACCAGGTGAGCATTCTTTTCTTAGCCCCTTAGCCTTCCTTTACTTTATCCCTCTTCCCCTCCCTCCTTTTGCTTTTACTGCCTCATTTTCTCTGCTCCTCTTTTTCACTGTCCCATTTTTCATTATTTAAGAATTGTTTCTCCTCTTTCTTTATCTTTGAGATTCGGGTTTCCTTTTTTACACTCTTCCATTCTTCCTTCTCTTTTTCCTTTCTTTTCTGACCTTTTCATCTTTATCTTTCCTTCTTCTACCACCTTTTCTTCTTTCTTCTACATATTTTATCCTCCACCCTCCAAAGAATATCTCTCTCCTTCACTTGTACTGGTTTTCCAAAAGCAGAACTGTAGTGTAGCATGAGGGCTGGCTTGTTGGGGTTTCTGTCCCACCCAGTACCCCACAGATGGCAAGCCACCCCCCTCCAAATCACACAGAGATCTCCATAAGATTATAAACTGATTGGCCCATTAGCTGAAGCTACTTATTAGCTCCTGTAGCTTATATTAACCTATTATTCTTTTTTTTTTTTTGGTTTTTCGAGACAGGGTTTCTCTGTAGCTTTGGTGCCCGTCCCGGAACTAGCTCTTGTAGATCAGGCTGGCCTCGAACTCCCAGAGATCCNATTAACCTATTATTCTTTTTTTTTTTTTGGTTTTTCGAGACAGGGTTTCTCTGTAGCTTTGGTGCCCGTCCCGGAACTAGCTCTTGTAGATCAGGCTGGCCTCGAACTCCCAGACATCCGCCTGCCTCTGCCTCCCGAGTGCTGGGATTAAAGGCGTACACCACCACCACCTGCCTGGCTAACCCATTATTCTTATCTATGTTAGCCACATGGCTCAGTACCATTTTTAGTGGAGCAAGTCACATCCTGTTTCTTCCGTGATCTGGGCAGGATTCTGAAGAATGGGCTTTCTCCTTCCTAGAAGTCTCCTGTTTTTATTGCTGCACCTCTACTTCCTGTCTGGTTGACCCACCTATACTTCCTGCCTGACCAATCAGCATTTATTTAAAACATGATTGACAGAATACAGACAATTCTCCTGCACCACTGTAGGAATGTCAGAATTAGCCATTCAGAAGTGATATGCTAAAATGAGAGGGCAATGGACATTAAAAAAATAAAAGCTACATTTATGAGCATGTTTTATAACTGAGGCACAGAAACACTAAGCTGAATTCTTCATTCACAGGTCACCATTCCTGAGACAACACTTCTAGCCTTCATTTGAACCACTAAAGTAGGAACAAATACTCTCATGTCCAGAGAATAGACTCATGCAGGGGTGAAGAAACCTTTAACATGGTACAGTGCTGCTTGTACTGGCCTGCATTTGTCAAGTTTGCAGGAATGGATCATATCAATTGAACTCTGGAAGGTGAAAATACTTTACCTGGGGGAAAAAATTACAGTTTTTTTTTTTTCCTAATCTAATCTACTAATCTCAGAAAACAGTAGAAATAACATGGATAACCAAACAGTAAAGGGTATTTGGAATGATAGTTTAGCTGAATCCATCTGCTTTAAACATAAATAAACTAACCTGGCCTCAAAACAAAGTCTAGTTATGCAGACATGTTCATTGGTTAGGCTCCATATTACTTTTGCAGAAGACATGGCTTCAGTTCCCAGCACCTACATCAGGCAGCTTCTCTTGAGTTCCTTGGTCACTGGAACAGATGTTGACACATACAGACAAGCACAAATACACACATGTACACTTAAACACACAGTGATGCAAACACACATATACTCATGTATACATGTGCACACACATTCCCACATGTATTAGCATAGACATAGGCAAACACTTTATCTATGCCATTTCAGGGTCTTAAGAACACATATCTGCAGCCTCGTTTTTGATTCTGATGCTTCATCAATCTTCCCATTCCAATGAGATTGAAGGAGGCAGAGAGGCTTTCTTGGTCATTTAATGAATCATATTTGGAATTTTTTTCCTAATTCATTTTTAAATTAATACAAAAATATACATACTTTGTACATAAATATACCCAAATAATTAATATTAGTCTCTAATAATTTCAAAAACAAGCTATATTTATTTTTGCTATGTCAATAAAGGCAAAATTTCATGCAACAAAACTTGTGGGTATTTTTTTTATTGTGCATAATGGTTAAACTATAAACCTTCAAAAGAATCAGGGAAGTGAATGTTAATTACAAACATTTTTCTTACTGCCTGGATATCTTTGGTCAGTTTTCATTGACTTTGTAACCTCACCAATACCTAACTCACAGAGTATATAGGAAGCTAATAGGAACATGAGATATTTGACCCAGATTCATCAGTTAATAGCCTATACATATAAAATTGACCATTATGTTTATTATGATATCACTATTTTTATTATTACATAACTATTATCCCTGCAGTTTTTATTATTATCATTAATTTGAGCCATAGATGTGGGAGAAGCATCAAGGGGTGTACAAACAAGAAATGCACCTCAACCTGTTCCTATATAAGTTGGTATCTTCACATTGCTTTCCACCCAGTGCCTAATGGGCTTGGACACACATTGCCTTAGGGCCCTACTGTGCTGAAACCCAACAGAACTATCTCTGTGCAGACAGCAGAGTGAATTGCCTCTGGCACAGCATGTACTAATAGAGAGCACTGGTAGGCTGAGAGGAAGCAAGGCACAGAGGGAGAATGTATTAATGATGATCCTCCTGCAAGAAGGGGAGAGATCAGGGAAAGATTAGTCAAACTGCTGATTTTGCACAGGGAGACCAGCTGTGAGAGGTTAATGAAACATTAGGAGAAGAGAGAAATCCAAAGACAGCCAGCTGCTACCTGGGATGGTGGCTTTGAGTCATCAGATTCCAAACCACCATGCTCAACAGACCTCCACAGCTGGAGGCAGAGTTATGACCCCCATCACTGCTGGCTTTGTGGAGAGGGCAGTTAACATCAGCATGGGTGTGCTAGGCTCTAAGAGACAAATCATTAACTTACCAGTATCATACAGCTTCTTCCTCTTTCCTGGGATGAGTGACAAGCATGCCATCAGATGGAAAATGATTCAGATGGCTGGCACTAAAGCAAAGGTTATCAGGTTTTCTGCTCAGTAGAGGCTCTACTCCATGACCAAAACCTAAGGTCTCCAAAACTGAGTCAGAAAAAAAAGCGAAGAACTGTCTCTGACATCTAAAATTGCTGTATTGAACACTTTTCATTGATTTAAAGAACTATTTCTAAAACTTGGTTTTCTGTTTGTCACTGACTAGTTAGATGACAGTCGCTGTCTCGGTCATGACAAACCCCATTAATCAGATTGAATTGTCCTTTGCTACTATCAGCAGCCAGAATATATTTCTCTCTCCCCACAAGATACTTAACCTCATCTGACCAAAAGGAACAATTTTTATTGGGCATCATTTATGAAAACATATTAGCTTCTTTGTCCACACATAATGAGAAATACATGGTGAAATATTTGTTAAGCCTAAGTTATTGTCATTTGGAAACTAAACTGAAATGGAAGGGCAAAATAAATGTCTGTGATTTTGTTTTAACTCAGTGTGCACATGATGAAATCTAATGTCCTATTGTGCTTTGTGTGTCACAGTCTCTTCAGTTGCTTCTATTTGTGTGGGCGCTTAAGCCTAGTCCTCTTGTCTCCTAGGAAACTACATTATCAATATCCCTTCCAAGCTGTATTGGACTTCAGCCATCAAGATTTACAATAATAACAAGATATTACATAGGATTTCATTTTTCTTTCTAACCTCTAACAAACTCAGTTTTTTAAAAAGTGAGAAGTAATTTATTTCAGAAGCAACATTGAATCCACTGGTACACAAAGAACCTCTAAGATTTTTTTTTTTATTTTACATCCTGGTGGCAAGCTCCTCTTCCCTCCTCTCTCTCCAACACCTTCCCCCTTCCCTAATCTGTTCTCACTCCCTAATACACTCCTCTGCAATTTATGTTTATGAAGGGCAGGTCCTCCATGAGTATCAGCAAAATATGGCATATCAAGTTTTAGTAAGACTAAGAACTACCTATGTATTAAGGTCAGACAAGGTGACCCAGTATGAGGAGTAGGGTCACAAAAGTCAGTAAGAGTTAGAGACAGCCCCTGTTCCCACTACTAGGAGTAACACAAAAGGACCAAGCTACACAATTGTGATATATATGCAGAGTGCCTTGGTCAGTCCCATACAGGCTCTCTGGTTGTTGGTTCAGTCTCTGTGAGCCCCTGTAAGCCCAGGTTAGTTGATTCTGTGAGTTTTCTTGTACTGTACTTGATCCCTCTAGATCCTACAATCCATTTTCCCCTCTTTTGCAAGAATCTCCAAGTTCTGTCAAATGTTTGGTTTTGGGTCTGTATCAATAGCTGAATGAAGCTTCTCTGATGACACTTGGGATAGGAAACAATCCCAGCACATCCCATAGGCAGGACAGACTGTAGGTAAAATGTTATATGGCCGGGATGATTTCCTCCCTGTCCCACTGGTATTCTTGCCTGATCACAGGAGATGGCCAGTTCAAGCTACATATCTAGTTGTCTTGGCTGGTGTCAATCTTGTAAATTCCTGGGAGATTCCCTTGCACCAAAAATTACCCGATCCTGAAATGTTCCACTTCCAGTATTCTCTTTCAGTACTCTCCTCGTCTGCACCCACTAACCTGATTGCTCATGTTTCCATCTCCATCAGTCCTCAGTTTATTCACAAAACCTCTTCTATTTCCCCTTTCCAGGGAGATCCAAGTGTCCCCTGATAAACCATTATTGTTACCTAGTCTTTATGGGTCTGATGATTGTGGCATAGTTTTCCTTTATTTTAAAACTAATATCCACTTATGAGTGAGTTCATACCATGCTTTGTCTTTCTTGGTCTGGGTTGTCTCACTCAGGATGAAATTTTCTAGTTACAATTATTTGCCTTCAGATTTTCTGTTGTCCTTGTTTTTAACAACTGAGTAATACTCTATTGTGTAAATGTACCATTTTTCTAACCCTCCTATATACAAACAATAAATGGGATAAGAAAGAAATCAAGTAATCAATGCTCTTTATGATAGTCTCAGATATTATAAAGTATCTTGGTGTAACTCTAACCAAGTAAATGTATGACAAAAACTTCAAGTCTTTGAAGAAAGAAATTGGAGACAATATCAGAAGATGGAAAATTCTCACATGCTCACAGATAGGTAAGATTAACATAGTAAAAACTGTAATCTTACCAAAAGCAATCTACATATTCAATTCAACAAAATTCTTTACAGATCTTGAAAGAACAATACTCAACTTTATATGGAAAAAAAACAAACGAACAAAAAGACAGGATGGCTTAAACAATACTGTATGATTAAAGATCTTCTGGAGATATCACCATCCCTGATTCCAAGCCTTACTTACAGAGCTATAGTAATAAAACCTGCATGGTATTGGCATAAAAACAGACAAGTTTGATCAATGGAATTAAATAGAAGACCCAGATGTAAATACACACACCCATGGATACCTGACTTTTGACAAAGGAGCCAAAATTGAACAATGAGGGAAAAAAGGGAATATCTTCAACCAATGTTGCTGGTCTAACTGGATGACAGTATGTAGAAGAATGCAAACGCCTCTAAAACTTTTAAAGTAGCCTGTATCCCATTGTCTGTTATCTGTGGTAGAATGTTTTCAACATGATGTGGAATATCCTTCCATCCTCCTAGGCACTTCCTTCCACATTTGGTTCTGGTATTCTTCTGGCCGGAAAACAATCTGTTCTTCAGCTTCTTCTGTGCTCTTAGATGAATTTTTATCATTATGATATTACAGATGTTCCATGAACAGAGGTTTGAGAGGTGCTGGCACACTGGTGCTCCTGCCCACATTTTATAAAGGCCTGTGGTAATTACTCTTGTATCACAATGAAGAATTACCTTATGTAAAATATAATTGAGGGAAATTTTCTCTTTTGACTTGTAGTTTCAGAGGTTCTCATTCCTAGTCCTTGACTCGAGTGATATAGAGCTCAAACTGAGGGAGAACTGAGTGATGACAGGAGCATGTGGCAGTGACTGCTCATGTCATTGCAGACAGGAGGCACAGAAAATGAGTCAAGATAAGAAAGACTCCTCAAGGACATGCCCCAGAAACCTACTTCTTCCAACTAGGTGCCATCTCCCACTTTCTACCATTTCCTAGAAATTCTATCATATCATGAATCCATCAAGGCATCAGTCCATTAATAAGTTCTGAGACAAGAGTGTCTGACCATTTCCTGAAATCCATCAGCTAGAAAGCAAGGTGAGACTATATGAGCATATGTTGGGTGTTTCATATACAAGCCATAGCATTGAAACAGTAAGAGAAATATAAGAATGAACTGCATTAGTTTCCTCAAAATAGAGATTAGTGATGCCCCAGCTGCTTCTAGAGAGAGGATGGTGTACTGGTGTGGGCATTTTAGTGTAGTCCCAAGCAAGTAGAAAAACTTTAGCCTTAATTTACATCATTTTAGAGTGGCTTCAGAAACCATCAAAGCAACCACTTGGATAACTTTTTCCAAAAGGCAAGCCAGAAAATTAAAACATTGAAAAACACACATTTTCTCCTTTTCTTCTGGGGTTGCTCTTCATGTAGTAATAAATGAAATTTGTATAAATGTGAATGTGTGTGGGGAAAAAAAACTAGGAATAAATTATATCACCTATGGAATGAGGTTAAAAGATGCTGAAGACATTTAGTAAAGTGTGAGCACATTACAAACTTCTCTTAGATACTACAAAAATGACAGTTTTGCATGACCTCAATCTATTGGAAACTATTATTCATGGCGATTTTGGATCTGCCTGTGTAATGTTATTGAAAAGATGCTGTCATGAAGCCTCTTCTTTTCAAACATTCATTATCCTCTTTAACAAATGTTGGAATCTAACTCTTATATTCTTAGCTTTTCCAACTCTGCTGATGTAGTAACAGGATATAAGATAAGTAAGTTATAGAGTATACTGTTCAAGCAGAGTTGAAAGAAAATATGAGACTCTAATATTCAATTAGTTTAAAATTTAAACTTTTTCTTTAATATACCCTTATGGACAGAGAGGTTCTGAGAGTCAGAAATTGACTGTAAAATTAAAGACCAAATCAATGTTGGGTCAGTAAAAGTCTTTCCAGATAAAGACACTTGAATTATATAGGTATTTTCTAATTCTTTTCTGCAGCTTCTTACCAAAAATTGAGGCTCCTTTCTGACAATTATATAATAGCTATATAGAATAGTTAAAATTTAGGAGACCCTAGTTAAACTAATACTAATTTATTTGACTCTTAAGAAATAATAAGACCCTAAAATATGGGAAGGACATTCCTGGGGCAAAGTAAGGATTCCAGTATCAACTTATGAATATATTGAGTATTTAACAAATACTTCTGTTGAAATTAGGTCAATACACTAAAAATTGAAAATGGGAGTAAACCAGTCAAATCCATTCTTTGATGTCTGAGACATTAATTTTTTTTAGATAAGAAGGTTCATAAAAAATTTATAGTCAAAAAAATGTCATGTTGCAAAAGAAATGACCATAAAATATTGCCTTCCAAAATGGTTGAATCTAGGTACCTATCTGAAACATTATTCTGCTCAACTAATTGTGTCCACAATTTCAAAAGTTACTAACTAGCTAGTGCTATATAAATGCTTTTTAAAGCAACATCAAATGATTCTTCTTCCCTTGAATCTAAAAGAATAAATAAAATTAGAAGTCCATATTCTATGAAATACTAAATGAGTTTCATTTATATGTGTCTACATATAAGAGAAACCAACGGCAACTGTGTTCCAGTCATCTGACTCATTGATGGTTCAGTAATTTTTCTTACTAGCAAAGTACCTGAACCCTAATCTAATCCAAACGGGACAAAAACCATGTCCTGGGAGACTAATTATAGGAAGTGCCTGGAGGAACTCATACAAAGAGGTATTTAGGCAAGTTAGTTTCCCCTTTATTTGGACTTCCAGTATTGTGTCCAACATACGTTTTAGACAGAGATTTTCATAGATCGATGGTAATACTGGATTTTTCCAGATAAATGATCTTCTTATTATCATATTAGGACAGTTTTCTGAAAAGTCGGTCACATAATTATGTGTCTATTGTGAATGCATCCCAGAACCCAAGTGTTCCCAATAGAAGATTTGACATTAAGGGCAATAGCATGAGAGAGCAAACAGATATATTGCTCCATAGGAATGAACAGCCACCTTCACAACTGTAGATGGGAACACTATTTTATTAGTTGTTTAAAGATGTGGCTGTTGTGACTACAGTGTATACTCCATGTAGCGCTGAACAGAATGACTGCCCATCTCTACAAATATTTATGTCTTTATAAGGAAGTAGCCAACACATATTCACTTGTTTTCCATTTGATTTTGTAGAACTGGTCTCTTCTCACTCATATTCATAAAATAGATTATAAGGTTTCTCATAGGAAATAATTTGACATGAGTCATTCTCTCATAAACCAACAGAGGCTAAGAATGCAATAGCAGAAGTGATGAGTGGATATGATGTGTTGTGAGCCCTATTAACTCTTTTAAAATTTTGAAGAATCATATAAACTAAGACTCTTATAATCCCTACTTTCTGGGTGAGAAATATGTTTATAAAGGCTAAATAAATGAATCAAGATTGCACCATCACAACGGGCTTTAAATTCAGGTGGCCTAGCAATATTTTTGATTGATGTGTTCCTAAGGCAAGTCATCATTAATGTATCATTTTTCCATCCTCAAGAGAAAACAAAGAAAATATGTTTTATTCTTTCTCATTTACGATGATACCATTTGTATCCAAAGCTCCCATTTATTGTGAAATCTCCATCTGAAAGTAAAGAAACACTTATAGTAGATGCCTTTATAATATAGTTTAGGAGACTCATTATGTTAAAAAAGCACCAAAGGTGAATCTGTGCTACAATCTGCTAGTCTATTAAATAAATATATAAAATTGAGCTTAAAATATGAGCCTACAGTCAAATGCCTTCTGCTGCAAACAAATTTGTCTCATCAGAGCAAACCCCCAGCTGTGCTCCCTGTCTCACTCCTGACATCACCCTCTGCCCTGGCTAGCAAGATAATTTTTTTTCATCCTTATTTCTTATGAAGTATGCTTCAAGACACTGGGATACCAACTAACCAAAGTCTAGATAATTACTAAATAAAGACATATTTTGAGTACTACAACATCTTTTTTGTTTGACCCAAGTCTTTAAATAATATTCAGCCATTTCCTTTCACTCTGTATAGATGAATTATTATATTCGTCAGAACTAAAGCCGGCTTTAGTACTAATTGTGTTTTGAATCCTTTCCATATGTCTCCTGACGGATTTATTCTCAAAATTCAAGGAGGTATACCATATTATAATTGGAATCTTTTTTATAGTTTATGAAAATGCTATAAAGAAAGGTGAAGTTGATAACGAAAACAATGTTGGGCAATGCTACGAATGCATGTAGTTTGAACCCTGTGCACAGTCTCACCTCTTTAAATGTTTGAAGGACTATAAATATCCTCATCTAAGTAAATATCTATCGTTATCTTTATCATCTCCATCTCTATCCTCTCTACATATACCTTCTCTAAATCTATAGGTACCTTCTCTATATCTATACCTACTTTTTCTATCATCTACTATCTATCATCTACTATCATCTATCTATCTATCTATCTATCTATCTATCTATCTATCTATCTATATCATCTATCAGTCTGTTTGTCTATCATCATCTCTGTGTATGTATACACTACATAAATAAGTTTTAGAAAGGTAAACATGGTCTTAATGTTTCAGATCATGAGAATACTGAAAATATTCATGTCTCTTTAGTAACAGACAAGTTGAAATACAATATCTTGACCATCATTTTCGTTTCATCTTAACTGCCAAAAAAACTTAATGCTCATCCTCCCACTCAAATTAGAATCATCACAAATCTAGTGCTTTCAGTGGATTCTGAAATCCAGGAAAGACAACACTTGGGTTTTGTAGCCTGTAACTAGTGTCAAAAGCCCTGATGTGAGAGGCAGTCTACCATGTTGTTATTTTACTATAAAAAGTAGATGAAAATTGATTAAACATCTGTATCTGAGACTAAGAAGTGTTTTGAAAGTCACTAAAAGTGTTTTCTCTTTTGAAGAAGAGTGCATGTTTATACAATGTTTAATTCACTGTTCCATCACAAACCATTAGGAGTGTAAGAGTTTCTTGATTGTGTAATATTTCTTTGAAGTGAAGATGAGAGATATTGTTTTTTAGGTTCATATACATATACAACTAACAGAACTAAAGAAAAACCAGCTTTTGATAAATGTTGGCTTACAAAACTGAACAAACAAAGCTCATGGTCACAATAGTTCAGTTGTAGTTAGGTAATGCACTGACAGAGATGACTTCATTTTCAGTCATCCCATTACAGTCCACATTAACCAGTAGAGCTCCAGGGGAAGATCCCAGAAAGTTTTTGCATAAATGTATGCATTCATTTTCCCTTTGGGATCCAGCTGAATCAGACATCTATATCTGGGCCATTTACCAGGGGAAGAAGGAAAAAGTGAATTCTTAAGTCAATGAGAACCTAACTATGGTGTTAGAAAATGAGAAAAGAAACTAGAACCACAAACAGTCTAAAATTTCCTGCACCAATTAAAAAACATGCTTGTCCAGAAATGGAACCCAAACATCATGACTCTGTAAGATCTATTGTAGAAATATGGAGCTACTAAAGACTGTGCCCCAGAATGGCAAGGCTGTTTTCTATCACTAGACATATCCTTTAGCAGTATCAGTGTTTAGAAGTTTAAAAACTGTAGTGTTTTCATTATGGCTCATGAACATGTTCCCACTTTGGGAAAATTCTGATTTAGTACAGGGTCAGGTAGTGAAGCATTTGTCACCCACTTTGACTTTTAGAGACTGGGCCTCACAAAGAAAATCCATGACAGTGGGATGTCTGATGATAGTTATCTAGGATCAACACAAATCACAGGAAGAGTAACCATTTTGGAGGATGGCAAAGCACATTCAGAACACATGTCTGATCAACAAAACAATGATGTTCAGCAGAAGCACAGCCTTTGAGGCAAGACAGTCCAGAATACTACTGTTAGGTTTGTCCATAAGTAAGCACACTTTTTAAAGGCTAGATTCTTCTTCTATAAACTGAAACCATATCAACTATTCCAAGGATAGGAAAATTATATATGATCATACATATATAAATTGTATGTATATGCATGTACATGTAAATTACATGAAAAATAAGTACATCTTTGTCCTTTCCTTCTATGCCCTAGAACACAGTTTTAATCATCCTTGATGTGTTATGTCTGACTTAGAATCATTAAAAATTAGTGGTTAGAGATGTGGCTTACCATTTAAGATAGTCAGGAGGATCTGAGTTCATATCTCAGACCTTACATAAGTCAGCTCATAAATGCCTGTAACTCCAGGTTGAAGGGATATAACACCCTCTTCTGGTCTCCACAGGCATGTACATGGATGCACACATGTGTGCACACACATGCACACCACACAATCAAAACAAATCTTAAAAGGCAATACAAAACAGTATTTAATAAAGCCATGATATATAATAGACAAGAATAGAAACTATGGAGCTACAGTACCTAGGATTAAACAAAACATAACCCTTCACATATGTATTTGTTCTTTGCTTTAGGTTTTGCTTTTGGTTGTTTGTTTTTGTTATTGTTGTTGTTTCCTTATAGCCTAACCTGCCCTTAAACATGCTATACAGCTCAGGTTGGCCCCAACTCATGGCAGTGTTCTTACATCAGCCTCCAGAATGTTGGCAAACTCTTTATAAATGGTAGATTACTTCACTTTTTTTTGTCTCCTAGATTTTTCATGTATAAAATGAAAATAAAAAGATAATCTGCTATTTCTAGATCAGTTACCATATGTCACACATTCTAAACCTTATCATGTAAAAACTCAATTATCCTCACAATCACTTTGGATAATGGTAGAATTGCTTTCATTATTTTACAGATGGGGAAATGGAAACAAATAGTAGCTTAACCAAATAATAACACTCTTTTTTTTAATACAGAAAGTATGACCCTGAAGTCACTCTTTGATCTACACACTCTGTCACTGTATATTTTTACCCTCCAACTCACTACAATTTTCTTATTTAATTTACTCAAAATTGAGATATTGTAAAACTTTGCTTTCATGAAACTTAAAAGAATAATGAAGCAACTAGGTTACAATAAACAGCTCAAGATCAAACAACACATAGATTTTGGTGTCTGCTTTTAAAATCTGTAATTCATATATCCAAATCCATATAGCCTGCATTTTGCTACAACCTTCAGGCTAAGATTTTTGAAAAGTGACATGGTCACTTTCTAGGAAGAAAATTTTCATTTCAGCAAAACATTTTTTTAACCACATGTCTTACTCAAGACTCGTGTTGTTTTATGTGCACTGGGAACTTCCATAATTGGTTTTTCCTCCTCATCCCACATTGGTAGTGTCACTGTTCTGCGGCTGTTGAAGGTCTATTTTTTTATTTATTTTTTCTGACTTCCATGGTTGACAGGCTGGTTCCATCCCTGTTGAGTGGGAGTCGGTGAGCTCCCATTAGCTCAGGTAAACTGTTCCCGTGGGTGTACCCATCATGGTCTTGACCTCTTTCCTCATATTTTCACTCCCCCCACTCTTGGACCTAGCTTTGGGAACTCAGCCTAGAGCTCCCATACTTGGTTCCTTTTCTGAGTCACTGACTTTCATCTTTTCAGGGTGGAGATTCCATATTTATATCTCTGAGGTCTTTACTATTAGGATTTGATTAAAACACAATTATAATTCATAAACATAAAATGTCAACTCCTGTATAAAGTTCAGAATGACACCATTTCAACTTACAATTTCCAGTAGAGTGGATGAGCAATGAATTTAAGAGAAAGTGAGAGAGGAGACAATAAATGTCTGGAAGTATGGAAGACAGGGAAGAAGGGAGGGTGAAAGTATAGGAGGGATAACAAGGGAAGAGGAGAGATTCATAATGATGAAATATATTTCAAGAGAAATGGATGAATGAAACCAATATGAAGTGATTTTATTTTATCAAAATATTTTAAAATTTACATTCTATATTTTTGTTCTCTGCTTTCTAAAATGTTTTAAAATATCTATTCTGCCTTTATAACATTAATATAGCTGAGTAATTAGTCAAATTCCAAATGCACTAAGTACTTAGTTGGTTTTATTTCTATATTTGTTGGTCCTTCTGCTTTAAATGGAGCAAACAAAGAAAATATATGTGTATCTTTTCTTTCTTGTATTGTGAAATCTATCCTCTTTTGTATTTTATCATTTATGTAACAGTATTGACACAATAATGGGTTGCAAGCTAAAGTTTGAAAATACTTCAAATTGCAATCATAGAAAATCTCTTGCTGTAACATTTGTTGTGGAGCTAAGCGACACAATCTCGGAAACCTTATATTGATCTATTTTGTTTTCAGGTACCATTGCCATATAGCGGTTTACTTAAACATCAATCAATATGTCAGTTTTGGCAAAAGGAATGAGATATAATGGAAAAGGGGGAAAGGTGGTTTAAGGAGAGACAAGAGAAGAGATGACAGCAGGAAGGGGTGATGAAAAGCAAACCTCAAGCCTTACTTATTACTTATGGTCAGTGATGGTAGATGCTGATTGATGGTTCTTAATATTTCCAACATTTTAGAAGAAAAATGTTTTCTCTAAGGCCAAATCCCACAAATGTTTTCCTTAAATTACAAACATCTTATTAAAAACAAAAACAACATGAAAAAACTATTTGTCAGGCTACAGGATCTCTAGTTCTGAAACCTTATTATAATGACTAAAGTGTTGCTTGTAGGTAGATATCTTAACCACTTTTGTGAAGCCCCTATTCTTACAGTGAGTTGGTGATACATCAAATAGAACAGAGGAGGTTAGGTTTCTTGCTACAGCTCTTAGGTTATCATGTGCTAGAGATGCTGAAAGGCTCTAACAAGACCAATTTAAACAAGTTGCGACTGAGTGCCAGCTGCTACAAGTGTATGATTTTATGACTACCATTTTGATGTAACTATGCTATTTCTACATAAACTTGATTTCAAACAATAAGTGTAACACTTTTAATATTCCAGTCCACATTACTAAGTGTTGATAAGAGGTAATTATGCTTAAGACCAGCAGGTCTCAGCAAATATTATGTCATGAAGCGCTGTGGCTGCCCTTCCCATGAACAAGTCATCTCACCTATGTTTAGCTGCTTTCAGCAACAAAGTTTACTAATATCTGAGTATATGCCATTTTCCTCCTGTAATGTAGAACTTAAATTAAAATTTTTATCACAATTTAGAGAAGTGTTTGGATTTAGTAAGAATACTCACAGCTCTTCAAGTAAATATGCATGACGGAGAATAATAATTATCCCAGGAAAAGATGGTGAGTTTTTACTGGCAATGAAATGAATGACATTTCCCTCTCCTTGTTAATATAAGTTAAGTAACAGATACAGTTTTTGTTGCATACAGTTTTAGACATAAGGGCAATGCTTAAGATAATGCCCTAGAAGATTAAAACAATGAAATCAGGACTTTCTTCTGATTGTCTCAGTAAGGAATTTATCCCAAGTCTGGTTTAATATCATACTGTCTTATGTAAAAGCAACTGCTGTAGGAAGCCAATGTCTCTTGTTTTATCATTTGTTAAATTTCATATTTCAAGGAGAAACTTCAGGTTTGAGAGAAAAGTCAACCACTTCCGAGGGGCTTTCTCAAGCGATGCTGCATCTGTCCTTGTGTTTCTGAGGGCTCTGCCTCGCTGCAGAATGTCATTAGCATTTCAGCACATTCCCTGTGTGTATCATCCCCACAGTGTTCAGCTATTGTTCTCACCTGGCACCAGAAATGCAACTCAGGGAAAAAGCAACAGAAGAGATTGAAGCAAAAAAAAGAAGTTGGGATTTGAGCCAGAAGAGGGGGAATGAGCACCAGGGCTTGGCAGTGTGTATGGGCGGGAGGGTATTACATTCTAATTTATAATTTCATGGTGTGGGCCCATGGTTTCACTATTCCCTTGCCTCTAAAAATGTTTCTAAAACACAGGAAAGGAATGAGATAACACAGATAAAGACTCATAATTCCAAAGATTTAGCTGCCCACCATCTTCCAATACTTTTTGTGATTTTTAAAAGTGCACCCTTTCTAACAACCAGACAAAACAAGGAAATCAGTGAGATAGCCTTCAGTGAGATAGCCTACGTCACACTCCCTCTATAACAAGACAATAGCTTTTGGCAAGGTCAGGAGAGATACAAAGGCATGTATTTGGGATAAATTAGTTATAAGACTACCATGCTGATGTACAAATAATCAGTATGTAGATATGTAAAAATTGTTTTATGAATGAGTGAATTATGTACTGCAATGCTCTCACATTATCAGAAGGTATTGTGTAAACTACCAAAGGAGAAAAGGTAATCAATTATCCTGCCATGTTATCAAAGCAAAATGATGACTGGGCTAACATAGTGTACCCCGCAATAAGGGCATTTCTATTTGGGGTAAGTAAGAGCTAATTGAACTTAAAGGGTAATCAATAAGAAGGAATTCATGTCTGATATTATTAAACACAAACAACTTACCCATGTCTCAACCCTATAGAAGAATCCACTACTTTCATTTTCTTAAACCAATATAATACATATACATAACAAGTCTGTGTTTGGGTTTTGGTGTGTGTGTGTGTGTGTGTGTGTGTGTGTGTGTGTGTGTGCGTGTGTGTGTGTGTGTTGAACACTTGTGCATCTGAGATTTTACTTTAGAAAAGTCTTGAATTGGGTTTGTGGGGGTATAGGGTTGTATGTGAGGAGTGGAAGTGAGAAAAGGAAGAAACAGAAAGGATGTAAATACTGGATATTCATATATACAATTCTAAGAAGTTCTATTCTAAAGGAGGTTTTATTTTATCCTATTAAAAACAGTTATAAAGGGTGTTTATTAAATATTAAAGTTTCTGTCAGTTACTATGTCTAAGTGGCTTTGAAGTTAACGTTTTTCTTTAAATTAGCCATGGTTTCCTTGCATCTTTGCATGCGGAATATTTTGGCTGTATCCTGGACACTGTGAGTTTTTTGTGGTGTAAGTTCTGTGTGCTATTATAGTGCTCTGTAGAAGATACGAACTTAGTTTTTTTTTTTTTCTGATTGGTATTGGAAGACAAATTGTGTCTTGTATTCTGGATGGCAGTTTTAATATTACTTCAGTTGTCTAAGCCTGTGTTACACTACTTTTGCCTCTGTCAAATCCCTGTATAACTGAGAGGTTAGGCTGTGTGTTCCCTTACACGTGATATATTCCCTATTTTTTCTCTGTGTGTGTGTGCGTCTACATACATAAACGTGACTAAATATAATAGATAAAATAATGTATTTTTTTATTTTAGCCCTTTTAATGACTCATGGCAATTATAGCCATATACAAGTTTGGAAACTAGTGTTTTAGAACACTATTTCTCTTTTTGCTTTCTTTTTTATGAAAAATAGAGTTTTTCATAGTATATGTTCTGATTATGACTTCCCCTCCCAAAACTTCCACTAGATTTTCCTCCCCCCCCACCATAAAAACTACATCCATTTAAACTCATTAAGCACTCACTAAAACACAACAGACATATACATTTATGATAAAATAAAATAAGATGAAACAAGGAAACCAGCAGACAATAAAGTGCACAAACAGAAGAAAAAGCCAAAAAAAAAAAGTTGTAAGAAAGACATAAAGACAAAGAAACACATACATTTGCACACATACAGAAATGCCATAGAAACACAAATATGAAACTATATAAAGGACCTCAATACAGCAATAAATGAAAAAAAATAATAAAAAGTCTTGACAAAGAATTATGAGACTAAGAAACTTCCCAAATACCACTGAGTTCATTTATTGTTAGCTATCTACCGCTGAGCCTGGGGCCTACCCTTATGATTGGTTTGTGTACTCATTGAGCCCCAACTGAAAAAAAAAATAATTTTTTCATTTGCAAGCTGTTATCAATTAGTGCTAGCTTCTGGGTTAGAGATCTGAGCATATATTAATTTCCCACTGGAATTCCATCAGGCCCAGACATGTGCAGACCCGTGATGTTATCACATTTTCTGTGAATTCAGATGTGGGTCAGTCCACTCTATTTAGAAGGTCTTGTTTCCTTGGTGTCCTTTATCTACTCTGGTTCTTACACTCTCTGTCTCCTTTTGTATGGGGCTCCTTGAGCCCAGAGAGGAGGCAATAGATGGAGACATCCCATATAGAACTAAGATCTCCTACTCTCTACATGTTAACCAGCTGTGGGGCTCTGTGTTTACTCCCATCTGTCATAGAAGGAAGCTTCTCTCATGATAACTGACCAAGGCACTGATCTATGAGTACAGCAGAATGACATTAGGAGTCATTTTATTGCTATGTTCCTTTGGCAGAATAGTAGTATTTAGTTTCCCCTAAGTCCTTAACCTATCTAGCCTATGGTTCATGGACATCTAGCAGTACTGGAGATGGTTCCATCTCATAGAGTGGGCCTTAAATTTACTGAGATACTGGTTTGTTGATGCTGCAAGCATTCTACCACTATTACAGTAACTCATCTTGAAGACAGGCCATCTTTGTAGATGGAAGTGTTTGTTGCTGATTTGGTATTTACTTTTGACCTTTAGTTTTGTTTGGAGTACATTCCAGTATATGGTCGAGAAAATAGGGATGAAGGCTCTATATAGGCCACAGCTCAACTTCTTTCATTTTCACTATGTTTTATGTGTGTTTTCTTCAGCAATGAGACTTTCAAGTCAGCTTGTCAAGAACAATGCAATGGCCTTGGTAATAGACTGGGTTATTTGATGTTTTCATTGGTCTCTTTGGCAAACAAGTTGATTAGATGTAACTCATTCCTGGACCAGGAAGTTTCATTTGGTGAAGAGAGATGCTCAGTTGGGTTTTCATTTTCCCTAATATTTGATGGTTTTATTTAGATAAACCTTTTTCTGTACACCCCTCAAAGTTTCCTCAGGTTTGGCTTTCCTTCTCATATTCTCTCTCTCATTCCTGTCTTTCTCACTCTGCCCTATTTGATCTTTCTATTAAAGTCTCCCCACCTCTGTACACCCACATCTATTTATGTGCATTTTTAAGGAAGTTCCATCCCTCCACCCTTACTCTATTCCTGACGTCTGAAGTCTGGTTATCAAAGTCTCATGGGTTAACATTCACATGCAAACAAATATATACCATATTTGATTTTGTTTTGTGCCCAGATTGTTCACTGTAGATGACTCTTTCTAGTTCCATCCATTTACCTAATGATTTCATTTTTTAATTGTTTTTCTTCAGCTATATATTTTTCTCCACTTCCCTCCCTTTTTCACCCCTCCCCTTCTAGCTTCTCCCATGATCCCCATGTACCCAATTTACTCAGGAGATCTTGACTTTTTCTACTTCCTAAAAAGATTAGATCCATATGGGAAATAGGGTCCTATTTGTACTCTAGGTTCTCTGGGATTATGAATTGTAGGCTGTTTTTTTTTTTTTTTTTTTTGCTTAATGTCTAAAAGCCACTTAAGAGGGAGTACATATTATATTTGTCTTTCTGTGTCTGAATTACCTCACTCAATATGATGTTTTCTGGATTCATGCATTTGTCTACAAATTTCAAGATGTCGTTATTTTTCCTGCTGTATAGTACTCCATTGGGTAAATGTACCACACTTCTTTATCCATTCTTCACTCAGGGGGCATTTACATTGCTCTCAGGTTCTGGCTATGACAAATAATGATGTTATAAACATAGTTGAGCACATGCCCTTGTGGTATGTTGAGCATCCTTTGGGTATATTCCCAAAAGTGGTATTGGTAGGTCATGAGGTAGGTTGTTTCTTAATTTTCTGAGAAATTGTCATACTGATTTCCAGAGTAGCTGTATAAGTTTGCACTCCCAGCAACAATAGAGAAGTGTTTCCTTTACCCCACATTCTCTCCAATATTAGCTGTCATCACGGTTTTTGATCTTGGTCATTCTTACAAGTGTAAAATGGAATCTGAGAGTTGTTTTAATTTGCATTTCTTGTCCATTTTGATGTTCTGTAAGCTTCTTGTATCTTTATAGGTATGATCTTTCTTTATGTAGGGAAAGTTTATTTCTATAATTTTGTTAAATATGTTTTCTGTGCTTTTGAGTTGGACTTCTTCTCCTTCCTCTATTCCTATTATTCTTAGATTTGATCTTTTCATGGTATGCCATATTTCCTGGATATTTTGTATTAATCTTTTGTTATATTTAATGTTTTGTTTGACTGATGAGGCTATTTCCTCTATTGTATCTTCAGCACTTGAGATTCTCTCTTCCATCTTTTGTATTCTGTTGTTTATGCTTGTATTTGTGACTTCTAATCATTTTCTCATAATTTCCATTTCTATAATTTCTTGGTTTGTGTTTCCTTTATTGTCTCTAATTTAATTATCAAATCTTGATTGATTTCTTTCATATGTTTGATTTCTTTTTCTTGGTTTTCTTAAAGGGATTTGTTGGTTTCTTTCATTGTTTTTGTCTTTCCCTCCATGCATTTGAGAGAATTTTTCATTTCCTCTTTAAGGCCTCAAATATTCTCCTAAAGTTATTTTTAAGTCATTTTTTTCTGCGTCATCTATATTTGGTTGTTCAAGTCTTGCTGTTGTAGGGCCACTAGTTTTCTGATGGCAAAGGATGTTGAACAGTTCCTCAAGTGTCCTTCAGCCATTTTAGATTCATCTATTAAGAGTTTTCTGTTTGGATATGTATCCCATTTTTTATTAGATTATTTATTTTTTGATGACCAATTTCTTGAGTTCTTTGTATATTTTGGAAATCAGACCTCTGTTTGATGTGGGATATGTGAAGATCTTTTCCCATTCTGTAGGCTGCTGTTTTGTCTTGTTGACCATGTCCTTTGCTTTACAGAAGCTTTTCAGTTTCAGGAGATCCCATTTATTAATTGTTTCTCTCCGTGTCTATGCTACTGGGGTTATATTGAGAAAGTGATATGCTGTGCCAATGCATTTAAGTCTACTTCCTACTTTATCTTCTATGACGTTCAATGTGATTGGTTTTATATTGAGGTATTTGATCCATTTGGACCTACGTTTTGTGGATGGTGATCCATATTGATTTATTTTCATTTTTCTACATACTGATAACCAGTTATGCCAGCAACATTTGTTTAATATGCTTTTTTCTTTTTTATTATTTTATTTTATTACTTTAAAAATACCAATCCAAATTCCCACTTCCTCCCCTCCCCCCACTTCCCTCCCATTCCCTTCATACGCCCTCCTCTCAAACCCCCTCCAATCCTAAGAGAGTGCAAGACACCCTACCCTGTGGGAAGTCTAAGGCTCTCTCCACTACATTCAGGTTGAGCAATGTATACATTCAAAGTGAATAGGATCCCAAAAAGCCAGTACATGCAGTAGAGACAAATCCCAGTGCCATTGTCATTGGCCTCTCAGTCTGCTCCAACTGTCAACCACATTAAAAGGGACTAGTTTAATCCTTTGCTTGTTCATTTGCTTTTATGTCAAAAATTGGGTTTTCGTGGGTGTGTGGATTGTTATCTGGGTCTTTGATTCAGTTCCATTGGTCTTCCTGTCTGTTTTTATGCCAATACCAGGCTGTTTTCAGTACTATAGCTTTATAGTAGAGTTTGAAATTAGGGATTGTGATGCCTCCAGAAGTACCTTTATTGTACAGGATTGTTTTGGCTATCCTGGGCTTTTTGCTTTTTTATAATAAACTGAATATTGTTTTTTTTTAAGGTCTGTAGAGTATTTTGCTGGGATTTTGCTGGGCATTGCATTGAATATGTAGATTGCTTTTAGTAAGTTTGACATTTTTCTATGTTAATTCTACCTACCCAAGAGCATGGAAGATCTTTCTATTTTCTGATGTCTTCTTCAGTTTCTCTCTTCAAATTTTTAAAGTTCTTATCATACAGGTCTTCCATTGTTTGATAAGAGTTACTCCAAGATATTTTATGTTATTTGTGGCTATTGTGATATCTCTCTGATTTCTTTCTCAGCCCATTTATCATCTGCATAGAGGGAAGCTACTGTTTTTTTTTTTTTTGAGTTAGTCTTGCATTCTGTTACATTACTAAAGATGTTTATGAGTTGTTCAAGTATCTTGGTAGAATTTGGGGGTCACTTATGTAAACTATCATATCATCAACAAATAGTGAGAGTTTAACTTCTTTTCATATTTGTATCCCCTTGATCTTCTTTTGCTGTCTTATTGCTCTAATTAGAACCTCAAATTCTGTATTGAATAGATATGGAGAGAGTGGACAACCTTTTCTTATTCCTGATTTTAGGGGGATTGCTTTGTATCTCCATTTAGTTTGATGTTGGCTGTTACATTGCTGTATAATGTTTTTTATTCTTTGATCTATTTACAGATATCTAGGATGTTTCCAATTTCTGTATCCTATGATTAGGTCAGCAATGAATGTGGTTGAGAAAGTCTCTGTAGTAAGATATAGAGTCCTTTGGGCATATGCTCAAGAGTGGCATAGCTGAGTCATAAGGTATATTAGGTTATAGGAATCCTCACACTGATTTCCATAGTGACTTTAAAAGTTTATACTCCCACCAACAGTGGGATGCTTACCAGCATGCACTATCATCTGTTTTATTGAGCTTGGTCACTCAAACAGATGTAAAATATAATCTCAGAGTTGTTTTAATATGCATTTCCTCGATGACTAAAGATGTTGAACATTTCTGTAGATACTTTTCTAACCTTTGGGTTTACCATTTTGAGAATAATCTCTCATTTTAATTGGATTATTGATTTTCTTGATGTCAAGCTGATTTTTTGAAGTTCTCTGCATAAACATTAGATATTAGACACCATCAGATGATATAGTTGGTAAAGTCATTTTACATTGTGAAAGCTGTTGTTTTATTAAATGATGATGTTTTTTGCCACGCAGAAGCTTCTCAGTTTTATGAGATCTCATTTAATAATTATTGATCTTAGTGTCTTTGATCAGTATGCTAGTTTTTATGCCAGTATCATGAAGTTATTATTTTCATAGCTCTATAATACAGTTTGAGATTGGGGAGAATAGTGCTTCTAGCAATTCTTTTCTTATTCTGGGTTATTTATCTATTCCGGGTAGTTTTGTGTTTCCCCATAAAGGTAAGATTTTCATTCAAATTCTGTGAAGAACTGCTGAAATTTTGATGGGGATTTATTCAATCTGTAGATTTCTTTTAGTATGATGACCATTTGTTCTATATTAATCTTACTGATTCATGAGTCCGGAAGAGTGTTCTATCTTCTGATGTTATCTTCAATTTATTTCTTTGATGTCTTAATGCTTTTATTAAACAGTCTTTCACTAGCTTGGTTAGAGTTATCCTCAGGATTTTTTCCTGTTTTGTTTTATTTTGCTTTGGAGGCAATTGTGAAAGGTATTATTTCTCTGATTTCTTCCTTAATCCCATTTTCAATTTTATATATGAAACTACTGGATTTTGTATATTAATTTTATATCCTACTACTTTATTGAAAGTGTGTATCATTTGTAAGAGTTTTCTAGTCCAATTTTTAAGGTTCCTTTTGTATCATATCATATCATATCATTTGCTAATAAAGAAACATTTACTTCTTTCTAGTCTATATATATCCCTGATCTCCTTCAGTTGTCTTATTGCTATAGCTAAGACTTGAAGTATTCTTTTGAGGAGAGAGTGGGCAAACTTTTCTTGTCCTTTAGCGGAAATACTTTGATTTTCTTCCCATATATGTTAATGTTCTCTATGTGCAGGCATTTGTAAGTTGTCTTTATTGTATTAAGGCATATTTCTTGTATCTCTAGTCTTTCCAGAACTATAATCTTTAAAGGGCATTGAAATTTGTCAAAGATGATTTCTGTGTCTAATGTGTGGTTCATCTTTCACTCTGTTTGTATGATATATTAAGTTTATCGTGTACTGTACATTGAACCAACCCTGCATCCCGAGGTCCCTGGGATGAAGCTTATTTAATCATGGTGTATACCCTTTTTGATCTGTTTTTGTATTAAGTTTGCAACTAAATAGTAAACATTTTTGAGTCTATGTCTATAAGGAAATTTGGTTTGTTATTTTCTTTCTCTTTTGGCTATTTATGTGGTTTAGGTATTAGGGTAACTCTGGCCTTATAAGATGAATTTGGCAATGTTACTTCTCTTTTTATTTTGTTGCATAGTTTTAGGAGTACTGGTTTAAGTATTCATTGGGAGTCAGGTAGAATTCGTTTCTAACCGTGAAGTCATGAATTTAATTTGTTGGTAGACTTTTAATTACTATTATTAATTATGTCTATTTCACTAGGGGTTATTGGCCTATTTCAAGCTATTATATGATCTTGATTTAACTTTGTGTGTGTGTGTGTGTGTGTGTGTGTGTTGTTTATAAAGGTATATATCAAGAAAATCATCCACTGTTTTAGATTTTCGACTTGATGGGGTATAGGTTTTTAAAGTATATTCTTATGATTCTCTGGGTTTCTTCCATATCTGTTGTTCTGTTCTCTTTCATCTCTCATTCCTGAGTTTGATTATTTCTCACTACCTACTCCATTTGACTGTCATTTCTTCTTTTTAATCTAGAGCTTTCAGGTGTGCTTTTAATTTACCAGTATAAGAGCTAACTCTCCCCCCCCCCCTCTCATTTCTTGTAGGTATTTAGTGCACAAATTTGTCTTTTAAAACCACTTTCACTGTGTCTCATGAGTTTGGGTATGTTCTGTTTTAATTTTTATTCAGTTCTGAAGATTTTAATTCCCTTCTTAATTTCTGTCTTGTCTTATTGTCATATTGAGTTGTTCAGTGTCATGGTCCTACCACAACTGGTTTAGGTCCTGAGATGGGGAAAGGGGATGTTAAAATGAATAAAGAAGTGTTCAACTGCCAGTTAGGTTGCATACAAGTGGCTAGCCCTGGGTAGCTCGAGCTGTCTTTTTCATACATCAAAACCGAGCATGTTTTCCCCACTCTCCAGCATTAATGTCTGGATAAACAAATACTCCACCCACAACTTTTCCATCAAAACAACCATTAAGACAAAGCAACACTCAGAATTTTGTTGACTTAGCTAAATATCAAGCCAGATACATCCTGTTCTTACAAAGCTAAAAGGTAATAAACATAGGCACAGATTCTCAAGAATAACAATGTCATTCAAAACTTAAAGCATATTTACAGAAACAGGGGTGATTTGTCATAAGTTGCTTGCACACAGTTAACTTGCATTTCTCCAACTATTCCATTGTCCTACAAAGTGGTTCTGCATATCTAAGCCTTTCTATAAATGGCAAACTTTAGTAAATCACTCTTTTTGCATCTTAATGTTTTTCCCCCAGAAGTAGATGTAGTTAATGTCCCCTGTGTTGTTTTCTTATATGTGCCCATTAACTTTTATTGCCTCTGATTCTGTCAGCACTGAATCAGAAAAGTTTTCAGGAAGTAGAGTAACATTTGGTATTTGCAGATATGAAACTTAAAAAGTATCAATTCCCAAAAATATTTAAGAGAAAATATTGAAGAAAAATGGGGCTTCCAGGAAATATGTCCTGTGCATAACTGACAAAATGAAACTAAAAATTCCAAAAGAATCATCAATATTATAGGAGAAAAGAGGGTGTGTGGACTGTGTTGTCCCAGCAGTATTCAGAATTGTCCCAAGCTCCACTGGCTTTTGGCAAGTAAGAGACTGTCTAGATAGGCTTTGCCTCATAGAAACCTGTTGAACAAGTATGCTGATCTGAAACTAGGCTGCATGGCTCCCAACAGTTCACTTTACATGAGTTTGTAAGCTTTCTGTTGTTTCTGTTGCTGTTGATAAGCAACTGTATCCTATAGCAGCCAGTTAGAATGCAAAGTTTTATCTACATTTTCTTGTGTCTGCTGAGACTTGCTTTGTGTCCAAGCATGTGATCAACTTTGGAGAAAGCTCCATATGGTGCTGGGAAGGCATATTCTTTTTATGTTTCAGTTAATGTTCTAGAGGTATCTGTTAGGTCCATTTAGTTTATGACATCACTTAGTTCAAATATTTCTCTGTTCAGTTTTTGTCTGGGTGTCCTATCTGTTGCCAAGTACTAAAGTAAACTTTAGTTTACTTTATATGCCTGTGTGAGAATCCATATGTAAATTTAACTGTAGTGATATTTGTAGTAGGGATGAGGAGTGGACTTGCTTTGCATCCCAGCTGCCAGGCTAGCTTAACCCCCGAAATAACCACACAGAAATAGTATTAATTACTGCCTGGCCCATTATATCCAGCCTCTTCTTGGCCAACTCTCACATCAGACCTAACCCATTTCTAGTAATCTGTGTAGCACCACGAGGTTGTGGCTTACCGGGAAAGATTCTAACCAGCGTTGGTCTCAGACATGAGCTTCATGGTGTCTACCTGTCTCTGCTTTCTTCCTTCCAGAATTCCCTTCTGTCTAATCCTCCTACCTAAGTGCTTCCCTATCAAAAGGCCAAAGCAGTTTCTTTGAAGAATCTCCTACACCAGATATTATTTGGAGCATAGATGTTTAGAACCGCAATAATCTTAGTAAGACTTCTAACAGTGAGAGCAGGGCTTCTCAATGGAGTTTAGCTGGCTTTTGATAACTCATTCCCCTCGCTGGATTACCTGATCCCACTTTGACATACGGGGAGGAGCTCGGTCCTGTCTCAACTTGATGTGCTATGGTTAGTGCAAGCCCATGCAAGGCCTATTCATTTCTGAGTGAAGATGGAGGAGGAGTGGATGGGGAAGTGTTAGATGGGAAAGGGGAGGGGACAGAAGAAGGAGAGGAGGGAGCAGAAACTAGTTGGTATGTAAAGTAAACAAAAAAGTTAGTTAAATAAAAAAATAAAGTATTCAAATAAAAAAAAGAATTTCAATACTCTCTTGGTGGATTTTCCACTGATGAGTGCCTCCCTATTTATTCAGATTAGTTTTGATTTGAAGTCTATTTTGTCAGAATATGAGATTACTACACTGGTTGCTTATTAGATCTATTTGGTTGGAATATCTTTTTCCATCCCTTTACCCTAAGGTGATGCCTATGTTTGCTATAAAGAGAAGTGTCTTGAATGCAGCAGATGGATGGATCCTTGATTTGAATTCAGTCTGTTAGTCTGTATCTTTTTGTTAGAGGGTAGAGACCACTGATGATAAGAGTTATCAATGAGTGGTATTTATTCATTCCTGTTGATTTGTTTGCTGCAGTGTTGTTTTTTTTTCTAGTTTTGTTGTTGTTTTTCTTTTCTGTCTGTCTTTCTTTCCTTCTCTCTCTCTTGACTGTATAATCTTAGAGGAATTATTCTTATATTGGGAGGTCCTGTGGACCCTCTCAACAACCCCCTTTGATTCCATCCACATTCCTTTGTGTTAGTTCCCACTATCTAGGAACATGTTCTTCATTCATAGGGTTTCTACCTGGCTGGGTCTCAGAAGCACTTCTTGTAAAGAACTCATAGTCACAACACTCTCCAAAGATCCAGAAGAGTAACAAAAAAAGAAGAAATTAAACACTCACCCAGCAAAGACAAGGCCAGATATAAATACCTAGAATTATAATAATTTCAAATCTAAATGCCTAAATAACAACATATAAGCACAGTTAATAAAATCCAGAATAGGCATCCATTAAATTAGATCTGAAAATTATAATATAGATGGGGAAAAAGACAAGGACTACAAAATGGCAATTATGAATATGTATAAAGTCCTTAAATGGGATAAGAATAAATTCATTAATAAAAGGTGTGAAAATACAAATGGTGGAATGAAAACTGTTCAAGACATTAAAGTGCAAATGGAATAACCAAAGAAAATCCAAACTGAGATAAAATGGAAATGAATGCTTTCAAAATTTGAGCAGGAACCTCAGAGTCAAGTCTCACAAACCAAATAAAAGAGATGGAAGAAGAGATAATCTCAGGCATTAAGACAAGAGTGAAAAAATCGTTACCTCAGTCAAAGAAAATGTTAAATCTAAAAAGTATATCAATAACAAATCCCAAAAAAAATGCAGACACAAAACGTTCAGGAAATCTGAGGCCTTATAACCAAATTTATGAATAATAGGAGTTCAAAAAGGGGGTGAATTCAAAGGCACAGAAAATACTTTCAGCAAAATTATAGAAGAAAATTTCCCTAACCTAAAAAAGGGGTGCCTATCAAAGTTCAAAGAACATAAAGAAAATCAAATAGATGGGACCAGAAAATTTTTCCCTAGACAAATAAAAATCAAAGCACTAAATGCATTGAGCTAAATATATATTGAAATCTGCAAGGGAAAAAGATCAAGTAACATAATGAAAACTCATTAGAATAACTCTTGATTTTTTAATGGAGTCTATAGGCAGAAGTATGTGAACAGATATTCTACAAACTGTATGAAACCATAGATGCTAGCCAGACTACTGTGCATTGTTATACTTCCAATTACAATAGAAAGAGAGAAACAAGCAAACAAAGCCAAACAAATAAATGGCATTTGACAATATAACCAAATTTAAACATTATGTATCTACAAACCCAGCTCTACAGAAGGTGGTAGAAAGAAAACTTCAACTGGAAGACTGAAGGATGTTAACCACAGGAGGACAGAACCCAATTTTAAGCGTGATGATCTGCATAGTCTCTGGGAGTAGGAGTAAAAAGGAAGGAGAGGCAGAATCTGGTGATCTGCTATAAAGTGGGAGGATAAAACAGGAGAATTTGAGTTAAAGGACATAAGGGAGGGTGAAGACTGACACTCTGTTTCCTCCCTACCAAGAAAAGCCCAGAACAAGATGGTTTCAATGCAGAATATTACCAGAACTTCCAAGAAGACCTAATACCTATACTCCTTAATGTATTTCACAATATAGAAACAGAAGAGTCATTGCCAAATTCCTTTTATGAAGCTACAGTTACACTGATACCAAAACCACACAAAGAC